>NC_136954.1:27359313-27481813 GCF_032717465.1 Coenobita brevimanus | reverse complement strand
CCCCCTTTCAACTTTCCTTGCCACGAATTAACGCTGCCAAGTTGGGTCCCGGAATGGCCGTCCACCAGTACGCTATTTCGGCAGCTTCAACTGTTCTGCCTCCGCCTCTGTTGTGCTGTTTGATGTGAGTGCTGAGGGACGCTGTGTGTGGACTACGGTGCTGGCTTAGAACCCTTTGTCTCCGTGCTGGGTAGTCCTATTGTGTGGATGGCTATGCTCTGTTCGCACTTCTGCATCATTTCGCGTAGTTCAGTGGCACTAGAAGAGCCTGTTGCTGCTCTGCATCTTTCCGTAGCATTTCTTCGTGACCAGCATTATATTCTAATATTATTATATTGTTACTTCTGAGCATTCATGATGGAGAAGTGGCAGTTTTAGGTTACACTAAAGTGAAAGAGTAGGTAAGGCATGTGGTTAGGTTCAGCAGACTGCCTTTGAATAGATTAGGTTACTGTAGATTAAGTTGTGTTGATTGAACTATGTTACATTCGGGTAGGTTAGACTGAGTTAGGTTAGCTTGGTCTGGGTTAGGTAGGGTTCGGTTTAGATTAGATTATGTTTGGTAGGTTGTCATGTATGATGGGAGTGATGAGGGGCTGTGTATTTTGTCGAGTTTTGATGACGGTATGGTACGTAGGTAAGTTGCATAGTCAGTTTATTAGTTAGGGCTGTGGATATTTTGTTTTATCAACCAGTGGAGAGAGACCATCTGTTGAACCCATGGGTAGGCTCTTATGGCAGTACATGGGAAGGTTCTGTTGTTGTGTTGTCCCTGTAGTTTGTCGATTTAATTAGGTTTTGTCACTTAGATTAGGCTGTGATTGGTTTGGTTGTGTTGTGTTGGGTAAGGTTAGGTTGTGATGGGCTTGGTTAGGTTGTGTTGAGTTGAATTACCTTGCTGAGTTAGGCTAGGTTGTACCGAGTTAGGATAGACTGTGTTGTGTTCAGTTGGGAAGGTTAAACTGCGTTGTGTTGAATTAGACTATGTTGTGTTGAGTTAAGACTGTGCTGTGTTAAGTTGTTTGATGTGGGTGGTGAGAGGGTCGCTTAGGCTCTTTTGTCTCTGTGTAAGGGGCGTGTGTGTGGTACGTGGATAGATTCTGTTGTTGTGTTTTACCCAATACATTTGAAGATTGTAAAGTCTGTGCACGGGTGAACTTACAGTATTTATTTATGTGAAGGGAAGCATAACACGAGGGTATGACACTAATTGGCGAGTCCGACGTATTGGTTTGTGTACTGAGACGTCTAGACAATTAGCGTGTGTGACTGGGCCCGAGAATTTGGAAGGGATCGAACAGGAATTTGCAGTGTATGCGTAGGAGATGAACGATCGGACACCACAACTGAGAGAGATTATTAACAACAGTGTAATCAATGCCAATGTTCATTTTTATACGGTGTCAGAAAGATATAAATAGCATACCCATTCAGTACGATAAGGTCTTTTTCATTATATTCTGGCTTCATCTGGTAATTTTTTTTTCTTCACCTTATAAAGGACTAACTCGATATCGAGGACTAAAAGATACCCAGTTTTTATCTCATCTCTCCACCTTGTCCTCGCTCTCCCTATCCTTCTCTCCTAGCCGGTCTCGTACGCTCTCCTAGTCAGTCTCTCACCGCTATCGCCACCACCATTACAACCCCCAGCATCTCTGTCAACATCCTCTTACCTTTTGAGTACTGTGCCAACTTTGAATTTTGACGTGGGTACCTTCGTACTTTTTTCGTTCAGTACAGGGTAGATTGATCTGTAGTATTTTTCTTCTTGCTTTTTCTAGACGAGTTAATTCCCCTTCTTATAAACTTTTCGAATTTCAAGAGTTAGTTATAGATTCATTGACCTCCTATCTATTCGAGGGGGGGGGGTCATCCTAACCTGAATTAAATTTATTGAAGAAAGGATGAAACTGAAAGCACGCCAGCGGACTGAAGGAGTTAAATGGACAGTATTCTTATCTCTGGTGGCTCTGGCCCTCTTCTCGTTGGGTGAGGAAGATCCCTAACACCTCTTTCTTATCGATTTATTTTTGTATAGGGCTGTTTAATAGTGTTTTGTACATAAGCTGTGCAGAGTATGGTAATATTAGAATGATTGAAGTAGTACAAACGAGGACGGCTAGGTGTAAAAAGCAAAATAAATCGCTTAGGAAGAGGTGTTAGGGAGCTTCCGTAACTAACGAGAGTACGGGCCTGTATCACCCTCTCCGTATCAGTTTCTCTCTCCATTGCACTTATATGTTCGCTTGTCTAATGTTCTTGCAATTTGTTTCAGTATATCTTTGTTATTGTCCGTAGCGCCTGCTTCATACCGAATTATTTTGTCTGTTGCACTTTCGCCTTCGCTTGGATGTTAATGATGTCGTTTTACTACCAGAATTCCTTCCCCCAGTAACCCATCAAAAGGTGCTAAGGATTAATATACAGAATAAATCGCTAAAAAAGATACAACACGGAATTCTCAAAGTCGCTTAGTCTCGTTTTCTTGTCGGTAAAAGAAGCTCCCAAACGTCTCTTAAAATTTATTTTGGTTATTACTGGTTATTTACCTTCCTGTGTTATTTAATTCATTCAGATATCACCATACTCTATCTGTCTATCTACAGCCCGACGCCCTAATCCCGCAAAGGGTGGCCGCAGACAAAACTCTTCCAAGTCGCTCTGTCACCCACCATATGACTGCCCTCCCCCAGCTGACTCCCCCCGTGTTGAGAAGTGAATCGCTAAGGAACAGGTGTTATGGATCTTCCTTAACTGACAGAGAATATCAAGGCGTAAACTGCATAACAGAATATCAAGGCGTAATATGCAGAGCAGAATATCAAGGCGTAATATGCAGAACAGAATATCAAGGCTTATGTAGAACAGAATATCAAGGCGTAATATGCAGAACAGAATATCAAGGCGTAATATGCAGAACAGAATATCAAGGCGTAATATGCAGAACAGAGTATCAAGGCGTAATATGCAGAACAGAATATCAAGGCGTAATATGCAGAACAGAATATCAAGGCGTAATATGCAGAACAGAATACCAAGGCGTTATATGCAGAGGAGTAGACTGTAGCACCAGTCGAACAGGGTAGTACTCCCAAGGTGGATGGAAAGCTGATGACAGGGAGTGCTGGAGCTCCCGTTTCATCAGCCCTCAGGACTAGTTCCCAACCATCCCCCTTTGCTGAACTTTTTCAGTGTTTCATTAACACAGAGAGTAGCCCAGCATGCTCTTTAATACAAGTTTCTCTGTCAACACCAAACTACACACTACACTTCCTTTTCAAAATTATAAAAGAAAAATGGCGAACTTAGACCTTGCTTCGGAGTCCCAAGGGGAAGGGGGGACCACAAATGCCCCCACCATCCGCCCCTCTCCCGGTGCAGACTCTATGAGTTGCCTGGAACCATGTCTGACTCACTTCTTCATTTCTGCAACATTCGTGGCCTTTCCTCCAACTCTCTCTCAGTTGAACACAACCTCTCCTCTTCTAAACCTCACATTCTCTTTTTAACTGAGACTCTGCTGTCTGAGGCAACTGACAGCAAACCCTTTTCTATATCCTCCTACTTTCTCTATACTCATTTCAAAGCCAGTGGTGGCTGTTGTGTATATGTACGAAACGACTTATCTTGCTCTCGTGTTCCTGAACTTGATTCTTCTGAATTCTGTACTCTCTGGCTTCGGCTTTCCTGTCATTCTCTGACTAAATATATCTGCACTGTTTACTTATCCCCTAATTCTACTGATTTTCGGGAATTCTTTGACTTTTCCTTCTGCGGTGGAGTATGTTCTGTCCATTTCTCCTTTCTCTGAAATCTCCATTCTAGGAGATTTCAATGTTCACCACCACCTTTGGCTCTCCACTCCTTTCACGGATCCACCTGGTGAACAAGCCTACATCTTTTCTATCCTTAATGACCTAGAGCAGCTTGTACAGCACCCTACCCGTATCCCTTACCACCTTGGAGAGAGCTCCAACATGCTTGACCTCTTCCTTACAGCTAATCCTTCTGCTTACACTGTATATCTTTTCTCTCCATTGGGCTCCTCCAGTCACAGCCTTATCACCTTAACCTGTCCTATCGCTCCAGTATGGCCTGTGGACCCTTCAAAGAAACGGCGACTGTGGCACTTTGGAGCTGCAGATTGGGAGGCCCTAAGACAGTACTTCTTTGATTTTTCCTGGAATGATTATTGCTTTCATGGCTGGGAGCCATCTAAGTGTGCCTTGCGCATTACGGAGGTTATTCTCTCGGGCATGGTTGCATACATTCCTTTCTCATGTCCTTTGTCTAATGCAAGAAAGCCTTGGTTTAATCGCGCTTGTTCTAATGCTGTCCACAACAAGGAGAGGGCCTATAAAAGGTGCCGGAGCCAACCCACCCTTGAATCACATCTTTTTTATGTTTCTGCCCGCAATTTTGCTAAGTCCGTTCTTCGCTCTGCTAAAAATAATTTCATCCGTACTAAAGACTCTCAACTCTCCAACTCGAATTCTTCCCTCTTTTTCAGGCACCATGCCAGAAACCTTTCTAACAACTTTACCTCATCATCCTTTCCTCCTCTTTTCTACTCTGATGGCTCTCTAGTTATTTCTTCTACTGATAAAGCTGATCTCTTTGCTCAGACTTTCTCCTCCAATTCCACCTTAGGCGATTCTGGTGCTGTTCCTCCATCACTTCCCCCCTCTGACTTCTTCATGGCTGACATTAAAATTTCTTCAGCTGATGTATTTTCTGCCATCACTACGGCTCTTACTGGACTAACCACCTCATCCCCATGACGCATGTGTATTGCTGTATTCTCGCTGCCCCTCTCACGATTTTCTCAAGTGTAGGAGATGGAATTTTTAGTGACGGTTGGGAACCGTCTGCATTCACAACTCTCTCTCTCTCTCTCTCTCTCTCTCTCTCTCTCTCTCTCTCACACACGAATAAAGTCATCTCTTCATAGCAAGAATACAAAGAAAAAAACACGTCATTAGATTGGGGGTGTTTAAGGTGTACTGCATAGTAATGATAATTATTATAGGAGGTATCAGGGAGCCTCCTAAGCCCACGAGGACAGGTGTGATATAGTTTTTAAAAAATAAACGAAAGAGGGCTAGGGAGCCTCCTAAACCCACGAGAACAGGTGTACCGTATAACCTAAGGAAGCTGCTAAGTCCCATAGAGCAGGTATACAGTAAATAACGAAAGGGGGTGTTAGGGAGTCTCCTAAGTGCACTATGCAATGAACAATAATCCAAGGGTGCTGTGTAAGGGAGCCTCCGAAGCCCACGAAAGTAGGTGTTTTATAGGAAAGAAAACGAAAGAAGTGGTGCCAGGGAGCATCCGAAGTCCATCAGAACAGGTGTACTCTGCAGTAATGAACAGGTAATCTAAGGAAAGGAATCTGTGTCAGGGAGCCTCCCAAACCCAGAAGAACATGTGTAAGTGTACCATACAAAAATGATGAACCAGAGAGGTGTCACGGAGCCTCCTACACCCACGATAATAATTGTAGTATGTAAAAAGAATAAACAGGAACAGGTGTCAGGGAACCTCCTAAACCCACCAGAACAGGTGCTCTATACAATAACGAATAAGGAAGCGGTGTCAGGGAGCCTCCTAAGTCCACCAAGCTTCAGCTCTTGGTAATTTCACATGCTGGTAACTTTGCCTGAATTTCAACGAGAGAAAAGATCCACAGAAATTGCACTGTTATTCCTCTGACATCAGCGGCTGGCGTTGGAAAAGTGTAAATTGGACCAAACTCGACTATAAAGTCAGATTTATTTCCCCATGTAACCCGGAGGAAAAAAATATCAATTGAGGGCGATTTAATTAATGTTTGAAATTCAGAAAACATTTCGCATAAACAAACCTGGATGTTGAAATTGTGTGGCTTTTGTGACATGTCGTGAAGTGCAAAATACGATAATCACAGTTATCACTTCAACTCTCTCTCTCTCTCTCTCTCTCTCTCTCTCTCATATTCTATTCCTCCTCTTCATCATCATCATCATCTTCATCATCGTTGTCGTCCATCTCCTCTTCCACTTCCCTTCTTCCTCTCCATCCACTCCTCTCCATTTCCTCTCCCTCTCTCTTCTCTTACCTCTCGTCATTATCATCATCATCATCTCTCCGTTTTCTCCATTACGTGTCTTTCTTCTCTTCCTCCTTCCTTACTCATTTCCTTGTTTCTTTATTTCGGCAATCTCTTTCTTCTCTTCTTCCTCAGTCACACCTCTTTCCTCCTCCTCCACTTTTCCCTCTCTCATGTTCATTCACTCTTCTCCCTGGTTTCTGTCATATTTCGTTCCTCTTTATCTTATCTCTCTTTCCCTCTTCTCGTTCTTTCTCTTCTCTTTTCCTTTCTCTTACAGTTTTCTTTTTAGTCTCCTTTTTCATTCCCTGCCTCTCTCTTTCTCTTCTCAACATCCATATCTCCCCTTTCCTGTCAACCTACCCCTCTTCCCTCGTCTGTCCTCTTTCTCTCTCTTCATCCCTTTCTAACCTTCCTCTCTCCTCCTATCCCTTGCCTTATCCGCTAACTGTCTTGTTTCACATCCTCCTGCATATTCCCTATATCACCTTTCATCTCAATCATCATCCTGTCTGTTACCTTCCTCCTCCTCCTCCTCCTCCTCCTCCTCCTCCTCCTCCTCCTCCTCCTCCTCCTCTCTTGCTTCTTTGTGACGAATTTTGAGAGCTCGAAGGCGGAACACGGAATACACACACACACACACACACACACACTCACACACACACACACACACACACACACACACACACACACATCCACGTATATAATTATACAAACGAACATTGCGTAAACACTCACATAACATACATAGTACATAAACACACTCAAACAGTATGTTACACACGCTAATGGATTGTGCATACATGCTAATATACATACATTAAAAAATACAAGCAAACATACATACAATCATATATACGTATACAGGAAGATGCATACACACACACACACACACACACACACACACACACACACACACACACACACAGTGCTCAAAACAACACTCGCTGTTGCACCACGAGCGCGGGTATAACAGACAAAGGTCAAGGTCACAGGAAAGGTCAGAGGTAAAGCTAATATGGCAAGAACAACTTGAACAATTTTGTTCCGTTTTGAACCAGTGTTGATGGAATTGTTGGAGGTAATGCAAGGACGAAGGATTTCTGTAAAAAATAATAAAATAAATAAATAAATAACGATCTAGGTCACGTTGCATGATAATTAACTGTATTTGTAAATGAATGGAAACTAACTCAGTTTTTCCCACATTTTAACCAAATTCAATTAAAGGGTTAAGGGTCAGCCAAGATGATACATGTGTTTTGGAGATTAGTGGGACAATGGTCAAGGTCATATGGCAAGATCAATTTGATCAGTTGTCATCCAATTTAGTCCATGCCAGTTTTTGTGGGAGGATTTTTTCTTTTTTAACAGAATAGAGGAAGGAAAAACAAATGAATAAAAAAAAAAATCCATGCACCAGATTACTGGTGTCCTCTTTATAAAATATCTGTAACAGTTAGACATGAACTGCAGTAGGTTGAAGTTTGGAGGGAAACACCTCTGGAGAAGCGAGTTCCAGAGAGATGCAGTTCGGGGAATGAAAGAATTCTGATAGGCAGAAGTTCTGCAGTATGGCTGAGTGACATTCCAGTCATGAGCGCTGCCAGCTGCCCGTGTAGCACAAGGGAAGGCATGGAGAGGTGGCACCATGGACGCAACTTCGTCTGAGCATTTGCTATAGAAATATCTGTAAAATAATGCAAGGGAGGCAACATTCCTTCTTACTTGTAGGGGAGGTGGTTTATTAGTAATAGCAGGATTATTAATAATTCTAACAGCTTTGTTCTGCATTTTGTCAACTTGTTTTAATGCAACCTCACCACATCCACTCCACAAGGGTGAGCAGTATTCAAGCTGAGAGCACACATGACTCTTACAAATTATAACTAACTGCTCGTCAGTGAAGAAGTTACGGACTCTGTATAATTATCCAAGTTTCTTTGAGGCGGTTTTAGCAAGTGATCTAACATGAGAGGTCCACCTGAGGGCACTGTTAAGCGAGACGCCGAGAATTTCAATAGTTTTGGAAATGGGAATATTTGTAGCATTGAAGGTAATATACGATTCTGGCAATACCTGTCTATTAGTAAATTGTACATATTTAGTTTTACTAGCATTAAATGAGACAAGGTTATTTTGTCCCCATTCACTGATCGTGGATAAGTCTTGATTTAAAGAGATGGCTGTACTGAGTTGAGAGTTAGAGATATCGGACTTTGTAAATGGATGTCTGAGTGTGAATGAACTATGAAGTGTTGAGTCATCTGCATATGAATGGATGGGATTGTGGGTGACAGATAAGAGATCATTAATATGAACGAGGAACAGGGTTGGTGCCAAAACTGATCCCTGCGGCACGGTGGCGTTAATTGAGTGGAAATTGGAATATACATCATCTACTTTTACTCTTATTTTTCTATTCCTGAGATATGATGAAATCAAAGGATCAAATGAATTTAGTCCATAGCAAGGGAGTTTGGACAACAGGGAACGGTGCCGCACACTGTCGAAAGCTCGAGAAATATCAAGGGCCACTGTATGAGTTTCTTCATCTAGGTCGATTGATTGATGGATGGTAGGAGTCAGGAGATTATGTCAATGATGGATCTTTCTTGGCGAAAACCATATTGTCTATCACTAATTAAGTTGTTGGATTCAGGATGTTTAACTGTGTGCCTATTAATTACAGTTTCAAAAACCTTACCAAGAGAAGATGTGACAGCTATTGGTCTTTAATCAGATTGGTCAGAGGAACTTCCTTTCTTTGGAATTGGGTGGATATTGGCTTCTTTCCATGAATTAGAGAATGAAGAAGTACGTATGCATAGTCTGAATAATTTTGCAAGAACAGAGGCAAGTTCTGGGGAACACTTTCTCAAAACAATTGGCGGAATTCCATCTGGGCCTGGTGCTTTGTTGGTAGGTAAATTGTCTAGGATGGATTTCACGTACCTTGTCTGTATTTTAAGTGGAACAGTGTCGGGAGAGTCAGGTTCAAGAGCTGGAACATTCTGACTGGCTTCCTCTAAGGTAGAATTTCTGGCAAATGTACTGGCAAAGATATCTGCTTTCCCACGCGGGTCATTTGTAATGTTGCCATCTGGAGATTTTAGTGGGGGAATGGATGATGACTTGTTAAAGTTATTATTGAAAGAATTGAGAGTTGACCAGAATATTCTATTGTCATTAGGGTTGTTAAGTAGTTTTGATGCTTGCTTTTGAAGAAAGTTTGATTTAGATAGATTTAATACAGCTTTTGCATGGTTTCTAGCAATTTTAAATTGAGAGTGATTCAGGTGTTTTTTATTTCAAGTAATAGTTATATGCTGATGACTTTTGGGCTGTTGCTCTGGCACATTTGCTATCAAACCATTTTGGAGAGTTCGATCTTTTAGTGAACTGTTGACTTGGTATGAATAAATCCATACCAGCTAGTATTAAATCGCAAATCTGGGAGTGGGTGAATTGACATCACTAGAGAAGAAAGACTGCCATGGAATGTCAGCAAGATAATTTCTAAATTCATCCCAGTTTGCCCTATCAAAGTGCCATCGGGTCACCCTGACAGGTTCAGTATGGGGAGGTTTGGGGGGGCTAACTAATGAGGCTTTGATGAGATTGTGGTCAGAGGATCCAAGTGGAAACAATACCTTAATCCTGTACTGATCAGGATTATTTGTCAGGAACAGATCCAAAAGATGGGCATTATGGTCAGGATTATCTGGTATTCTGGTTGGTTGCTTTATCAGTTGCGTGCAATTAAACGATTCTGCAAACAGCTCCCACTCTAGACCAGCATCGTCAGTCCTGGCAGAGTGCAATAACGATTTAACATTATGTGTGTTAAAATCACCCAAGATGGTAATTTCGGTGTTAAGGGCAAAATTAAGGTTACTCAACTGTGTGGAAATGGAATCAAATACACTGGGTTCAGAAGAAGCATTGGGGGAGCGATATACAACACAGATAGCCTATATTTGGTAATATTTTGACAGTTTAGTTTATACAATGAGTAATCAAAACTGCGTAAAGTGAAGTTTAAAATGGTGTGAACTGCATATTGGGATTTGATATAACAACAGGTGCCACCTTTATTACGGAAGTTTGTGAGGAGATGGTAACCAGGAATACAATATGGGGATATTTCAGTAGACGGTGAGATTTGTGGTTCTGTGAGGAATAGGACCAAAGGGGATATGGACTGTAGGAAAAAATGGACTGAATTTTAGTTGGTACTAAGCCCACGGATGTTGGTGGAGAATAAGGCGGCATTTTTACTTCTCCGCTGACGAGCATGGCCGGAAATCGCACTAGTCGCTACTGGCTCAGTCGCTTGATGGCGACCGGAAGGACCCTGTACCGCCAGCCCTACCCTGCCGGTGTTGGCAATCCGAGGTACCACTTCTTTTGAGCGTAAAATTGCAGCGGCCATTGCTAAGATAGTGTGGGTTGAAGAGATTCGATTTACAAAAAAGTCCATCTTAAGTCCAGGCCAGAGGTTAAGGTCAGCTATTTAAAACTGTAACTTAAACTTTATATTCTTTTTGACAAAACTGGAAAGACTGTAGGGCAGCTAAAGAGAAAGATTCAATTTTGAGAACAGTTTCAAAGATCACTTTCGCCTTAGACAGTTTTAATCTGATTTGGATCAAACTTAGTGGAAATCCTGAGGGTCAGGCAAGGACGAAGTAATTCATTTTTTGAGAAGTCAGTAGATATAAAGGTAAAAAGTCGAAAGTCAAGCAAAAAGCATCAGTTCATATATTCTGCCTTTAAATCACTTGTTAGGTGAGGGTGTTTTACTTTGTGAGTAGGGGAGAGGGAAAAAGGATAATAGAGAAGAGGATAAAAAGAGGTGAAGAGAGAGGGAAGACTGTAAAAGAAAGGAAAGGATAAAGAAGAGGAATGGAGAGGGGAGAGGGAGGAAAGGAGGGGGAAGTTGATGGGGGCGTGAGAGAGGAAAGGAGGGGGAAGTTGATGGGGGCGTGAGGGAGGAAAGGAGGGGGAGGTTGGTGGGGACGTGAGGGAGGAAAGGAGGGGAAGGTTAGTGGGGGCATGAGGGAGGAAAGAAGGGGGAGGTTATCTGATGAAATACCAATATGCCGGGAATCGAACCCGAGACTCTCGGGTGAGAGCCAGGCAGCATACCACTACACCACGACCAGGTAAAAAGTTAACTTACATTGTCACAGTCTTGTAACCAATGTCCCTCCGACTCCACTGTGGGCATGAAGAGGATGAGTTAACCCTCTGGCACTCGGGCAAGTAGATGCTTTTAATCTATCCCAAGCACTTACGGCAAGTCTCTTTATTCTGACTTGCCGTAAGTGCTTGGGATAGATTAAAAGCATCTACTTGCCCGAGTGCCAGAGGGTTAACTCATCCTCTTCATGCCCACAGTGGGGACGGAGGGACATTGGTTACAAGATTGTGACAATGTCAGTCACCTTTTACCTGGTCGTGGTGCAGTGGTATGCTGCCTGGCTTTCACCTGAGAGTCCCGGGTTCGATTCCCGGCATATTGGTAATTTATCAGATGATTTTTCCTGTGTACAGTACAGGTTTCTGTCTTCAAGGGGGAGGTTGGTGGGGACGTGAGGGAAGAGGAGTAGGGAAGGAAAAGGTGGTGGGAGGGAAGAGGGTGGGAACAGGGAGAGGAAATGTGGTACCGGTAATATAATCATAAATCTCTTCATGATAGCGTTTTTTTTTTTTTTTTTTTTTTTTTAATTTTTTTTTTGTCACGCCAATTGAAAGGGAGTCATGGCAGCCTGGGAGTGTCAGTACTGGCACCATTAACCATCTCATGGTCAGGACAACTCTAGTAGTATTGTATTATAAATAACACCAGGCGATTTTCCTCAGCTAAAAGTGAATAATAGTGAATAATTGGAGTCACAGATAATTATCACTATAGTTCATTCACTTAACTTGGCCCAGATATTCATCCTTTTGCAACATATTTCACGTAGCTCAGTGGCAGAAAAAGACAATGCTGTGGCTTACATCCATTCTGTAGCGCTTCCTCGTGACTGGCATATTCTAATGTGTTTTATCCCAACATTTAAGATTGAGGGATGGCAATTTAGGCCAAGGTAAAGTGAACAGAGTACCGTATATTACCTTTAATTCTCTCACGGTCAGGACATCTCTAATATTCTAATGATAGCCTAGCGTTTGGTGGAATAGAACATAAGAAAAGACGTGACCATGGGAAATTTATACCCCGCTTGGTGATGGGCATTTCATATGCAAAATTAAATCCCTGGGGAGGAGGTGCGAGGGAACCATTTAAAGGTCGACCTAATAATTAAATTCCTTCGTTTTTCTCTGTCGATTCTCTGATTGTTAGAAAGCCTCTACCATCTTACATTATTTTTTTCATTCGTTAGACTTAGAGAGAGAGAGAGAGAGAGAGAGAGAGAGAGAGAGAATTGCAGGACATGCTAAGCTCCATATATTTGAGATTTTTCATAGGTATAGTATTATTTTTCCTTCCCTTAGCCAGAAACCTGGAGGAAAGGAAAATATTGCAGTTCTAAATGCCCATCACGTCATCCATTCATAACCTTTACCATCATGTTGAATTATGACATCGTACATTTGGCAAGTGTGGTGGGAGACTGACAAGGCCTGGGCGTGGAAGCGTTGTGATTCGTTGATCCGGAAAAATTGATACCTCAAAGCCATCTCTTGATATTTCCTCATTTCTCTTAATTAAATCATACTTCCACGATCGTTACACATATGGGAGGTTATGTATATTACACTCCTGCCAAGAGTGGGATCGTGAGGCTTTGCGTAGCCTTCAAAATAGAGAATATTGCAATGTTTACTATTTCGTGCAACTAGAGATGTCTTGCCCCTGTCCCCCCCCCCCCCCGGTGCCCGCTTCCCTTTGGTCACTTGGTGTTTGTCAGTCTATCCAGATGATCAGGTTCGGCGTCATTCGAGGTGAAACTGTGACAAGTCTGTGCTTACGTGTGTGACTTCAAATATTGCTTATTTCGCCCTGAACTTCACCCAGCTCGACCCACAAGGCTGTATTAGGGTTCTGTGATGACCAGGGTAATACAGGTGCAAGAAAGGGGTACGAAGTGAGGAGATTACCTATGCCTGTGGGTAAAGGTCCAGCTGTCTTGGGGTACCGTAAGTGTTGTCATTTGTTAACACTTCACAACGTCCATATTCTTGCTGTTTCAACACATCTTTTCAGCTTAGAAGACGCTTTGGAAACCGGAGGAGTAAAAATAGTCTTCATTAACCCCCTTCATCTCAAACTGAAAAAAAAAATTGCCAAAAAGTTGCATAGCCTTTCTTCATGATTTAGGCTCATAATCTCGTATCAGTCTCTTGTTATAGTTCAGCAATCTAGTTGGAGAGGTGACAATGTTAGTTCAGGTTAGAGTAAAAGGAGTATAGTTTAGGAAGCACTGCACCAAACAATTGTGTTATGTTTAGGAGAAATCTTTCGAAACAAGGGAGGGGGGAGGATAGATACAACCTATGTTGTTCCTTCACCACCAATTGGCTGTCAAGTTAAATGAAATCATTTGTTATCAGCAAGAGTAAACCACCAAAGGACGTCCTTGTATAAAACAGTTAAATGGGTTGGAAAAAGAAAAGCATCACTGCTGAACTAACTCTCTAATGGTCATGTCTTCAGTATTTCATGCCAGGTAACGCCGGATGATTTTATTCAGCTGAGGGTGAGTCGTAGGAGCCTGGGAGTGTTTATCCGTGACCATTAATCATCTCATGGACGAGCATTTCCATTAGGCTCTTTTACTGAAGCAGACGACAGACGGTTTTGTTAGTGTAGAGGGAAGGCAATATTTGATCGCTCCACCTCGATAATTTTCCTTGACCCAGTATATATTATCTAAAGGCAGCAAGAGTCATTGAAAGGTACGTCATCGGAGTGAAGGGAACAACGCTTCCACTTCGATGATGGATTATATTTTCGTTTAATGTCATTTTTTTTTTTTTTTTGATCCATCGAGCTGAAGAGATCAGATGTAGTCTTTATTAACCCCTTGTTTACATGGGTTTTCTTCATCTGGCTGTAGAAATAATAAAAAAAAAGTAACAAAGAAAAATCAAGATAGTTACAGTGAAGCACCATCATGATCTTCACTAGATTGAGGCACCTTCCACGTGAAAATCTTTAGGGTGTTACTGACTGACGGAGCCGGTCCCAGAGATGTCCCTCCGCATATAAAAAGCCATTATCGTTTTATAAGGGGTATATAAAGATTGCATGAAACATTTGGACTGAATAAATCGTCTGTGGCAGTGAAAAGTAAATACACAAGACGTCATGGAACTGAAGGGGAAAGTAGACACCGTTTTAAATCATTTCACTGCCAGACGAATCCCTAAGGCAGGAAGAGACCGTCTTATCGTAGTCAGAATAACGTAAACACAGATAAATGGTAGTAAAGGTTTTAAAAGTAAGATTAAACTGAGCTGCATAAAGCAGAGCACAGGATGGAACGATGGGTTAGGGAGAATCTCGGGTCAGAGTGAGAGAGGATTTGCGAGGGAGGGAGACAGAGTTGTTCAGAGTTATGATTGGAAAGAGGGGATTGCATGGATTGGAAACTGGGAGAATGGGATGGGAATGGGAATGGAAAGGGCAAAGTGGGATGAAAAGCGATGGAACAGTGGTCATGATGTCTTCTCGTCGACTTTCCCCGCCACCTCTAGCTAATGAGTTTATTTCTGTATCTTGTACCAAGCACTTCGGTCAGCTTAGAGTTAATAGTAAGACAGAAAATAAAAAAGTGTGATTTGTGATACTAATTAAATGGTATGGAGGCTTCTTTACCTAGAAAAAAGAAGTCAGGGTTTCTGATAAATAGCCTACTTTTCCTAGCATCTGACGACCTGAGTAGAAATTGTCAAACATGGTCTTTGATGTTCGTGGTGCTTCCTGTAGTTCGTTCACCTCAACATAACGGAGAGTTTCATCCTTTCGCTGCCTATTTCCTGCGACTCAGTGGGAGAAGAAATTAGTGCAGCTTTTCCATGACACTTCATTGTGACTGTTGTTTGTTCATCTTAAAATGTCGGCTAGTTTTTTTTTCTTTTGCATTTGAATGACAGAATTAATCCATGCTGCAGCTCCACATGTTTTCCATAACACTTCTTCGTGATTAGCATCATATTATGGTGTTAATCAGTTGTTATAACACAGCATACATGATGGTGATAACTGCATTTTTATACTTAAAATGAACAGGATATAGTCATCATTGAAGCCAGATCTGGGCACGATATACCTGGTAAAAAGTGCCATTAAAAAAAAAAAAAAAAAAGTAAAAGGCCAACCACCAAATTTTCCTCTGCTCTGCCGGACAGGTAATTTGCATGCGAGTAAGAGTGGCACATTTGTTTTGGGTGCGAGGTAATGTGCAGGGGATGATAGAGGACATTGTTATCTGGCAGCATCACTGAAAAAGAGACCCATTAAAAAGCATTGAGAGGGAGGGAAATTTTGCGTACACTGTGATTTCCGCCATTGTGTTGTTGGTGATAGTTTGTGGACTGGGATGAGGCCGGGCACTGCCGTTGATGCCAGAATTAACAACACTCGTTAATGCTTTGTCGTAAAAAATGGCTGGCTGGATTGTAGGTGGAGTTAGGTCCCCTGCCACCCCCGCCAGTGTTTGTTTTTATAAATCCCCTGAAGCAGGTTGGCACCATTTACGGCAGCTCGTCGTATACCGTTGCGTGATATTTAGCCTGTCTGTGTCTATCTGTCTGTGTTTGTACATTAACTACTCCAAGGCTGTTTTGATGGATTTGAATGACACTTCCCAGATGAGTTCTTCTGGTTACTCCGAAGGTCTTCCACTGTGTACAGTTTTCCAACAGTGATTTTTAAGGGGGGTCAACTCCCCCAACCAAATTAAAAATTGTCAGAAATAGTGAAAGGAGGGCAGATATAGCTTTGTTTTCGTAGTACATGTGCAATGGGCTGTCATCCGTAATTCGATATTTGGGGAGTGACTCTCAGTAATTCTTTGGGGGGGTCAGCTCCCCTCCCCAAAATGAAAACAGTCAAATATTGGAAAGCGAGCATATAGATTTCAACGAAACTTCTCAGGTCAGGTCGTATTGCTCAAGTCTTCCACTGTGTAAAAATATTCACTTATTTTTAAGGGGGTTAGTCCTCCTTCAGAACTTAAAAAGGATACAAAAATAGGGGAAGGAAGGCAAATATCATTTTTATATATCAGTGCATGTAGAATGGGCTCCCATCCACTAACTATACTTCGAGTACTACTGCTTCTGTTGAGTGTGTCCTGGGACATAACCCCTTCGTATGTACCACCAATGCGATCTGTGGCCTTTACATCGGGATAGTAACCTCTTTATGCCTGCACCTTCTTATGGTGGAGGAGGTATTAAGTGACTGGTCTGTTCGTCAGTGCATGTGTCCAGAACACTTTTCTGGGAACGATATCTCCTGAACCCATCTACGGATTTCCACCGAACTTTTGTCAGTGATGTAATATGAGATGCTGAACTGATCAGGTCGGCTAGATCAAGGAATCACAGGTCAAGCTTGTATGGGGTCGACTTAGTTTATTCTTGTGGGGACAATATCTCTTGAACCTCCGGACAGATTTCGACCAAACTATTATCAGTGATACAGTATGAAGTCACGATGAACTGATTAGATCAGCAAGGTCAAGGGGGTCAAAGGCCAGGATCATTCGACTTAATTTATCCTTGTAGGTGCGGTATCTCCTGAACCTCTCGACGAATTTCGACCAGACTTTTGTCAGTGATACAGGAAGAAGGGACAGTGAACATAATTAGGTCAGCAAGGTCAAGGAGTCAATGGTCATTGTAATATGGGATCGACTTATTTTATCTTTAGTCTCATTCCAGCCCACAAGGAACCCTGCCAGTCCGTGCACAAGGCTTGGCAGAGGCATACCAAGCGACCCTTGGGGCCAGAGTTCTCAGCGAACGTTTCATATATATCGGAGTAACATATGTTGACATTCTTTCAAATCGGCATACCGCAGGCCAAGTCATGCAGTCTCCTTGTTGTCTTGGAATGTACAGGAAGACATTGCACATCTGGTATTATAGTGTTATTATCAGCGATTTTATTTTGATGCTGACGAATACCATATGTTGTGATTGTATATTGTGGAGGCTGTTTTTACAGAGAGAGAGAGATAGATAGATAGATAGATAGATAGATAGATAGATAGAGAGAGAGAGAGAGAGAGAGAGAGAGAGAGAGAGTTAAAAAGGTGTTCAGTCGTTATCTTATGTCTCAGTGCCTACTATCCATCCATTTAGATCCCTTCTTTATGTCCTCGTTTGCTCACCTTCCATTTAGTACTTTCACACATTCATTTACTTAATCACCGCATCTTTTAAATGCTGAGTGTATGGGTATCAGTGCCAACCCTTTTGCTCACCAGTACCTGGAGTGATAATCTCAAGAATCAGAAACAGAGGGGGAAAATGTAGAGGAATTAATGATAGAGTACACCCGAAGTGATACAGGCCAGTATTCTTATGGGGTGGGGAAGCTCCGTAACACCTTTTCCTCACCGATTTATTCCCACGTGTGTCATTATAATTATTGCTTTTATCTACGCAATCTGTGTCGATAATACAAAGGAGTAAATATGAAAGAAGAGAGTGGTAAGTTGTAACATGGAAAATAAATCTCCAAGAAAGAGATGATAGCAAGTCTCCTCACTCTACCAGAATACGAGCGAAAGTGTATCATCATAATTCACTGCTAACACGTGTTGGTGATGTACTGTGACGGACTCAGAAGCTAGTTAAATATTTGTGTGGTGTTTCAGTTGCCATCATTCAATGTTCCAACCCTTTAGTTGAACTCTGCTGCGGTATTGTTTTTAACATCAGATTTTTTCAAGCCTAGCTCCATCAGTTCGATTTTTTTTTATTACAAACGATTCTAGAAGGATTTTTATTCATTTTTTCCAATTGAAGGGGTCACATAGAATTTAAACTCCCTTCTGTACAGGGGTGTCTCGTAAGTTGAATGAGATGGTGTGGTTTTAGCAAGAATAAAGGTAAGACAGTGGATGCCAGTATTTTTTGTCATGGAAAACATGATTGGGAGCAAAGATTGACTTGCTACTTCTTAGTACTTTAATCATGATGATGATCATCATCATCACTAGCACTATCTGTCACTATCACCGCCATCATCTCATCATCTCCATCATCAGTATTAGTATTACTATCGTCGTCATTGTCATAACCATCACGGTCATCATCTCATCATCATCATCATCATCATAATCCTTATCTTCACTGTCATTGTCATCATCATCATCATCATCGTGAGGTATGGTCCAGGAAGCCAGGCAAACAGTAGAGAGAGAGAACTACTCAGCACCATCTTGAGTGAAATGGGTCACACACTCATTCAGTCAACATTTACGCCCGTGGAATCCTGTCTTCACTTCATAGAAATAATCACACGTACACTTTTTAAATAATTTTTCTTTATAGCTGAGCTTCATTATCACCATTATCATGATTATTTTCATCTTCTGTTTCTTCTTCTTCATCTTCTTGTTCTTATCTTTCTCCTTCTTCCCCTTCTCTTTCTCCTCCTCCTTCTTCGTTTTTTTTCTTCTTTTTCTTTCTTTCTTTCATTTCTTCTTCTTCTTCTTCTTCATCATCATCATCTTCTTCTTCTTCTTTTTCTTCTTCTTCTTCTTCTTCTTCTTCTTTATTATTATTATTATTATTATTATTATTATTAATAGTAGTAGTAGTAGTAGTAGTCTGCTACTTTCAGGCAGTATTATTCAGCTATTCAGTGCGTGGATAATTGGGTAAATCAGATATGTTTTGCAATAACCAAAAACAAAAAACAAAAACAAAAATAGAAAAGTAAATAAATAAATAAAGACATACAAAAATAGTTAAGGTTCTGTGATTAAGTAAGGTCAGGTTAGGTTACGTTTCTCTGGAAACAGTATCTGAAAGACCACGTTCATGCTCTAAATAGCCACTTGAGATTTGTAACACATTTCCTTAGCGATTAACCCATACATTAATTCTTTGTATCCTCATATGCAGTTGATATAAACTTTGTCAATATGGAAACGATAGAGATAACATACAAGGGAAAGCTAAGGGGGAGGATACGAAATAAACCGCTAAGGGAGAAAGCAGGGAAACCTCCAATGTAACTCGCACCTAGAATATAGGCTAGAGTATCGATCTGACGGGAGATGGGTTGGGTCCTGTCAGAGCCTCAGAACATCACTATACTCCCTTTACTCCAACATGGATTAAAATTGGCCTCTCTCTCCACCTTGAATCCTGTGCGTAGCAATAGTTGAACACTGGAATACGATGCTAGTAACGAAGAAGTTCAATGAGACTGATATGGAGACGCAGAGTTGCCTTGATTCCGCCAGTAAGCTTTGTGAAATAAGTTTGCAAAAGAACAAAAGTCAGAATCAAGCTAAAGTGAAAGGAGTATAACACGCTTAACACGAGACCCAAATGATACACCCCGATTCTATCAACTCTTCATTAAGGTGAATTTTGTATAAGCTCATTCCTGCTACTCTACTGTAAGACGATTGTAATGAATTCAGGAAACACACCTGTCGAATTTTGAAAAAGTTACCCTTAAACCCTCCATTTCCTCACTTCTTCTTTAAGGTGAATAAAATCGAATAGACGGATTTAATACCAGGAAATTAATGTTCTCTACTCACTTTACTCTGGCCTGTCCAAAAATTGTCATATCTCTATCTTTAATGATGAGTTGTAACAATAGATTAATAATATAATATGGTGCTACCGAAGAAAAAGTGATGTGAAAAGGGTGTAGAGCCACAGCAGTATCTTATTCTGCCACTGGGCTACCTGAAATAAGCTGAAAAAAACTAAAATTTAGGCCAATTTAAAGTAAAAAGAGTATAGCTAGGAGAGCTATTCGGTCATAGGTCGAGAAAAATCGGAGCCTCAGGACTGTCGAACGCACAGTTATGAAACCTAAATGATCCTCCCCAAACACAGACACGAATGAAAAATTGCGCTGAGAGAGAGAGAGAGAGAGAGAGAGAGAGAGAGAGAGAGAGAGAGAGAGAGAAATCTTCTCATGTCGCTAAATAACTAGGGGGGGGGGGAGAAAAAAAAAAACCCAGCCAGTGGAAACTAATTAGGTGTCACAAAGAGAACGGTAATGTAAGTTAAAAGGTTATTTGAATTGGGATAATATTACCACTCTCACGTATTTAAAATGGGATGATATTACCACTCTCACGTATTTAAAATTTAGTCTTTGGAATAATTTAGCCGCTTTCATCTGTTAAAAACTTTTCTCCTTAGTTTTCAGCCATTTTTAAATACATTTTCTGTTTTAATTCTTTCCTAAAGTGTTGTCTCTAAAATGTCAACTTTCCTATAATTCTCTCTCTCTCTCCCTCTCTCTCTCTCAACTTTAGCCTTTGTCATGCTTTCAGTTCCTTGCATTTATTTCTTTTTTTTTTTTTTTTCTATAATTATTTTACCAACTTTCAATCTTTCCTCGATTTTCACTTTTTTTTCTCCATTTTCAAATCTTACGTTTCAGTTTTTCAAATAGGCCCATACTTTTTTTTTTCTTGCAGCCTTTGCTACTCTTGTAACACTGATTTTTTTTTTTTTACCTTATAAATGCTATTCTTTCAGTCTGGCCTCTTGTGTTGTTTTATTTCCTCATGCTAACCCATTTCTAGTTTCATTTCTTATCTGTAAATTTTTCTCTTTTTATGTTTTCGCCTTAAACCTCCGTCATCTCTTGTTTCTTCTTCTTTACCTCTGTCTTTTTTAAAACATTATTTTAATCTACATTTAATTCGTATCCTCTTAGCTTCTCTCTTTTTTTTTCTTCTTCTTTCTTCTCATAACTTCAGCTTTTTTTTTTTTTTTTTTTTTTTCAGTTTCTTGAATTTCTGCCGTATTTTTCTTTGATATTTTTCCATTTCGGCTTATTAGTAATTTATTTTCTACTCTTTACTGCCCTTTATACTTCCATTTCCTCCATAGCAACTTTTAAGATTCTCTTTACTTCGGTTTAAGAAACTGGTTTCTTTTTTCTACTTCAGCCTACAGCAATTCAGGTCCAACTGTTAATGATTTGTAATGAATGGAGGATACCTGTAATGTTTTTTTTTTTTATCAATTTGTTTTATCCTTCCTTTCTTCATCTTCTGAAAATGAAAAATGGTTTGTAGAGATAGGCCTTCAAAACACTCATCATTGAAATATATTTTGGGTTTGAATATCTTTTTTAAAAGTAATTTCTTCACAGTAAGTTAAGTTTGGCTTTATTTTGTATTTCATAGTGACTGTCAACTTTGGTCTGATTTACTTGGACTCATTTCTTCATTATAGTTTCTCTTTCAGTTTTTTTTTTTTTTTTTTTTTTTTACGTGTTTTTCACGTCTTCTCTCAGCACATTTAGGCTCTTAAGATTCACTGTGAATTGAAGAAAATTTGGCGTTAGTAAAGCAAAATACAAGACTTATTACTGAAAGACTTAAGCTTCCATTTCTGCCCATAAAGCATCATGACCTGTTCTCCCTAACCAACAGTACCAGCTGTATTGAGAATGTGGTGATATTTTACAATATAGGGAGAATGTGGTGATATTTTACAACATAGCGAGAATGTGGTGATATTTTACAACATATTCTTGCCGTCATTTATAACCTGAAAAATAAATAGAGGAGTTGTAATATCTTTTAATCTTTTGGAATGTCACGGTATTCAAATAAGTTTAAATTTCCTTTCTTAATTTAGAACTCAGCACGTGCAAGGATGGAATGTCGCCTCATAGATTCCAAACCTCTTGTGGGCTGAAGTTTGTCGTTGTTAAATTTGTACCTGAAACTTAATCAGATTAGTTGAAATTTCACTTCATCACACTGATTGCCATTTCTCGTCGTCAAATTTAACTTTTTTTTTTTTTAATTAACGAGGTGTACTTTGAAAGTCGAGGCCGGAGCGAATCAAACGACCAGACAAACACAGATTGGACTATTTAACGAGGCAGCTGAGGGCTAAGTGAGTTATTATATCAAACAGAATTTTGTTCAGCTGCTGTTGTTGCAAGGGATAAAACCAGAGAGAGAGAGAGAGAGAGAGACGACAACACTCACCTGCACAACTTAATATCCTAAAACAAGACGCCATTAGAAAGTGCAGCACCCTCGTCGGACAATCGGTCTAGCTAGTGGATGTCCACACAGTCAGTGAACACTTGTTTTTCTGTTGCATGGTAATAAAATGATTGTTGGAAAATACTTGGCGTGATGAACTTAAACTCTTTCTCTGCTTCTGATCCACTGTGCATAGTGTAATTCGTCACTGTGCATGAACCCTTGACCGATTGCTCTCAGAATCAAACTACATCATCCTTAACTGACTCTTATCCCATCCACCTAGTTTAGTTCAAATCGGATAGAGAGTGGTTAAGTTGACGTAACCCAGAGGCCTTGACCTTTGACTTATTGTTCTGAGAATAGAATAATTCCAGCCTTGACTAACCTTAAACTAGTCCACCAAGTTTTATCAAAATCTAATCAAAAGTGTGAGTTATAGGCCAGACATTTGCCTTTGCCCTGCGACCTTTACCTCCCAACGATTGTTATCGAAACTGAATCACGTCACCCTTTCCTGTCCACCAGTCCTTTGGCCAAGTTTAGTCAAACTCGGGTCAGAACTGTTGAGTTGATTCTGTCTGACCTGTGACCTATTTCGCCCCCATATTAATCACCAGTTCTTCTGATGGTCCTCAGTTTCATGCAAGTCTGGCCATTAGCTTTTCCGTAATCTTGTTCTCAGACAAAACAGACAGACAGACAGACAAGCAGGCAGGCAGACAAAAAGACAGAAAGAGGCAAATTGGACCCGACACAAACACCCTTGCGCTTAGGCGCGCAGATGTATAATAATAATAATAATAAAAAACAACAATAATAACTAATTGTAGTAGTAGTAGTGGTGGTGGTGGTGGTAGTAATCCTAAGTTCATAATAAAAAGATTTCCCCATAGGGAAGAAATAACTCTGATGGCAAAACTCTTCTTTTGTCATCATCGCAGTAACACTAATACTTCTAGAGACAGAAACATAAATACTTCTAGAGACAGAAACATAATAATGGCACATAAAACTTGAACTTTTCCTAAACATGTCTCGTAAATCTCTTTCTCTCTCTCTCTCTCTCTCTCTCTCTCTCTCTATGTCTTCCCCGTAATCCGCATTCTCTTATAACGTTCCCTACTATTTTTCAGCCACTCTGTTCTTCTCCCTGCCAGCCTTTTCACCATTCACCTCGGCTCTCCTCTTAACCCCGAGGCTCCCGCTGTTTACAGTATTAGTCTTCTTGTTTACAGAGCAATCTATTTTCCTGTTTACTTCATTTTCTTTCTTCCATTTTTCACAGGTGAACCTTCACGAAGCATTTTTTTTTTTTCAATTCCCCACACAACTAGGAGGTCTGCGTGATAAAATCCACTCATTACGATGTAGTGCTGTCTTCAGGTGCTTCTACATGGAGTGACAAGTCAAATGGTTTCCTCTAACCCAGGAAACGCTAGGTAGTAAACGTGTAACCATATGACGCCTGGTGATCTAGTGGGTTGAGGCGCTGCAACTGGATGGAGCCTGTGAAGATTGCCATCTGAGGGGTGATTGGGGTTTGTTGCTCAAATAATGCCACACGCTGTTGAGGGAAGTTGATCACCTATGCCTTAAATATCTGGATTGAGTAGACTAGCCCGGGGTCCCTACTCTCCTGGTAGTACAAAAAGGATTGGGTGATAGATAAATGGATGGAAGGGTACAATACTGCCAAATTTAGATCACCTTTGGAAGTAAGGCTAACATAATGAATGGTTAACACTTTCACCCCGAGGTTCTCCCAGGCTGAATAACGGTGTGTGGAGTTAGCCAGAATTAAACACAACTGATTCCCGGTGACGAAGGGGTTTACTGGAGGATTTTGGCTGCCCACTTACTTCATGAGGTCTGCCCTAAGCTGAGGAAAATCGTCCATCATTACCCAATGTGATATTCAGAGTAGACTAGATCCTCCCATGAAAGGGTTAACTGCTAATAGAAGATGTATTTTTTCATATCCATGCCACTGTCAGGTTATGAGACATCGCACTGCAAGACATGTACAGGATGGTCCATATATAACGCTCCTCATGCACTCCGCCGGGTGTTATCTCGTATGTTCCTGGGACGGCACAGTCAACGTTATCACCCTTCCTACTTTCCTATCCTTGTCTTTGACCCATAGAATAGTTACTCTGGTTATTACCTATATTATAATTAACAGCCTATAAAGCACCGATAGGTCTGTTTTTGCTTGCCTTCCTTTTGACTCCTTTGTGCCCTGCACCATTTATTCATTTTCTGCTCACACTGTCACATCTACGCCCTCACCAGCAGACTGAGCAGTCCCCGCAACACCTAAGATGCGGCCATCTTGAGTTTCTAGTTGAGTTCTGTTGATGGACAGCCCTATATATAGCCTTTACTGACCCCCTTACTGCAAGAAGTTTCCCTTGAGATAAATAAAACGTCTGGAGGAGGCAGGAAGACAGTAGACATCATCTCAGCAGAGGTATTTTTCTATTTATGTATTTATTTGTATATTTATTGTTTATTTGTTTATTTACTTATTTGTTCATTTATTTATTTGTTTGTTTCTTCATTTTTGTATTTCCTTATTTGTTAATTTATGTCTTTATTTGCTTATATATTTCTTTCCTCCTGTCGGGCGTTCCTCTCGGGCTCTCCCCTCGACCCAATCCCGTGTGTGTGTGTGTGTGTGTGTGTGTGTGTGTGTGTGTGTGTGTGTGCTTAGTGTTGGTGTGGTGTGTAGTAGAGGTGTATGGTGTGTGCTGTATGGTTTGGTGTGTTGTGTGATGTGTGATATGGTGTGGTGCGGATGGGTGGGTATAGTACAGTGTGGTGTGATGTAATATAATATGATGTATGGTGTGGCGCGGTGTGGGATGGTGTGTGTTGTCATGTGATATGATGATTGATGTGGTATGGTGTGTCCGGTATGGTATGGTATGATGTGGTGTGGTATGATGTGGTGTGGTGTGTGCGGTGTGATGTGGTATGGTAATGTGTGATGTGGTGAGGTGTGTGTTGTTTGGTATGGTATGGTATTATGTGGTGAGGTGTGCCCTGTGGTGTGGTATGGTGTGGTGTGATGTGGTGAGGTGTGTGCTGTGTGGTGTGGTATGGTGTGGTGTGATGTGGTGAGGTGTGTGCTTTGTGGTGTGATATGGTATGGTGTGATGTGGTGTGGTGTGCTATGGTATGGTGTGATGTGGTGTGGTGTGTGCTATGGTATGGTGTGGTGTGCTATGGTATGATGTGATGTGGTGTGGTGTGCTATGGTATGGTGTGATGTGGTGTGGTGTGCTATGGTATGGTGTGATGTGGTGTGGTGTGCTGTGGTATGGTGTGATGTGGTGTGGTGTGATGTGGTGTGGTGTGCTATGATATGGTGTGATGTGGTATGGTATGGTGTGTGCAGTGTGGTGTGGTATGGTATAGTGTGATGTGGTGTGGTGTGTTGGGTATTGTACAGTGTGGTGTGATGGGGGGGTGATTCAGTGTGGTGTGTGGTGTATTTTGGTTTGGTGTGGTGGAGTGTGATGTAGCGTGATTTGTGGTGTAGTTTGGTGTGGTGTGGTGTGGTGTGGTATGTAGTGTAGTGTGGTGTGGTATGTAGTGTAGTGTGGTGTGGTGTGGTTGAATTCAGCAGCACGCCAATTAATAATTACGGTAGATTCCCGCCTCTTGTTTCTGTTTGCTCACCCCTCTCATTTCCAGGGGCACTCAAGGATGGGGGGTGGGGAGGTAGGCAGGGAGGAGGAGGAGGAGGTAGAGGATGGGGGGAGAGAAAGAGGAAGGAAAAGAAGAGGAGGGAGAGGGGGAGGATAGGGATTGATGGAGAGTGAGAGTGAGCAAGGAGGTAGGAAAAACTAAGTTTTTTTATGCTCATCACTGTTTTTTTTTTTTTTTTTCCAATTCAGAAGAGACGTCTAGTAATGAAGATGTTCATAAAGTCTGCATCTAACCCTAAAATTCGAAAAGTTTGCCCTAAAGGTGAATATAATCGTGTGAAAGCTGCAAGAATGTGATGAAAAGTAGATGGAGGGAAATAGACAGGAACAAGGATATCAAATGAGTGTCGAGGGAAGGTGGCCAGGTAAGTGGAGGAAGGGTGGGCACGGAGTTGGAAGGAAGGTAGACAGGTATGTGGAGGAAAGGTGGGCAGGGAGGTGGAGTGGGGTAGAAAGGGAGAGGGAGAGGAAATAAGCTAGGCAAGAACGGGTTGGAAACGAAGAGAGAAGTAGAAGGAGGAGGGAATGCAAGGGAGAGTGCGCAAGAAGGGAGAGAGAGAGAGAGAGAGTCAGGCTGAAAAACGTGTGAAGGCTGGAGCTCCTCAAGAAATTAAGCTGGCGTATTTTCCATCTTAATTTGACTCATTAGGCAGGAAAGGCGGTCGGGATGATGGGCGGCAAAGAGGCTAATATGTTTTTTCAGCCTTCGTATTAAAATCTTGTACCCCCAATTGATATTACTTTACCTGGATGGGACTAAGTTATTCCTTTACTGCACAAAAGGTATATTCTTGTTACATTCTGCTTATTTTTATTTTGCCTAGAACACAGACTCTTCTTGGAATTATAAGGGAAAGGTACTCAGCGTACTACCCTTCCCCTACAGCCTTACTGTAATGAACCCCAGGAATATTTATGTTAACTTGCGAAATCGTTCAACACTGTTGTCGATGGTGGGTGGTGCGCAGTTTAGGATTAACCTCTCCAGTTCGATGACGTCCCCCACCCCCCCCTCTCTCTCTCTCTCTCTCATTCACTTTTACCAACTCTAGTCCGTATTATTTTGTTTAGGGGGGATTTGTGGAATTGTATGGATTAGATACAGCCTTCATTAACCCCTCCACTAATTACAGGCCTCCCCTTACGCTGAATAAAACCTTGTGGTGGTAGCAAGAACAAAAATAAAACCAGTACAGAAATGCTAGGTAGATGCGGGAACTTCAAGTCTGTAATGTGGGACCTCTTTATAGTTGCTGAAGTCTATGGGAATGAAGCGCCTCGTTCCCGAAATGTTGTTTGTGAGTGACAAATGGACAGGGCCGTTCCAAGAGATGCTCCCATACCAAAAGTACGTCCTCGGATTGAAGGGGTCTAAGAAGAATTTTCTAAGTGATATCTCTCGCAATGCAGCGGCCCTTCCTTATCGAAAAGAAAAATTGTCTCGTAGTAGTTAGAATATAACAGAAAATTATACAGGATGGTCCATATATAACGCCACTCTTAACCTCTGCCTGGTTAATCGTGTGAAAGCTGCAAGAATGTGATGAAAAGTAGATGGAGGGAAATAGACAGGAACAAGGATATCAAATGAGTGTCGAGGGAAGGTGGCCAGGTAAGTGGAGGAAGGGTGGGCACGGAGTTGGAAGGAAGGTAGACAGGTATGTGGAGGAAAGGTGGGCAGGGAGGTGGAGTGGGGTAGAAAGGGAGAGGGAGAGGAAATAAGCTAGGCAAGAACGGGTTGGAAACGAAGAGAGAAGTAGAAGGAGGAGGGAATGCAAGGGAGAGTGCGCAAGAAGGGAGAGAGAGAGAGAGAGTCAGGCTGAAAAACGTGTGAAGGCTGGAGCTCCTCAAGAAATTAAGCTGGCGTATTT
Organism: Coenobita brevimanus; assembly: GCF_032717465.1. NCBI lineage: Eukaryota > Metazoa > Arthropoda > Malacostraca > Decapoda > Coenobitidae > Coenobita > Coenobita brevimanus. The sequence goes on along the minus strand of NC_136954.1, from coordinate 27,453,951 downwards.
TCCATCTTAATTTGACTCATTAGGCAGGAAAGGCGGTCGGGATGATGGGCGGCAAAGAGGCTAATATGTTTTTTCAGCCTTCGTATTAAAATCTTGTACCCCCAATTGATATTACTTTACCTGGATGGGACTAAGTTATTCCTTTACTGCACAAAAGGTATATTCTTGTTACATTCTGCTTATTTTTATTTTGCCTAGAACACAGACTCTTCTTGGAATTATAAGGGAAAGGTACTCAGCGTACTACCCTTCCCCTACAGCCTTACTGTAATGAACCCCAGGAATATTTATGTTAACTTGCGAAATCGTTCAACACTGTTGTCGATGGTGGGTGGTGCGCAGTTTAGGATTAACCTCTCCAGTTCGATGACGTCCCCCACCCCCCCCTCTCTCTCTCTCTCTCTCTCTCTCATTCACTTTTACCAACTCTAGTCCGTATTATTTTGTTTAGGGGGGATTTGTGGAATTGTATGGATTAGATACAGCCTTCATTAACCCCTCCACTAATTACAGGCCTCCCCTTACGCTGAATAAAACCTTGTGGTGGTAGCAAGAACAAAAATAAAACCAGTACAGAAATGCTAGGTAGATGCGGGAACTTCAAGTCTGTAATGTGGGACTTCTTTATAGTTGCTGAAGTCTATGGGAATGAAGCGCCTCGTTCCCGAAATGTTGTTTGTGAGTGACAAATGGACAGGGCCGTTCCAAGAGATGCTCCCATACCAAAAGTACGTCCTCGGATTGAAGGGGTCTAAGAAGAATTTTCTAAGTGATATCTCTCGCAATGCAGCGGCCCTTCCTTATCGAAAAGAAAAATTGTCTCGTAGTAGTTAGAATATAACAGAAAATTATACAGGATGGTCCATATATAACGCCACTCTTAACCTCTGCCTGGCGATTTCTTGTGTGTTGAGGGGACGGCACAGTTAAGTGTCTATTCTGCATCTTTAATTAATCCCTGTTGCAACTACCACACCAGCAGACTTAGCCGTCCCCTCAACACACGAAATAGCTACTGCCAGGTGTGTTTCCAATGGGGCGCTATATATGAACCACACCGTATATCGTAGTGAAGAGGTTAGCACTGACACACATGCGTATTTTATCGTATTTTATTCCAGCTAATTCCAGACGACTTAAGTCAGGTGGAGGTGAGTCATAGGAGCCTGAGAGTGTTAATACTGGTATAACTATCCCCCTTATTGTCGGGAAAACTCCAGTATTCAACGATATTTCAGCCAAAGCCAGGCGATTTTATTCTGCTTAGAATGAGTCATAGGAGCCTGAGTGCTAATATCATGTCCGAAATGTGAGAGTACATATATACTGCAGTTAGTGCTCTGTTTATGTCCAGTGCACTTGTACAGTTGTTTTCAAAAGTTCCATTCCTCTTGCATTCTGTCAGTAGCTCATAACGTTGTATTAGTTTTCGTAATTAAGAATAACAGTTAGTTGAGACTAACTGTTTAATCAACCAAAGTGATAATGATGACTATGCGACTGTACCCACACTGACATGAAGCTGTGGGATACTGCATGTCAGGAGGAGGAACGGAAGTTTTGCGTGGAACTGTACATTTAATTTACTGAAATACCTGTGTTCATAAAAAAGCCAATTAGCTTAATGAAATCCATATTGTCCCTGGAGCTAATACGGTATCTATATTGGTAGCCTTGCCTCGTGCCTTTTAAATGTCCTGTATTTTCGTAACTATAAACCAATTTAGGTCGCAGTTAGTTGGGTCTTTTATGATACTGGCGCAGGGTGATACAGGTGATACACATAACACTGTGGCGTTAATGAGAACACATATCACCCTCCTAACACAAATGACCCACCCGTAAAAACGCGTTCAACATTTATGAAAACTGATCTAGGGTTGTTGTTGCAGAAAGTTATTGATGCAGAGAGTCAGCAACGCACGCACTCAGTCACTCACCACCACCACCACCACCACCAGCACCACTACCAACAACAACAGTAACAGCAACAACGACATAAAACCAGCAACAACATCAAAAACAGCAACATCAAAAACAGCAACATCATCAAAAACAGCAACATCAAAAACAGCAACATCAAAAACAGCAACATCATCAAAAATATGAAAAAGGCACCATCAAAAACAGCATCATCATCAAAAACATCAAAAACAGCAACATCAGAAACAGCAACATCATCAGACATCAAAAAACCGCAACATCATCAAAAACCGCAACATCAAAATCAACAACATAATTAAAAACAACATAAAAAAGCAACGACAACAGTTAAAACGAAATTCACCATATTGACCATTTTCACACCAAAGGCAGATGTAAGATTGTCATTGCAGGGTAACACCGGTCTGTCTGGCCGAGCAGACTCATCTACCGCAGGCAAGCAATCGTCCTTGTAGACCCGTCCCGTTCAGTGAACCAGTGTTTCATTGCGATAGACAGCGCCTCGCTACAGTGAGGCGCAGGGAAGTGTGTGGAGGTTTGGTTCCCGGATGGACGCCACATTTGCATCTCCACCTAGATAACAGGGACACCCTAGTAGGCTCCAGATCACTCGTTATTTGGCTATGTGGTTACCACCCAATACTGTAAATGGATCCTTGAGTTACAGGAAACCATCAGGCATGTCACGGAATGTAGAGCCACCCCCAATGGAAAGAAGAGTAATAAAAAGTGGCAGGATGGATCGGAAAGTAGGAAGAGAGGAGAGCAGACACAAAAAGGGAATGATAAAGGTGAAGGAAGTAGTAGGCAGTCCTACATCAAGTGAGTGAATGATGCTTGCTACCACTTACCGTCATTGGGGTGAGGTAGGATCCAGAATTAATAATAATAATAATATAAAAATTAAAATGAAGCTGAAAAATCACTTATTCAAACCCTCGGAATCCCGGCAACATCTCATAAACCTAATCGTCTGCACATTTTTTTTTCTTTATAGATGCACATCACATAAACCTGCCAAAGAGCTCGTTCGTCCGCTATGCAAAACTGTTGTCCTGGCTTCCTTCAACATCATCAACATTTATGTCAACAGTAGCTTATCAATACACGTGATGTAATAATTGGGCGTATAAACAGTAGCAGATATTGAACGTAAATAATAAGTGAACAGAAGGGCATCACCACCACCACCACCAACTGCAACAACAATAATAATAATAATAATAGTAATAGCTGCAAGTTCCACCTCAGTTTAAATACATATAGCAGGGCGGTAAACAGAAAGAATGGATAGTGTGTACAAATAAGAGTCATTATAAATAACAACAGCAACAACAACAATGCCATCACCTGCGGCAAAATACGATTATTAAGTTTTCATATCAGGTACGTGACAAAAAATTAATGGCTACTGATACACAACAACAACAACAACAACAGAACAACAGCAACAACAGAACATCAACAACAGGACATCATCAACAGAACATCAACAACAAACTCTTCAGCACAGGTAGCAATAATTTAGCATGCATAATGTTCAAAAATAAAAATATAATCGACGCTGAAAAAACTCCGTGATACAGACGACAGAGTAACTACATCAGCTAAGTAAAATCGTCTGGCTATAAAAAGAATGTAATGAGAGGCAGTGATTATGCACCGTGACATCCACTACCACTACCACATCCACTACCACTACATCCACCACCACCACTACATCCACCACCACCACCACCACTACATCCACCACCACCACTACATCCACCATCACCACCACTGTCGCCAACACTACTACATCCACCACCACAACATTCACTATATCCACCCCCACCACCACTGTATCATCCACCACTCTGTCAACCACCTGTCGGCCAACCACCACCATTACATCCGCCATGACCACCACTACTGTTACTAACATCACCACCACCACCACCACCACCACCACCAGCAACAACAACATCATCAACAATAACAACACAGGTAACACAGTAACACCTTCACAAGCAAACCTCCTCAAGCTGTATATAAAAACACAAATAGGTCCTCCATCAAACGAAACAGTCTGGTGGTGGGTAGAAGGAAATGATGCTGAATACCGTAACGCCTTCACGAAACAGGGGTCTTAAAACATGTTTAAAAACAATATATATATATATATATATATATATATATATATATATATATATATATATATATATATATATATATATATATATTGTTACGGAACAGAGAAAGATAATGTACACTTTAAGTGAGAATACTAAAAATCACTACTGTCCCGTAAAGTTCCAGGTTCAAAACAAAGAGTTAGGTAAAATTACAAGTTAAAGTCTAATGCTCAAACTAACAACAAAACATTCAGGACTCATTAGGATAATGTAATGGCAAAAAACAGGTTAAATATATGGTTAACTGCAATAGCCTCTATTAACACGAAATTAGCATGAGTAAATTTATCTAAGTCAGCCCTGTTAAAATGAGATACCAGATAATACTCAGTGAATGCCAGATATATTATTACAGATACAAAATATTATTAATGATGGCTGACAAGAACCTTTACATAAATTACAAAAACCTTACTAGGCCTAAGAATTAACCTTATGCTACACAGTACAAGAAAAAATGCAACAACAGTTATACTCAAATTACACACAGCTGCTAGATGGTTGGAGACTTCCTGAGCACTCACAATAATAATAACTGTACAGGGGAGGACAGAGATGTGAGCAAAATGAGGAGTAGATCTAAGTGGCAATAATGCAGAGACTGAGCTCATTATATAGGGGCCGGCAGAGCTTGATACAACTTGTAAGAAGGACGCGCAAATGAAGCCATAGGGGACAAAGAGCTGACAATCCTGCTCTGAACAACAGAAAGGACGACTTACTCTACTATAACGGTAGAAGAGGGAACTGAGGCAGAACACGCTCGTGATCAAACATGCAGCATATTGTGCGTTAAAATTACACAAAGGATGATGAAATCATAGGCTATGTAACACCTCCCCACAAAGAAAAAGAAATTTACAAAGGAAATTTCTTATTACTCTAAAACAATCTGTCTAAAGTCTAGATAAGCAATCTGCAATAACATTTTCTTTCCCCTTGACATGTTGTATGTCTAATGAATACTCCTGAAGAAGTAGACTCCATCTTGTCATTCTCTGATTTTTATCTTTAAACTTACTAAGGAATTTCAGTGGGTTATGATCGGTATAAATGACTATGGGGTCCAAACCAGAACACAAATAAAATGAAAAATGCTGTAAACCCAAAATCAAGGCCAAAAGCTCTTTCTCAATAGTTGAGTAGTTCTTTTGAGGTGGAGTGAACTTCTTACTGTAATAAGATACAGGGTGTTCAATACCCTGATCATCCTCTTGCAGTAAAACAGCCCCAGCTCCTGTATCACTTGCGTCAACAGCCATCTTAAAAGGCTTAGCAAAATTTGGAGTAGCGAGCACTGGCTGACTTAATAGGATAGCTTTAAGTTTGCTGAAAGAGGATTCACAGTTATCGGTCCAGACAAATTTAACTCCCTTTTTCAGTAGGTCTGTAAGTGGTGATACAAGAATAGAAAAGTTAAGAACAAATCTCCTGTAATAACCTACCATTCCCAAAATCTTTGTAGCTCTTTCCTACTTTTAGGTCTGGGAATATCATTTATAACCTGAACCTTAGCTCCTGGTGGTGCAACATGTCCATCACCAATTACATACCCAAGGTACTGAACTTTAGCTTGACCAAACTCACACTTTGCTAAATTAGCTACAAGATTAGCCTGAACCAAACGCTCAAGAAATTTACTGACATGGCATAGGTGATCTTTCCAGTTGTCACTGAAGATTAATACATCATCAATACAAACAACACACCCTGCCAAACCCTCTGTTACAACATTCATGAGCTTCTGAAATGTGGCTGGTGCATTCTTCATACCATATGGCATTACAGAACATGCGAAAGTCTTTCCTAGTGTTACAAAACATGAGATCTCCCTAGCACGTTCAGTCATAGGTACTTGCCAGTATCCCTTTAACAAATCAAACTTACTTATGTACCTAGCCTTTCCGATCTTGTCTATGCAATCTTCCACGCGAGGGAGAGGGTAAGTGTCTGTTTTGGTTATCTGATTAACACGTCTGTAGTCGATGCAAAGCCGCTGTGACCCACGCGGCTTAGGGACCAGAGTGACAGGAGAACTCCACTCGCTCTGACAGGGCTCAATCATCTTGTGGTCCAACAGGTAGCCAAGCTCCTTCTGGATGAGAGGAACTTTCACTGGGTTCACACGGTAAGGAGGCAATTTAATTGGCTTTGCGTCTCCAACATCGACGTCATGCATCAACACAGTGGTTCTTCCTGGAGTGGCACGGAACACTTGCGGGTACTCCTGCAGTAATGCCGAAAACTCCTGCCTTTCCTCGGGAGGTAGATGAGAAAGCTTAGTCTGGAGATCATTCATGATATCAGGATTCTTCCCCAAACTATCACTCAGGCTCATACTGCATGGGAGAGCTTCACTTGCAGACTCGGGTGGAACAGCTACAGTGCAGGCTGGATTATTTTCGTCCCGCCTGTGATATAACTTTAGCATGTTGATGTGACATAGTTGCTTGTTCTTTCTACGATCTGGTGTGGCGATGACATAGTTGACATCACTGAGTTTCTTCTCCACGAAATAAGGACCACTAAACTTGGCTTGAAGAGGTTGCCCATGAACTGGTAGCAGAATCAAAACCTGATCTCCTGGCTGAAAGTGGCGTAACCTGGACTTCTTATCATACCAAGTCTTCATCTTCTCCTGAGCAGCTCCTAAATTCTCTCTCGCCAGCTGTAAAGCAGTGGACAGCCGTTCTTTGAACTTCATCACATACTCCAGCAGGTTGACGTCATCTTCCTCCGACAGCCAGCATTCCTTGAGTAACTTAAGGGGTCCTCTTACTTCATGGCAAAATAGTAGTTCAAAAGGTGAGAAGCCCAGTGATTCATTTGGAGATTCTCTTGCGGCAAACGCAACGAATGGAAGACCTTTATTCCAGTCTTTCTGATGTTCCAAACAGTATTTCTTGAGAATCGATTTGAGTGTTTGATGATATCTCTCCAACGCTCCTTGGGTCTGGGGATGGTAAGCTGAAGACGTGATCTGGGTGATGCCCAACTCTTTCAGAGACTGCTTGAAAACGTATGACATGAAATTACTTCCCCGGTCTGACTGTACCTCCTTGGGCAGACCAAACTTTGTGAAGAACCCCAGCATTTCCTTAACCACGTTCTTTGCTGAGATATTTGTAAGTGGAATGGCTTCAGGATAACGAGTAGCCATATCAATCAGGGTCAACACATAAGAAAATCCTGAAGAAGTCTTAGGAAGAGGGCCCACAATATCCACCAACACACGGGTGAAAGGCGCCTCAACAGGAGGAATGGGAACTAGAGGTGCAACCTTTTCGGTCTGATTACACTTCCCCACAACTTGACAGGTGTGACAAGACTTACAATACCAGGAAACATCCCTGAAGATACCTGGCCAGTAGAAGTGTTTCAAAATGCGTGCCACAGTCTTCCTCACTCCAAGGTGTCCTGCCAAACTGGAATCATGAGCCACTCTAATGATATCCTGCCTACAAACACGAGGGATGACAACTTGATGTACAACCTCCCATTCACAGTCGGCTGATGCTGTTGGGGGTCTCCACTTCCTCATAAGTACTCCTGACTTTATATAATAACAAGTAGAAGCACCAGCTGACTCTTCCTCACTGCAAGCAGAGTTAGCTAGACCTTTCAACTCAGGGTCAGCAACCTGCAACTCAATCAACTCTTGACGAGACAAATTATCAACACTACGGGGTACTGCCTCATCTGGTGAGTGGTCCAAATTAGCAAGAAAAGGTCAGCTAGGATAAGATCATCATCATCATTATCCTCTAAATCACCAGTAACTTTAGACTTAGCCCTAGTGACAGCACATGCAGGGAACACATCAGGGACATCACAATCCTGGGTCACAGCCACTGGCTCACTAGACAACTGAGGAGCTGGACACACCTGACTTCCACCAATATCATTTCCAAGTAAGAAAGTTACACCTGACATTGGGAGTGTCTCAACCAACCCAACCATAACGGAACCATTAACAAAACCAGACTCTAAATTCACTCTGCACAGAGGGACAGAGAAGTAATTATTCCCTACACCTTGTAAGATTACAGTTTCATCAGAGGAATTAACATTAGAGCCTAGAACACTGGTCAGCATAAGGGATTGGCAAGCACCTGTATCACGATATATTTGAACTGATTTCCTGTCATTACTGTCCAGAGGACTGACAAAACCATCAGACAGGAAATTAGCACATGAACTCTTGAGAGTGTCACCCACGTTACTGCTCAAAAGAGGAGCTCCATCATGAGAATTTAAGTTACCCCTCAAAGCAGGTTCAGTTAACTCGGTTAAAGAATTCTGGGAACTCTCAAGAGTGGACACTAGACCAATTGACTGAATATTTAAAGACTCCTTTTTGTTCATATCACGCTGTCTCCTGAAACATTTCTCCGTAGTATGACCAAGCTTACTACAATAAGTACATTTACTTTTCTGAAATCTAGAGGTGAAGCTGGTATTTACTTCATGAGAAACATCATCTTTATTCTCTTTCCTGTTACCTGTACTCTGAGTAGAGGCAACGTACTTACACTCAGCTTTCCTTTTTTCTTTAGAATATCTCTTGTGAGTGAGAACATATTCATCAGCTAAAACTGCAGCATCAGACAAATTATCTATTCTTTTCTCATCAAGATATAGGCTTACATCTTTATAAATACACCTCTTGAAGTCCTCCAGCAAAATCATCTGCTTAAATTTACCAAAATCAGAATCCACATTCTTAGAATTTAACCACTGCTCTAACAGATCTTCTTTGATTTTTGCATACTCAACATGGGATTGCTTATCTTGCTTGTAAGTTGTCCTAAATTTTACTCTATAGGCTTCAGGAACAAGCTCATAGGCCTTAAGAATCAAGCTCTTAACTACATCATAATTATCAGATTGATCCTGAGGCAAAGATGCATAAGTTACTTGAGCGTTACCGGTGAGAACAGTTTGAAGGAGTACTGGCCAATACTTTTTTGGCCAATTAAAACCTGTAGCTACCCTCTCAAACAACTGAAAATACTTTGTTAAATCAGATTCATTAAAAGGAGGGACAAGTTTAACATTTTTAGCCACATCAAAATCATCAGAGCTAGATGATCCAGTTCCACCTTGTTTCATGCGATACTCATGGTCTGCCTGAATCCTGGCAAGTTCAATTTGTGCCTGTATCTGTGCCTCCTGAATACGAGCCTGAGACTCCGCCTCCTTAGCATTTGCCTGAAATTCAGCCTCCTGAATACGAGCCTGAGACTCCGCCTGCTTAGCATTTGCCTGAAATTCAGCTTCTTTAGCACGAGCCTCCTGCAGAGCTAGCTGTAACTTAGCTAATTCAATCTGCGTTTGCTCATTTGGAGGAGTTACATTAAACAAGCTTTTATTAATCATGCCAACAATTTGATCTTTAGAATGATGAGAGTGAACTGCAATTCCCACTTGTTGAGCAACAAGCTTAAGTTCATTCTTTGTTCTGTTTTCTACTTCACACACTGTTTGCACATTTGACAAAAAATCTTTGGCTTCATCAAATGTAGTAATAGTAGACATCATGAATAAATCACAGTCACAAAATATCAAGCAATATCCTTATGATAATATCCTGAATATCCTGATAAGAGGTCGCCAAATTTATGTTACGGAACAGAGAAAGATAATGTACACTTTAAGTGAGAATACTAAAAATCACTACTGTCCCGTAAAGTTCCAGGTTCAAAACAAAGAGTTAGGTAAAATTACAAGTTAAAGTTTAATGCTCAAACTAACAACAAAACATTCAGGACTCATAAGGATAATGTAATGGCAAAAAACAGGTTAAATATATGGTTAACTGCAATAGCCTCTATTAACACGAAATTAGCATGAGTACATTTATCTAAGTCAGCCCTGTTAAAATGAGATACCAGATAATACTCAGTGAATGCCAGATATATTATTACAGATACAAAATATTAATGATGGCTGACAATAAGAACCTTTACATAAATTACAAAAACCTTACTAGGCCTAAGAATTAACCTTATGCTACACAGTGCAAGAAAAAATGCAACAACAGTTATACTCAAATTACACACAGCTGCTAGATGGTTGGAGACTTCCTGAGCACTCACAATAATAATAACTGTACAGGGGAGGACGGAGATGTGAGCAAAATGAGGAGTAGATCTAAGTGGCAGTAATGCAAAGACTGAGCTCATTATATAGGGGCCGGCAGAGCTTGATACAACTTGTAAGAAGGACGCGCATATGAAGCCATAGGGGACAAAGAGCTGACAATCCTTCTCTGAACAACAGAAAGGACGACTTACTCTACTATAACGGTAGAAGGGGGAACTGAGGCAGAACACGCTCGTGATCAAACATGCAGCATATTGTGCGTTAAAATTACACAAAGGATGATGAAATCATAGGCTATATATATATATATATATATATATATATATATATATATATATATATATATATATATATATTTATATATATATATATATATGTAAAGTCTGCACGGTAGTATGGATAAAAATACAATTAATAACACATTGACTACCTCAGGGATTTTAAAAATTAGTAAAATATCAGACGGTCGTGAGAAAAACAAGCAAAAGACGTCTTGATAGTGAGAAATTTAATAGAGGTCGTTCCTGAGAGAGAGAGAGAGAGAGAGAGAGAGAGAGAAAATCATCCTCTTTAAAAGGTCCCCACCACACCATCAAATTAAAATCAGATCACACACACACACACACACACACACACACACACACACACAGCTTTTTTTCCCCGTAGTCCTTTTAGAGAGTGTGATCGGATATTTGATACAAGAGTTATAGCAAGGGCTGGAGACAAGGCCAGACCACCCTCTTTTCAACGCCAACTGACATCCACTACTGATAGCAAGCTGGGGAAATTGAGAGCCAACACACACACACACACACACACACACACACACACACACACACACACACACACACACACACACACACACACACACACGCGCGCGCGCGCGCGCGCAACCATTTAAAAGGAATTGAAAGCCATATTTAAAAGCAATTGAAGCCCGTTTTTAAAAGGAATTGAAAGTCATATTTACAAGGAATGGAAAGCCATGTTTAATCTGTGTACTGATAATATTATATAAAAATACTAGCAGGGGTACCCGGGATTGCCCGGCAAAAAAGGCGAGCACTGTAATCCTATTTGTTCTAGTTCAATCTTTCTTTCTTCTTCAGAATGACCATGTACCTCTTATGCTTTTGAAGACGGATTATAAGAGGTCCAGGAACTTTCTGTTTCAGCATTCGCAGACTACCGCACAGTATTTGTGCGCAGTTGTTCACTACTCTATTACCGGTGACCTCAAATGACCTCCCACTGGTGACCTCAAATGACCTCGGAGGTCAACCTCACGTAGCCTGTGTCCGAACTGGAGGTCATGTGAGTCTCTATGCCAAAAGTTGGGCTGCTAGGGTACCCGGCGTTGCCCGGGCCAAAATGGCAAACATTATACTGGTGACCTCCAATGACCGATATCTGAATTTTGACCCCCCCTAAAACCATCCTTGGGTTACCCTGATTCAGAATATATATGGGTCTGGGGGTCTCCGGCCCCTGGTTTGGGCATGATTGAAGGTCAAACATACCAACTCATCTTTTATATATAGATAGATAGATATATAGATAGATTTATGGAAAAGATAACCTATGGATATTGACGGAAAACTATTGATTAAAAAATTGTATTGGAATTTGTATTCAACACAGGTATCTTGAGAGAAATAATTTATAGACACGTATGGAAACTATGACAACCTGCTTGTGAAAAAAAAAAATACAAAAGTGTTTATTATAATGTATGGAAAAGTATTTCTAAATAATGTATCCAAAACTGTAGATTATACTGAGAAAGATAGCGAAATGTGTTTCAATTAAATGAACAACTTCATACGAAAATGAGTGAAAAATAGCGTAAGACTATAAATATATGAAAAATGTATGACAAACATGAGTGAAAGTATATGCAAAAATGTTAAAGTTATATGGAAAAATGTGAAAATAAAATATGGGTCCTAGATATTGAAAAATCGCAGACATCTTTTCCCACGGGCTTTTTTTTTTTTTGGGGGGGGAGGGGCTTTGATGGGATAAAGCCTGAGACCCACCGTTCTCCTCCCCTTCTCTTCTTTATCTCTTCTTAGTCTCACTCTCTCTCTTTTTTTTTTTTTTTTTTTTGTCATTGTTTCTCCCAATTCCTTCCCTCCTTCCTTCATCTTGTTTCCTTTTGCTTCTCTCTCTCTCTCTCTCTGTCCCCTTATCCGTCTTTCTTCTCCCCACACCCTCACAGTTTCTCCCTGTTTCCCCTTCCCTCTCTCTTTTCCTATCTTCCCCTATCCTCCCCTCCCTTCCCCTTCCCTGCAACTTTCCTTTCCACATCTCTCCTTTACCATTCTTCCCTCTCCCCCCAACCCCCCCCCAGCACCACCACGTCATAAAGAAGCCAATATTGCCCCCCCCCCCACACACACACACGAGGTTATAAGGATGTGCCAGTATTTACCTTTATTTAAATCTTCCTTTCTGTTTCTGCATTCTGTCTACCCCACTTTATGTGTGAGAAATATTGGTCAGATTTATTATGATGATATTTATTATTATTGTTATTTTTATTATTATTATTATTATTATTGTTGTTATTAAGTGTTATAATTATATTATTATTATTATTATTATTATTATTATTATTATTATTATTATAATGGCTTATAGTATTAATGATATGCTATTCCGCATCCCTATATTTAGGATCGACTGGAAAGGAAAATGTTTGGGTTTTCTGTGTCACTTTCTTGAAATTGTTTGAGAAGATTACGATGAAGATGGAAGGAGGGGAGAGAAGAATGAAAGGAAGAAGGAAGGGAGGATGAGAGCTTCGGATAAAGGGAGGAAGAGGGGAAGGGAGGGAGGGAGGATGGAAGGAAGGATGAAAAGAAGGCAGAACAAGAGGGAGGAAGGAAGGACGTGAGGAAAGGAGGGAGGGAGGGAGGAAGAAATGAAAGAAGAAAGGAAAGAAGGAAGGTAGGGAGAAAGGAAAGAAGGCAAGGAAGTGTGAAGGAAAAAGTAAAGTTACTATGGAAGAGAGAAAAGAAAGAGGGATTGGGAGTAAAGCAGGGAGGATGGAGAGAAGGAAGGACAACAGAGGGAGGAAGAAAGAAGGAAGGAAAAGGAGGGGAGGAGGAGGAAATGAAGAAGGAAGAAAGAAGCTAAAGATAGAGGGAGGGAGGACCGAAAGAAAGAAGGAAAGGAGGAGGACAGGAAGAGAAAAGGAAAAAAGAAGGAAGGGAAAATGGGAGGAAGAAACTAAGGATGGAAGGAGGGAGAACAGGAGGAATGAAAGACAGGAGGAAGGAGAGGGAGAGATGGGGAAGAAAGAAGAAATATATGAAGCCGGAAGGAAGGGATGCAGGGAGGAAGGAAGGAGGGAGGGAGGGAGAAAGAAAGAACAGAATAAAGGATAAAAGAAAGCTAATAAGTAAGGCGAGGAAGAAAGGATGAAGGAAGGAAGAAAGTGGAGGAGAGGGGAAGAAAGAAGAAAGGCAGAGGGAAATGATGGCCAGTGGATTTTTCAGGCATAGCTTTTCAAAAAAATTCTAATAAAATCCTTCAGACACCCAAAAGAAGAAAAATTACATCGAAGGATCTTTTTATGTTTTACCATTAAGGTCTTTTTTTCTTTTTTCCCCTGTTCCTTTCGATGGCTGTCATTACGCTGTTTGTTGAACCTCGTCAGTGCAGTGACGCCTTGGTATTATATTCTGTAAGCCTGTGGACGATTTATTCAGCTGGGGATGAAATACCGGTAACTGAACTGAAGGGAATATAAAGTTTGCAATTGGCCACAAGAAGGGTTTAATGGTTAGAGGGCTGATGTGATATCTGAAAGGACGCGAGTTCGAACCCTGTCTAATGCAGGGATCGGTTTGTTGATATGAATTCGCTAAAACACAATATACTTATCTCCCACAAGACCCACCCAGATGTCACAAAAACACCCTTTCTAATATCATCACACCAGCCGCGAAGTCGATAGTACTAGCATGTATTCAGCGCGGACGGTGGGTATTAGTGCCGAAGTGGTGACATGAGATGGTTTGTGGTTAAGGGAACGGGCTTTCCAGTCTGTGCCTGGGGTTGAACATATTAAAAATAGATCTTATTCTTGTTACCTTCCAATGATTTACCAAGTAGGGCCCCGACGAAGTGAAAAGGGTTAACGGAGACCTGAGCACTATATTATTCGATCGTTTCTTGTGAATTATTCTCTCAAGCTTCAGTCACTGTAGAACAACGCTAATGTATTCGTTGTTATACTCCTTTTACTCCAACTTTTTCGTCCTTTTGCTGCTTAATTCACTTAGCTCAGAAAAAATACAATATTACGGCTCCACATCCTTTTCACAGCAATTCATCGTGATTAAGATCATATTTTTGTGTTAATCTGCTGTTACGACTCAGCATTAGGCCAGGTTAGAGTAAAAGGAGTATAGTGAACGGATTTAAATGAAATTCCCAACGTACAGTCTTCGGTCTGCGACAAATGAACGGATCAAGAATTTGGCTCTCTGTTATCTTCTTTTTGTTTTTTCTTGAAGGGAACAATTTGCGGGCTCCTGGCCTTTGGTTCCTTCTTCCTTGCATGAAGGAAAAAATATATGATATCTATCTATCTATCTATTTCTCTCTCTCTCTGTATATATATATATATATATATATATATATATATATATATATATATATATATATATATATAATACTGCAGTAGAGAGCACCACTACCTTTGGAATCACTGAAACATATGCCTGAAATAAAATGATGCTTTTTTTTTTTTTTTTTTTTTTTTGTGTCCGACTCTGGGCAAAGGCCACACAGCCTGCTCCCAAGGCCCAGTCCTCCTACATACCATGCACGTCTACATGTCACCACTTCGGCGCTAACACCCACCATCCATATTGAATACATGCTAGGGCTGTCTCAGACAGGACTGGTGTATTGGTATTACCGGGGGTATTTTTAAGACATGTCGGCGGGCCTTCTGGTAGATCAGTAAAGCCTCCTTTTACTAAATTGAAATCCTTAAACTGTTCCCTGCCCCAGCGGGGATTTGAACCTGGGTCCGTTAGGACTACAGGCCACCTCTCTACCGACTGAGCTACCGCCTCCCCCACTGCTACTCTTAATGTAGCTTTAGTTGGTTAATTGATCATGCCGTACTGGATACCTGGCCGCGTATTTTGTATTTCTCCTGTGTAACTCAAGATCTTTTCCTAGTCGTGGGACCACCTTAAGAAAAAATTACTTTAAAACAAACCTTACACTCGTTATTAGCCAGAAAAAAAAAAAAAAATTAGGGGGAGTGCAGCAGTCCTAATAGTTTGTAGCACAGAAAATTAATTCGTAATTCTTCGACCCCAAAACTGGAGCGATAATCCTTACCAAAACTGTACACACTGCCAATATAACTTTTATTCTGTATTAATATTATTCTAAATTATTTCCTTCAGATAGAGAGAGAGAGAGAGAGAGAGAGAGAGAGAGAGAGAGAACGTTGATATATGAAATAGATAATCAAGGCTATATCTTTGTCCCAGAACGTTGATATATGAAACAGATAATGAAGGCTTTATCTATGTCCTTCTCCCCAGTTCTAAACTTCCCTCTTTTGGTCTGAAAAATTTAGAAATGGCACGAATAAAAAAAAAATCCTTAGTCTCACTGAGGTAATATCAGTGGCTTGTTTGTTAATATTACTGACCTGTTTCATTAATTTCGTTCACCTATTTCCCTGATTATTATTCATTTCATATTATTACGACCTTCACCTAACTTCGATGCATACCCATGATGATGATGATGATGATGAAATTATTATTTTTATTTTTATTATTATTATTATTAGTAGTAGTAGTAGGCTAGTAGTAATGTCGATCTTTAAAATAAATTTCTATAACGCAACTAATCTCATCCACATATTCCACCGGCTAATCCACATATCTCATTACAACGACCTGCACATAGCCCTGATCCACACTAAATCCTCCACTCTTCCTCCCCAGGTATGTACTTATGATGCTTTGCTCCTGATATTTTCTCAGACGGTAAGATGGCATCGCTTCTTTCACACTATTTCTTGTGGATTTGGTGGAAAGTATTAGAAGTACCTTGTAACAACATTTCCCAAGCGATTTATTTTGTTTATTGTACCTTGTTGTCCTCTTCTGCGTTATGTAAATCCATCTGTCATTTCATCCTTTGCATAAATAACGTGCAGATGGGTAATTACAACCAGCTTCATCCAAAAATAAATCGCTAAGAGGGAAGTGTTAGAAAGCAGTCTTACCCGACGACAATAGGCATTGAATATAAGTGGACGTGAGAGAGGTGGACGGGGAGGCGGAAAGTGGGAGACCGAGGATGAGATGCAGGGATCAGGATGGAGATGTATTTGAGTGAGGGTGGTGTGGGTTGGAGGGAGGACAGTCTGTTGGCGGTGGACAGGATGGCATGAAGTTGACCTGTTAGTAGCCACCCTCTGCATGATTAGGGTATCTGGTCGTAGATAGATTTATAGATAGATTAGCACACACATGAACAGAACAACTCTGTTTTCATTTTTTCGGCTTAGATAGTTATAAACATCTAAGATCGGTATTCCCGACGGGTCAAGAAACTACCTAACACCTCATCCTTACCGATTTGATTTTGGATAGGGCAAAATAATATCGTTTTGTACATTGTTTATGGACTGTGGTGATATAAGAATTATTTAAGTAACACTGAAGAGGGCGGCAAGATGTAATCAGCAAAAGAAAAAAAAAAAAAAAATCGCTTAGGAAAAGGTGTCAAGGAGCTTTCACCGATGAGAATACGGGTCCGTGAGTGTTAATTCCGTCACTGTCAGTATGTCTGTCTGTCTATATCTCTACCAATCTGTCTATCTTCTTGTCTGAATATCTCCCAATCTGTCAGTTTGCCTATCTGTTATTCTGTCTGTCTCTGTGTATATTTATATCTGTCTGTTTCTCTGAATATATCCCTGTCTGTTAGTCTATTTTCCATCTGTCCACCTGTCTCTGTCTGTCTATCTATCTATCTGTCTCTCTCTCTATCTGTCTCCCTGTCTGAATATTTTCCTGTCTGTCAGTCAGCTATCTGTTTGTCTATCAGTCTGTCTATCTACCTGTCGATCAGTATCTGTCTGTGTGAATATCCATCCATCCATCCACCTATCCATCCATCTCTCTGTCTATCTGTGTACCATTCCCAGTTCTTTATTCTGTTATTCCCTTTACATATTCCCTGACTGCTTGCCTGCAAAATGTATAACCCTTCCTCCTGTCAAGCATTTATCCTTCTTATTTTTTCCTTAATATTTTTATTTTATTTCTCAACTTCCTCTTTCGTTTTCATCCATTTCTACTTTTTATTTAATTTTCTCTCCCTCATTTCTTAACCCCTTCTGTCTAGTGACTTTTTTTTTTCTACCCATGTTCTGGGTCTCTCTAGATTTTATTCAGCTTAGTGGATTGAATAGAAAGGGCAAATTTTTTTTTCTCACTCTCTCTCTCTCTCTCTCTCTCTCTCTCTCTATTGGACAGTATCGAGGACGATGATGGTGATGCTGATAATGTTTTGTTTTCAAGGTTTTTGTTTAATCTCTCTCTCTCTCTCTCTCTCTCTCTCTCTCTCTCTCACTTGGACAGTATCGAGGACGATGATGGTGATGCTGATAATGTTTTGTTTTAAAGGTTTTTGTTTAATTCTCTCTCTCTCTCTCTCTCTCTCACTTGGACAGTATCGAGGACGATGATGGTGATGCTGATAATGTTTTGTTTTAAAGGTTTTTGTTTAATCTCTCTCTCTCTCTCTCTCTCTCTCTCTCTCTCTCTCTCTCTCTCTCTCTCTCTCTCTTTTCCAGCTTATATCATGCAGCGCAATGAAAAAAAAAAAGACAGAGCCACGTCTCTACACACTTTCCGTAACACCTCTTCGTGACTAGCACCATATTCTAGTATAAATCCATTGCTGTTGCTACACCTTGGTACTGTAAATAGACAGATGGCAATTTTAGACCAAGTTTGAGTAAAAAGAGTATGGTTTTAATTGCTACTTTCAGACTTCTTTTTTCACTTTACGACAGATATCTATTATATATTTTTTTTCTACCTGACAACAAACATCTATTATTTTTTTTACGACAAACATTTATTTGATTTTTTTTTTTTTTTACGAGAAACGTCTATTACTGATTTATTTCCCTTACGACAACTCGATTATTGATTTTTTTACGACATCTATTATTGAATTTTTTTACGACAAACGTATATGACTGATTTTTTCCTTGTGACAGATCCATTATTGATTTTTTTTTTAGGACAGACATCCATTATTGATTAATTTTACGACAAACATCTAGTATTGATTTTTTTTTAATGACACTCTCTGTTAGTGAAGATGATAATGAAGGCTCTGTCTAACACCTGCTGCTCGAGAGGCCTGTCCTAAATAGAATACAATCGCCTTTAGTTAGCAAGATTGAATTACAAAGTACGTCTTGGGACTGAAGGGGTAGATGGAGATTGTAAATAGGTTGGAGCGCCCATCATCTACTCATTGCATGTAGTGCTGCCTTTTGGTGACTAATAGTGGCTACAGAGTGACGAGGAAAATAATTGTTTGTTATACGAAAACAATACAAAAGAAAACAAAGCAAAGCCTGGAAACTTAAAAAAAAGAAAATTGCTTTCGTGGGAAGACTGAACGACACTGTGTAAAAGTCAGGTTCTGTTTATTTCTTTTTAAAAATGCCTGGACATGTTGCGTTAAAAAGACTTGAGGTCATAGACAGAGGGAAAATCCGACAAAGGAAGACGGCCATAGAGTGAACCTTTTGCATATGTGAAGGACTACGAGAACTGATTATGAGTAGTACTTGTTTTAATCAGGTATGGATCAGGGTATGCAGTTTAGATGGGCAGTGATTATTGAGACAGCAGTAAATGGCGGATAGAGAGAGAGAGAGAGAGAGAGAGAGAGAGTGTAAATCCATAGCTTCCACCCTGCTGAGAAGAGCTGCATATTGGTGGATCTCCCCCACATGGAAGAGCAGTATCCCTTATGAGGGTGAATAATTTCCACTGCACAAAGTCAGCAGGTGCGCAGGGATAAAGAAATTACGGAGTCAGTTTAGCACACCTAGTCTCCGGGAAGTCTATTTTACAAAGGAAGTTAACGAGAAAGTTATCCCCGTGATATTTAGGGAAGGTGAAGGTGTGTGTTGTGAATTGGATGTTATTGTGAAAGGTTTTGGTTGGTTGAAAGAGGTAGGAATTGGGTTTGAAACACTGAAAGGAATTATAAAGGTTACAGCATTTGTCATGACGTTGAGTACTAGTAGGCCCTCGTAAACTGAACAAAACTGTCTTGTGGTTGAATATTATTATTATTATTATTATTATTATTATTATTATTATTGTTGTTGTTAAAATTGTAAGTAGTGGTAGTGGTAGTAGTAGCAGTAGTAATAGTAGTACAGTAGGTTTCCCTGAGATGAGTAAAATCGGATAACGTTGTCCTGTACTAAGCAAAATTCGTCTATCGCCTCCTGTGAGTTATTCCTTCAGCTGTGAAGTGTGATAAGAACATTTTATTCCGGCTACTCTAATTTTTTTTTATTTATTTTTTTTGCTCATGTACCCACTACTGCTAAAAAAAAGTAAAGATATATTAAACATCAACATTTTTGCGAAACTGAAGAACTGTATATTTGTCCCATTTAAAGCCGGTCGATTTATTTCGAGCTAAGAAATCTTGGCCGTGTGTACCCAGGCAGAGGAGAATCTATTAATGGCAGTCGCAGATGGTTGGCTGAGTCACTTGTGCTATCACTTAACTCTGACGCGAAGTTTAACTATGTTGCAAGAACACTTGGACGCAGCGTCAGTAAGAGCGTGACGGCTATTGCTTTTAAAACGAAGAGCAGCAGGAATGAAAGTTGCCACCAGCCTTCCTCCTCCTGCTCCTGCTTCCCCTTACTGGTCCTCTGCTCCAAGCGAGAGCAGGGATCTGCATCATCATCATTATCATCATCATAATCATCATCGTCGTCGTCGTCGTTGGCACACATAAAAATGATTTTGCAAAGTGTATGCTATAACTTTGGGGATCATGGGGAAATATCTGCAAGACTACATATCATCATCATCATCTTTACGATCAACAGCACGAGCAGCATCCCAAGGCTTTTTTCTACCACCACCACCACACCATCATTTTCCACGAATACACGGAGTAGGAGGGATCCAGAGGCAAGAACCGAGTCGTACAATAGTATGAGAACTACCAGCATGGCGAGGAAGCCTGCCTTTACTACAGATGGATACGCCGACTTCCCCCAAACGAGTCCGAACTCAGCTTCATCTTTTCCGAAAGCGATAGCTAAAGGGAGCAGTTTCCTTCGTTGACGAGACTGGCTGGAGTTGCTGCCTGCCCGACCCCTTCAGATTATCGCCGTATTCTTAAACTTTCTTGAGCCTAGGGACTGTATTGATTAACTTTTCTTGAGCCTAGGAACCGTATTCATAAACTTTCTTGAGTGTAGAGAGTGTATTCATAAAAAATCTTGAGTCTAGGGACAGTATTAATAAACCTTCTTGAACTTAAAGACAATAGCTTCCTCTTTGTTGTTTGTGTCATTAATATTGACATAGGTTGCCTTAATAATATATAAGAGGATATTGAGGAGTTAGCAAAACTACAGTGTTGATACGGCCCACGTATTCTGATATTGCGTAACCTCTTCCTCCAACTTTCCGTCTCGTTGCTCGCAAATAGAACCGCCCCACTCGTCCCCTCCCACCTTGACGCCTTCCTCATTATATTCCTTTGCTGAGCTTTTGAGAGGCCTTTCGTCGTGAAGGTGCTGATGAAGGCTGTCTTGAACCCCCCTTCCAAGAAAATCGTCTCATCCCCACCCCCCCAAAAAAAAAAAAAATGGTGAGTATAGGAAAATGACACGTGATCATACACAGGGAGATAGTATATATAGTTTTTGTAATATTTTTTTCTGTAAAAAAAGACTGTATGAAAGCGTGTTATAGAAAGGGTTTAATAGGTAGCAATATAGGCAAATCCTGATGTGTAAAAAGTTTGTCAGAAATCTTGCAACAACTCCTTTCCCTTTGCAACTTTGCCTCTCGTTGCCTTGAGATTGCACGACCTGACTCATCCCCTGGCCGACTCCCCTGATGTCCCAACTCTCCTGGCGTTGTATTTATAAAGGATCAAATGTCTCTGATGGCCAAACTCTCATGGAACCATATTTATTGAGGATCCTAAGCAGTTTATATGATGAAGCCTGCATAGTAATGAAGTATTAAAGAAGAAATCCCTGTAATTGGTCACATTTTTTCACTTTTACTCATTCTGATTGTGAACTGCTTAGTAGCCGTGTGCGTGAACATTAAATTACTAACAGGTAATATGCTGCGTACCTGTTGAACTGTTTATTATAAGAGTTTTAACTAGTTTACAGGATAAACAAATTTCCATAACAATTAACTTTTATCACAGGCTGTGTTGGCTTCTGTACTTGATTGAGACGTGTTTGGTAACTATGAGTGAAGACAAACATGGCCTGTATACAAGCTGCCTTACATACCTTTTAATGCATGGTTATGTACTCATTTATGTATTGTACATATTACATGTAAAATATATTATGTATAATATATATATGTATTACGCAATACTTAATATAATGTATATAAATACAATAATGTATAGAAAACAGTTAGATAGATGATACAACCCCTTATGCTCGAAAAGCTGTATAAATACGGCCCCACTGACCCTCAACTTGATCTCGTCAGATTCATGCATAGCTTAACCTTAGGAGACTTTATAAATACAAGCCTTTAAGCTCATGATACTTTATAAATACAACCCTACTGATCCTCGACGTCATTAGGTCTGCGAAATTTTATGCCCACGTCCCTTGCCTGGCTGGAGTGACTGGCCCAGAACTCCGACTGGCACGCCGTATCTATGCAGGGAGTTCCGCGGCAGGTTCCCATGAATTTACATATTGCATGATCTTGGAAACTGGTTAATGAGACGGTAACAGCCAGGTCCATAATTATTACCTCCTTCATGGTGTAGGGGCCCGAGGCTAGGCTACAGTAGTGAGGTACTGTACAGTCGGCATCAAAAGTCTTGTCGGTCTAATGTTTCTTTTTCCTTGGTGTATGATAATCAGTGTAGTGAATCCTTAGCAACTGACACTGATGGCATTAATCTGTGGCCGAATACAATGTTTAAGTTGAGTCACTATGGATTTAACATACTTATTTTCAAAGCCTATGTAGAGAAGACCGGGAGAGACGACAGAAGTTTTGATACCGACTGTACAGTTAAGGATAGATGACCGGCTTGCTTCCCTTGATGGCATTATTGGATTAGACTTTGCATACTGAATGAACTCTGATGGTTGAGAGAGAGAGAGAGAGAGAGAGAGAGAGAGAGAGAGAATAGTAATAACGGTGTTAGTCACTCCCACATTATGGTACCGCCTTTGGAATCAGGTACATTTAAATGTAGATGAGCACACACACACACACACACACACACACACACACACACACACACACACACACACACACACACACACACACACACACACACACACAGATTGACAGACGACACAAACAGATTGACAGACAAGACACGCAGGCAGACCGAGACAGGCACAAACGGAGAGAGAGAGAGAGAGAGAGAGAGAGAGAGAGAGAACTGGAAAGGTAAGGGCAAATACAAATGATAAACTAGTCTTTGGTCCATATTCAGCATGATACAGGAGACTTCGTATCTCCTCTTACTTATCGATTTATTTTGAACTTTAACACGTTATCTTTCACCTATTTGTTATTTTTATAGTTTTAATATCGATGTAGTTTATATCATAAAGGTATATTGTGCTGTAATATGCAGTATAAATCGCTAGAGCGAAACTGTTACGAAATCTCCAAAGCCACCAAGAATGCGACCCAGAAAACGACGAATAATAACGACGTGTACAGTAGCTTCTAAGGCAAGGGTGTCCAACCGGGGGATGCAAAAGCCTCAGCGGTGTCTAGGATGCAGTAGTGGTTTATATATTGCTTACCGACCCCTCCAGGCATCTGAGTGTCGATAATAATGGATCAGATTTTATTATCATTTGTCTGATCTAAAAGAATATCAACTGTTTTGTTTTTTGAGTGTCACCTGTTCTTTGGTAAACTACTGTTTTAGTAATGGTACCGTACTTAAAACTTACACGTCGATAAATAATGGAATATGTTATGAAACAAAGGGGTGCTTAGGCTGGGATGCATTTGGTTTGAGGGTGCAGAAGGTAGCAAAATTTAGACAACCCTGATCCAAGAATTTTAAGGTAATGGGGAGAATCTTGAGCTGTGTTGAGTGTCTGCTGGGGGAGACGGGAAGAGGGATAACGTAGACGGAACTGGATATAAGGAGGGAGGAAAAAGAAAACAAAGAAGATGAAACTGGGAATTAAGGGAGACTTCGAAATAAAAAATTCGATGAGTAACAGAGATGTAATGGAATCTCCTAAAGATCTGGGAACCAGAACGATAAAATAGGAAGAACGTCTGGAAAATGAAAACCGAAGTGGGAGATGAAACAGGGAATTAGGAATGGAGGGCGTGAAAGGAGCTGGGAAGGGAAAGGGAGGAAGGGGAAAAAAAGACGATGGTGAAAGGAGAGGGAAGACTGGATTGAGAAATAGCAACGATAGAACAAACAAACGTGCATACAGAAGATAGGGAAGAGATTGGCAAGAAAGAAGGGAAGTTTTAAATGG
Source organism: Coenobita brevimanus (assembly GCF_032717465.1). Lineage (NCBI taxonomy): Eukaryota > Metazoa > Arthropoda > Malacostraca > Decapoda > Coenobitidae > Coenobita > Coenobita brevimanus. Next base: position 27,429,933 of record NC_136954.1, on the reverse strand, counting down.
AACTAGGAAAGGGGAGAGAAGCTGAAAAAAAAAAAAAATGAAAGGATGAGACTGATATACAAATTCATCTTTGTGTAGTTAACTTGAAAGGAATGAGCGAGTTGTCCCGATCATAAGAAGATCAGCGGTACCATTCAATGTTTATACTAAGGCGCCGATGACCCAATCAGCCACTCACGTTGTCACCACCATGAAAAAGGTAATGGTCACGGTATTAACACTCTCGGGCTGCTTTTACTCAATCTCAGCTTCTTTCCTTTCTTTCCTCTTTCCTCTCTTTCTTTTCTTCCCTTTCTTCCTCTTCCTTCCTCTTCTCCATTATCGCTGTATAATTTCTCATCCGTCTGTTCCCTCTTTTCTTCTTCGTCCTCCTTTTTCATGTATTTGTCTTGTCTCCCATCTTCCTCCTCCTCATCCTCATCAATCTTTTTCTCCACCTCCACCATCTCCTCCTCCTCCTCCTCCTGGCACTAATCCCCCTCTAATCGCGAATCTTCATCCTGGGATCCGAGGATTGGCTCCGTTTATTTGCTTCTTGGTTAATATGCTGTAAACCCCTTGACCCCTTGATTCCAGTGATTTATTTTTATCTCCTTTTCAAGACGCAAGGTATATGAGAGGAAATCGAGCATATGTTGTTCTTTTAGGCTATTTGTTGAATGATAACTTTAAAATTAATCTCTATTCAAGCCTTTAACTATACAGCGCCCAATTCCGTAGTGTATTCTCTCATGGCCCCTCCACCACCCTTCAGCCATACTTTTTTTTTTTTTTTTTTTCCCCGCTTTCTTGATGCTCTGGTTTGTGTGTGTGTGTGTGTGTGTGTGACAGCTTTGAAATTTGTTTTCATTGCACCCACAAAACCTACAGCAGACATTTTCACACCGCATGCATCCCTGCCCCGCCCCCATCCAACATCTTCTTCCCAGCCCATCCCGCCCACTCCTTTGCTCGTCACATCCATTTTCCTTCCCACCCTTTTGGCAGGTTCATGGCGCGACGCTGGTTATCTTGTCGACGTAGTGCGCCTCTTGATTTTACCTTTGCTACCTGAAAACGGTTTATATACTATTTATTTTACTTAATTATTTTTATTATTATTATTATTATTATTATTATTATTATTATTATTATTATTATTATACAGTACTGTTGAGTGAAGATGAATGGGAGTTGCAAGGTTTGGTGAATGAATTTGGGACAGTGTGTAGTAGGAGGAATCTGAAAGTTAATGTAAACAAAAGTAAAGTTATGGTGTTTGAGAGGAATGAAGTCACAGAGTGTGCAGTGAGGTTGGATGGTGAGGATATGGAGAATGTGAGTGCATTCAAGTACTTGGGTAGTGTGATGAGTAAGGATGGAACTTTGGGGGATGAAGTGCGTGAAAGGGTACAGCAGGGAAGGAAGGTTGTTGGTACACTGAAAGCAGTGATGAGAAATAGGGAGGTGAGTATGGAAGTTAAGAAGTCACTGCATGAAAGTATTGTGATCCCTACCCTGACGTATGGAAGCGAGGCATGGACCTTGCAAGAGGGGAACAAGTCAAGAGTGAGAGCAGTGGAAATGATTTACTTGAGAGGAGCATGTGGAGTGACGTGGAGGGACAGGTTGACGAATGAAGAAGTGAAGGAACGTTGTGGGGTGGATGTGGATGTGGTTGAGAAGATTAGGAGAAATACACTGAGGTGGTTTGGACATGTGAAGAGAATGGAGAATGAAAGACTGACTAAGAGGGTATATGTAGGTGAGGTGGAGGGAGGGAGAGGGAGAGGTAGACCGAGGATGAGGTGGAGGGATGGAGTTGAGAGGCATATGAGGGAGGGGGGGGTGAGTTGGGAGGAGGGTAGTCAAATGGTGGGTGACAGAGCGACTTGGAGGCGTTTTGTCTGCGGCCACCCTTTGCGGGATTAGGGCGTCGGGCTATAGATAGATAGATAGATAGACACTGCCATCAGCTTTCCTGAGAATTTTCTTTTCCACTGCATTCTCGAAAATCACCTCATCCATCTATACTATCTATAATAAATGTGCAGAGCCAAGGATATGATACATTTCAACACCTCATGTTTAATGCATTCACCCCAATCATTCATCTTGTATGTGCATACTCAGATACTGTCAGTTTTCTTTCCTCTATGTTTATCTTTATATTGTGCGACCTATACATCCTTCTAAACTCATTTACTAGTTCTTGCCAGTCCCTTCAGTCCCTGAACATATTTATTAATTAATTCTTGCAGTCCTTTCAGTGTTTCCTCCATTAGTAGCACAGAGGCCCAGGGCGAGGCCACTCAGTTCAGGCATTTGAGGCAAGTAACCAGTTGCTTACCTCTTTGCTGAATTACTTGGGCAATACATCCCAACCACACGTCATTTTAACTCTCAGGGTCACATCCAGGTTGAGTGCCATAACTCACTAAACCACCATGCATCAAAAATTGTATGACATCAGGACTTTTGGTTTACATCAGTTTACAGTATAAAAACTTGCCATTGATCCCCCCGCATACATCAGAGAACAGTCCCATAAAGAGGAAGGTATTCATTTGTGACGGGTAGGTGGGATGGAGGCTAAAGAGCAAGAGACTGACGAAGAGAGTGTATGTGAGTGAGGTGGAGGGTGGGAGAGGGAGGGGGAGGCCGAGGATGAGGTGGAGGGATGGAGTGGAGAGGAATACGAGAGAGGGGGGTATGTGAGCTGGGAGCAGGGCAGTGCAATGGCGAGGGACAGGACGACCTGGAGGTGATTTGTTTGTGGCCACCCCTTAAGGGATTAAGGCATCTGGCAATAGATAGATAGATAGATTATTATTATTATTATTATTTTAACAGCAGAGATTTTTTATACTAGAGGGTTTAGAAAGAACCATCACTAACTCGCCTGGTATTGGATGTCTTGCGTGAATTAAGTAAAATCGGCTGAAGGGAGAAAAAAAAAAGGAACTCAGTACGCCGTCGTAGTGAACGCGACCATGACTTATGACTCAGGGGAATCAAGTCGTTCTGTGAGCTGGAATACGGCACTAGAGTAACCCTCTCTCTCTCTCTCTCTCTCTCTCTCTCTCTCGTGCCTATCCCCTGCCCTCCATTACTTTCCCCTGCCTACCAACAACACTGTTAGTTGAAAAATATTTACCAACGCTTCATACACCGGTGAGGCGGTGTAGGCAGCCCAGAGCTGGTTTACCCTAACGTAAACCCTGTGTACCCCAACCTTCCACCCCGCCGCCTCTCTCCTTACTGGTCTCTCTAGCATCTTTATTTTATCCGTCGCTTTCCTCTTCCCTTGTTATTGTTTTGTTTTTGTGTTTTATTACTCTCTCTCTCTCTCTGAATAAGATTGTCTGTTAATAGCTGGACAAGAAACCTTAAATAACCCCGACCATGACAAGGGCTCGTCGCTCCATATCACCTCTTCCTAAGCGATTTATGTTTGGATGTTGCTGGTTAAGGTCCTTATTTACATTATTTTTCAGGGAATGGCAGTCTTTAAAAGCAAAATATATCGCTTACAAAAAGGTGTTAGGGAGTTTCTTCTTTACTATAATTACAGTATTAATGTATCCTCTTTAACCTGACCTAAAATTTACTATCTCCCCATCTTGAGTACTGAGTTGTTGCAAGAGATTAATACTAGAAAATTGTACTAGTCACGAAGAAGTGCTATGACAAGGGCGTACAGCCACAATACTGTCTATTGAGATACACAAACTGCACAAGGAGATAAAAGTATCTGCGCCAGACTAAAGTGAAAAAAATTATAGCGGCATAATTACACTCGTAGATATATCATAGTGAAAAGGCAGTCTGAACTAAGGTCTGTACTTTGATGTGTAATTTAATCTTGCAGATTACTGGCGATTAAATGTATCTTGTGAGACTTATTTAATCGAGATACGAGGAAGCCTTAAGAGTAAATGGGCGGCTGGTGTAATTAAGTGGGGGAAGGGGAGACTTTCCTAAATATATTTCTTTTGATGGCAGCAAGAACAAAACTACATATAAAAAAAGTTAACAGATGAAGGTGGTACATCAGAATATGAGGTCGAGGTGGAGAGAGAGAGAGAGAGAGAGAGAGAGAGAGAGAGGCAGGACAGGGGGGACTCTCCTACTTATACAACAGGTCAGTGTTTGAATAACGAAGGAGGGCAAGCAGTGGCGCAGCACCCGAGTAGTCTCTTACTGACATGTGTGGCACCTTAGGTCACATTTTAAGTGACTGGAGCTCTGCTCTCGTAACATTGCTTCCATGGTGTTTTATTCTGCTCTGTACCCGTTAATATCCTGGTGTATTTGTGTTCAGTTCCTGTTAAAATCCCGTTGTATTTTTTCTCAGTGCCTTTTAATATCCTGGTGTATTTCTGCCTAGTACCTGTTAATACCCTGATGTATTTCTGCTCAGTGCCTGTTAATATCCCGTTGTATTTCAGCTCAGTTCCTGTTAATATTCCTTTGTATTTCAGCTCAGTACCTGTTAATATCCCATTGTATTTCTTCTCAATACCTGTTAATATCCCGTTGTATTTCTGCTCAGTACCTCTTAATATCCTATTATTTTTTATAGATACAAACTGCATCGATATTTAAACAATCCAATTGTCAAACGAGTATCCAAAATAAATAAATCACTAAGGGACAGGTTTTACGAAGCCTCCTGTTCAACGAAGAAAATGCCCATATTCCTTAGGTGTTTAATTTCCACTTTACATTCTGGTATTCTTCTATTGGTCCTTCGTATCTTTAATATAGAGGTAGTTTGCAGCAGTAACAAACAACAACTCACTGGAAGTGTAACAGGCAAGATAAATAGTGCATGCATCGGTGTTACGAAGGCACCAAATACGGTTCAAGAACCCAGTTTGCCCAGAGCCGTATTGCAGGTGTCTTTCGCGATTTGTTTTTGCGTAGTACGTTTTATCATTTTGCGACTGACTTGGTTCACATTGGTAGCACACGAGGATATTGAAGCGAAAGCTAAATGTTGAAAATAAATTGCTGGGACAGAGGTGTTGCGAGATCTCCAGTACCACTGAAAATGCAATCCTCTGTGACAATCATCTCGCTCTATAGTCTATACGATCCGCAAGGAATTAGATCTCTCTTTGTACGATCCTCAGAAACAATCAGATCCTCTTTATAAGATACACAAACAATTAGATCCTCTATAAGATCCCCAAACAATCAGATGCTCTTTATATGATCCTCAAAGACAATCAGATTTCTGTACGATCGCCAACGACATTCAGATCCCTCATACTACGATTTTCAACGACAATAAGATCCTTTTAATACGATCCTCAAAGATACTCAGATCCATTTTTATACGATCCGCAGAGAGATTCAGACTCCTCTTTATGCGATTCTCAGATACAATGAGATCCTACTTAATACGATCAACATAAACAATCAGATCCCTGTTTATACGATCCACAGAACCAAGCAGATCCCTCTATACGATCGTCAGAGGCAGTCAAATTCCTCAGTACAATCCTCAAAGACAGTCAGATCCCTCGTAATACGATCTTCAGAGACAATCAGATCCCTCTTTATACGATCCTCAGTGACAGTCAGATCCCTCCACACGATCCTAAGACAGACATTTAGATCCTTCTTAACTCTACACACCATGTATACACACACACCTAATAGGCCCAGCCATGTCTTTAGGTTCCTTACACCACAGAATAAATCGCTGAGCAAGAAGTGTTGCGGGAGCACCTAAGCCAACGAGATATACATCTTGAATCTCTGAAGATTATACACCAGCCAGAGAGTTTGTTCTTAATACTTCTTTAGGTTAAGTTGCATTTCTTTATACATATTTTTTCTTATACGGTTGCCAGACACTTCAGAACCATATTAGAGTGAAAAATGTGGCAAGAGGAATATCATTTTTTTATTATCCACTACTAGGGAGACTCGTTTGTCGGAAGAATTGGAAAACATCGCTTGTGGATGCGGGTCGTGACTGACTTATGGTAATGTAAGGGTAAACCAGCTCTGGGCTGCCTAAACCACCTCACTGCCGTATAAAGAGTTGGTAAATATTTACCAACTAACAGTGTTGTTGGTAGGCAGGTGAAAGTAATGGAGGGCAGGGGATAGGCTTGAGAGAGAGAGAGAGAGAGAGAGAGAGAGAGAGAGAGAGAGAGAGAGAGAGAGAGAGAGAAACTATTAAAACTGAGTACTCAGACGTGTGAAAACAAGCCCACAGTTTTAACGATAATATCTGAAACACGAGATGAAAAGAATATGTCTAGTCTTTCAGTATTATTGCTGACAGCAATCTGAAATGTGGGATGCAAGCTGATCTCGTGGAATAATAACAGTGAATAGGCTTCAGGATTTAGGAGCTTTGATTACATCGACCACCATCCACTCACTTGATGTAGTGCTGCCTACTACTTACTTCACCTTTTTCACTCTTTTTCTGTCTGCCTTCCTCTCTTCCTGTTTCTCCCATCTTTCCAGTCTCATTTTATTACTCCTCTTTACTTTTCATTTGGCTTTACATTGAGTGGCAAGCCAAATGATGTCCTGTTAGCCTGGAAACCATATACAGCATTGGGTGGTAACCACATGACCAGCTCATACGTGTTCCCTACGAGTCAGCAAGTGGGTTGGCAGACAAACTCAAAGACAAACGACCACCCCTTACGAGATTATAGCGTCTGGCTATAGATAAATAGTTTATACCTTCGTCCACTCACATCTAATAATACAATCAAGAGACTTTTCTAACTTCTTCTGATATTCTCGGGTGGAGAAGGCCGTATCTTATGTGCCAGTGTTACAGTTCTAGAACGGTTTGAATAGTATTGTCATGTAATACACAGCACGGGTCCTCTGAAGTTTAAGCCTATGAGTTTCACGGCTGTTAGCCAGTAGGCAAATGGTAGCACGCTGAGTAACCTCGCTGTGAAATCCCACGTGCAGAAAATGCAGGAAATGAAAAGTTGAGGTAAGAATGGGTGGGAGTGAGACAAAGGTAAGGATATTTCAGGAGAGGAGGAGAGAAGGAAGGGAAGGAGAGGAGAGCAGAGGAAATGAAAGGGGATGGGGAAGGAAAAGAAGAGAGGAGAGGAGGGGAAGGAAGGAGATGAGGGAAGAGGAGCAGGGAATAGAAAGGAAAAGAAGCGAAGAGAAAGAATGGAAGAAGAGGAAAGGGAAAGCGAAGCGAAAGGAAAAGAAGAGAGGAGAATGAAGGGGATGGAAGGGGAGGAGAGGAAACGAAAAGAAAAGAAAGGCAAAGGGAAGGGAGGAGAAGAGATGGGAAGCGGAGGGGAGGGGGAAGGTTTGGAAGGGGAAGGACTGATAATGACTGGAGTGTAACTTAGCCAGGTAACAGTAAATCAAAATTAGGGGAAGAGAGAGAAACAAAAACAGAGGGAAGGTAGTTTGGGAAGTATCTGAGTGAAAAAGATTTCGGGAAGGAGGGGAAGGGAAGGTATTTGGTGAAGGAAGAGAAGGAAGGGATGGCATGAAAGAAAGAAGGATTAGGATGATGGAGGAATGAGTAGCAATGGATTACGAGTATGATGGGAAGGAGAAAGGATAGAATGATGGTTGGATAAAAAAAAGGATAAGATTTAGAGCAGTTGGATAGGGAACGAGAAACAGATGATGGTAGAGTGAGGATGGATAGGAACGGAGAAACAGTATGGAGAGAGAGAGAGAAAGAGAGAGAGAGAGAGAGAAGGGGGGAGGGGGGCAAGAGAAACTGAACCGAGCTGAACTTGGGAAGATGGGGAGAGGGTGAAGGGGGTGTCCTGGCGTGATGTTGTTACCCTCGCCTTCTTCACAAGTTAACGCATTTTCTCCCGGCATCCTGGGCTCCGCTTCCCAATCTTTCCGCCTCCTGTCCTGCGTTTCCTAATCAATTCAGTACGAGAACGTCTCTTTACCATTATGTTTTCTTTAGAATTATTATATATTTTTTTTTTCACCCCAGGGGAGCACTCAAGCAATGATGGAGTTAATGAGGACTTTCCAGATATGACTAAATGCATCTGTATGTTTAAAAAGTAAATATACTGAACAAAATAAAATGAATAGAAAAAAACAGTCTAATTGAATTTATCTTCGACTCATAGGCTCGTTACCCGGCCCCGCCCCTCAGGGTCTCTCTCTCTCTCTCTGGGGGGCGCGGTAGCACAGTGGTAGCGCGCTGAGCTTGTGATCGGTGTCATGGGGTTTTTATAATAACACGGTGTTTTTAAAATAAATGCTATGTATTATTTAATTGATATTAATATTCAATAATATTGAAGAGCAGGGACAATGATTGTCCTGCTACATCAAGCAACGATTACTTTACGCTGGCTTGTGCACGATTCTCTGAGAACGAGAATTTATAAACTTTCTCAACAGTACACAGCAGAGACTAATTACTCACAAATGCTGAATTAGTACTGTTAGCCTCTGGAGAAAGTTACTTCACCCCTGACAATAAATAACTAATACTAATAATAATAATAACTAATACTAATAATAATAACAGGTTCTTGCTGATGCTTAAACTCCTAGGTGGCACAACGGATATTAAGTTAATACAACAAGACTGGTCTAAGTACCAGTTATGAATAGTAAAACGTCTATGCAAGCTAGGAGCTATGTGGGAAATAAGCTTAATTTGGAGAAATGAAACAAGATTTTACTTTACATTAAGTTCAAGAAAAAGAACTGTTAAATTTATTGATTACAAAAAAATCAATTTAACGTTACATTTCAAATCAAATCAATGAGACGCACTCATTCACTCACACAAAAGCTAAATACTTATGCCTAGAAAAAAACACCTTAATTAAACTCTTAAGACTAGGAAAACAAAAGGAAATACTGAACGATGAATGCTTTGTATCACCAAGGGGTAGGAGTTTGGAGAAACTGTACTCTGTGGAGCTTGGGTGCTAGCTGACCTCTCACACTTCTGGAGCACAGGACCTCTCTCCGTCAAAGCCACAACTAGACTGAATTCAAATGATGTATAGGCAGGACGTACAAGCCACCGGAAGAAGGCATGGCTAACAGTTGAGGCAAGCAGGGGCGAACAATAAAGAAATAATTGTATCGCTCAGTAGAGCACTTAGTGATGTGCATTAAATCGGTCACTTTTGAAAGTGACGAATGTTTTGAAAAGTATACTCCGAAATGGAGAGAGAAACGGTTAACTGAGCGATACACAGTGAGTTTTCCACTAATAGTTCGTGGCTTCTCACAAAAGGGAAATGTCGCGAATTGATTCGTGACATTACGCCCCTACAAAATTAAATTTTTTCCTTATGGGAAAAAATTTGTGAAATATATATATATAGGTACACATCCTAAGTCATTCACACAAGATTCACACTGTGGTGTGTGTGCTATCCTGCTACAGGAGAAAGTCGCAGTCGCCAGTGAGTGAAAAAACCTCGTATTTACGTTAATAGAAGCAAGCTTGAGGGAAAAACTCCGTGATGATGGTGAAAATCCTGTACTCAGGTCAAACTGAGCGAAAAGTCGCTACATTTACACTGACAACTAATTGTTGTGTAGTGTGATGTATGTAATACACGGTGTAGGTGTGACAGTTGTAGTGTGACTGTACCTATGTGTAAAATGACACAATAATAATAATATGACGACGACGAAGGCAGAGGAGAAGAGGCGGCAGCGTGCGGCAGACGATCAGCTGGTCCGCACAGCAAATCTGCTACACCCATTGCTGAACCTGCAAAACCAATTGAGGTGGAGCATCAAAAGTGTCAATGAGACAAAATTCTTATTACGTTACAATTACTCTCTCTGCCTAGCAATCAGTACATGCTACGAAAAGTACACTCGAGGTCGCCATTAATTTTAGCACACGATTAGTGTCGGCAAGTTGAGAATCCTTGTGCAAACTCGGGTCTTCCATAGCCTCGAACTGCACACGGGTCCTCAACCTGTGCCTTAACCTACAGTACTTATATTAGTATCGGAGAGCTGAGAATCCTTGTGCAAACTCGGGTCTTCCATAGCCTCAAGTAGCCTCTGCGGAGTTCTCACTTCCCTCTTAACCTACAGTACCTATATTAGTATCGGAGAGCTGAGAATCCTTGTGCAAACTTGGGTCTTCCATAGCCTCAAGTCACCTCTGCGGAGTTCTCTCTCAAACTTCCCCCTTAACCTACAGTACTTATATTAGTATTGGGGAGCTGAGAATCCTTGTGCAAACTTGGGTCTTCCATAGCCTCAAGTCGCCTCTCAACTTCCCCCTTAACCTACGGTACATATATTAGTACCGGGAAGCTGAGTATCCTTGTGCAAACTCGGGTCTTCCATAGCCTCGAGTCGCCTCTCAACTTCCCCCTTAACCTACGGTACATAATATGTATGTACAGGCCCTGGACATGCTGTGTCCTGTGGGGCCAATGGGCGAGACGTCAGGTCTGCACCCACTTCACCACTACCCTGTCTCTCAACTGACTCAGAGATTACAGGTGTGGTTATGAACGGCACAGGAAGGACATGTCCCTGATTAGTGGTGTTACTTTGACACACACTGCAGGAACGGACAAAACTATCTATGTCCCGTCCCATCCCTGGCCAGAAAAAGTCAGCTCGGATACGGCCCTGGGTCTTCCTTTTGCCCATGTGACCTCCTGAGGCTGAACAATGACCCCATTGTAACACTGCTAGGCGGTACTTGGCGGGAACGACAAACTGCAGTCGAACCTCGCCCTCGGGTGTTCGTGACTCACGGTAGAGCCGTCCTTGTTTGCAAAGGAACTTGGCTCGACCTCCCCGTGAATACTTTATCACTCGACCCTTTTGTTTGTTCCGCACGGCAGCAAGTGTCGGGTCAGAATGTTGTTCTTGCACAACAAGTTGACTACGCATCAGATCTTGCGGCGATTCAATGATCACTGGGGTGACACAGTCTGGAGCCTCAGTCATGGCTCGTGTTACCGCAGCAGCCGAAGTCTGAGCGTCATCATCGGAGCAACTATCCTTGACTCCAATAATATTGCCAATGATGAGGTCAAATAAAGGTTCTGGCATGACAACTGCAAGTGTCGTACCAGTATAAAATGGAGATGCCACCTGGATACGTGCCTCAGGGAACAATCTCACTGGTCCATCAATAAGGTTTGCATGGATCTGTCGACCTGTATACTGCTCAGGCCGAACTAAACTCTGCTTAACAGAGCAATCTGAGGAACCATTGTCTCTCAGGACCTTCACAGGAATGCCTCCCACAAACCCTGGCTGAACAAGGAAGGTACTGTCACCTGTGGGAGGGCCTGTGGAGGAAGCAGCTAGCCACTCATGAGGCTGCTGAATTGATGCGGCAAACATTGTGCCTTGTGAATTATAAGGAGATGGAACATTGGCCATCTGTGGAGGGGGGTTCACTGTCACTGTGGGACTAGTGAACTGTGGGGAAGTACCCACACTGGTAGGGACGTGACCACCATGCTGCTGCTGAGGAATGAAGGCTGCATTCGCTTCCTGCCTCTTTTGAGCTGGTGGTGAAAAAGTTTGTCCCGAAGGTCGATTGCGTGGCTGATACTGCTGCTGGTTAGGGTACTTGTTGTACCGCTTCCACTCAGGTTTCTGAGTGTTTTGCCCCTGGTCCTTCCACTGCAGTTTTGGACCTTGGCCATTACTCTGACAACGGCCTTGGTGCTGGGATTCAGTCTGAGACGGCTTCCCAGACTTGGCAGTATCTTTTCTGCTCCAGGTGTTTTGCTTACGAGTTTGATACCCGTATGCAGTAAAGAATGCGTCAGCCTTTTCTGCCATTTGGCTAGCATCTTTCACCTGGCAGATCTTAAGCTGTGCTATGAGCTCAGCAGGCCACGACCTCTCTAGCTGTGTACGCAGCATAAGGTCAATTATCCCCTCACGCGTGGAAGGAGTTTCATCTTTCTCCATCCATTCATTTAAGTAAGCTGTGAGACGATCAAGGAACTGAACAGCTGTCTCCTTGTCTTGGAGACGAGCTCGCATGAACTGAACTTTGGCGTCGTCTACTGTGAGACCATACGCCTTAATGAGTGCAGCTTTCATCATCTCATATGTGAGATTGTCTCCACGAATTCTGTGGAGAATATCGAGGGCAGGGCCCTCAAATAGGCTAAGAAACTGAAGCCGCTTAGCTGCCTCATCCAGTTGATACCTGTCTGCCATGTCCTCAAAACGAGCTATGTATGGCTCGATTCGCTCGCTTTCCTTGTATGAAGGAAGCTTGATGCGTGGGGTCGCCAGGACATGTGCAGGGGGAACGCTCGTGGAGCTTGGACCAACTGCACCAGATGTGTCTGAAGCCAAGGAATCTCGCTTGAGCTTCAGCACTTCAAGTTCATGTTTTTCGCGTGCTTCTCGCTCGGCACGTTCGTGTTCTCGTTCTCTGTCTCGTTGTTCACGTTCGTATTCGCGCTGTTCACGCTCGTATTCGCGCTGTTCTCGCTCGTATTCGCGCTGAATCTTACGCTCTTCACGGGCATCATTCTCGCGCTGCTGCTCCTGCTTATGCCGTGAGAGTATATACTCTTTAATTTCGGTTGGGTCTGTAAGACCCATATCTTTGGCTTCCTGTAAAAATACAGTGGTAGCCATGGCGCTAATTTATTAAGTAAACCGAAAATGAGTACTGACTGCTTCGCAAACGAATACTAATAAACACAAGTAAAGAGTACAGACACAAGTTAGTGGTGACCAGTCTTATCTAGTTAACTGGCAAAGAATAAATCAAAAATGTAAATGACTGGGAAGACTCAATAATAAACACAATGGGTACGGCGACTTCCCAGGAGTGAATAAAATCGTCTGGCGTTACCAAGAATAAACTAGAGTTAAGTACTCTATTGATTAATAAAGCAAAAATTCACTTGCTAAATCAACGGTAACCACCAGTAAACTTGTGCCTATAAACTTTAATGATAAATTCCTAAATATGAACGAGTGAGCACTATCTTGTGAATAGCTTTATAGCTAGGAGTTAATATCCTGGAATGAGGTTGCCAATTGCCACGGGGTTTTTAAAATATCACGGTGTTTTTGAAATATATATGCTTAAATATTATTTAATTGATATTAATATTCAATAATATTGAAGAGCAGGGACAATGATTGTCCTGCTACATCAAGCAACGATTACTTTACGCTGGCTTGTGCACGATTATCTGAGAACGAGAATTTATAAACTTTCTCAACAGTACACAGCATAGACTAATTACTCACAAATGCTGAATTAGTACTGTTAGCCTCTGGAGAAAGTTACTTCACCCCTGACAATAAATAACTAATACTAATAATAATAATAACTAATACTAATAATAATAACAGGTTCTTGCTGATGCTTAAACTCCTAGGTGGCACAACGGATATTAAGTTAATACAACAAGACTGGTCTAAGTACCAGTTATGAATAGTAAAACGTCTATGCAAGCTAGGAGCTATGTGGGAAATAAGCTTAATTTGGAGAAATGAAACAAGATTTCACTTTACATTAAGTTCAAGAAAAAGAACTGTTAAATTTATTGATTACAAAAAAATCAATTTAACGTTACATTTCAAATCAAATCAATGAGACGCACTCATTCACTCACACAAAAGCTAAATACTTACGCCTAGAAAAAAACACCTCAATTAAACTCTTAAGACTAGGAAAACAAAAGGAAATACTGAACGATGAATGCTTTGTATCACCAAGGGGTAGGAGTTTGGAGAAACTGTACTCTGTGGAGCTTGGGTGCTAGCTGACCTCTCACACTTCTGGAGCACAGGACCTCTCTCCGTCAAAGCCACAAATAGACTGAATTCAAATGATGTATAGGCAGGACGTACAAGCCACCGGAAGAAGGCATGGCTAACGGTTGAGGCAAGCAGGGGCGAACAATAAAGAAACAATTGTATCGCTCAGTAGAGCACTTAGTGACGTGCATTAAATCGGTCACTTTTGAAAGTGACGAATGTTTTGAAAAGTATACTCCGAAATGGAGAGAGAAACGGTTAACTGAGCGATACACAGTGAGTTTTCCACTAATAGTTCGTGGCTTCTCACAAAAGGGAAATGTCGCGAATTGATTCGTGACAATCGGGAGGTCGCAAGTTCGAGCCTCGCCCGGGCTACCGTTGCCGGGAGGGGTAGCTCCCTCCTGTAACCCCAGCGGGGCTATATGGCCTTAGTTGCCTAGCTCGAGGAATTCATTTCTCCATTTTCTCTCTCTCTCTTTCTCTCTCACTCACACACACACACACACACACACACACACACACACACACAGGGTCGGAAACCTTCTCCGGGACGCAGCTTCCTGGAAACAGTGAAATTAATTGTGAGACTGACAGACAAGAAGTTACCTAACAAGACAACTCCCTTCTCTTCTCTTCTCTTCTCTTATTTTCTTCTCTTCTCTTATTTTCTCCTCTCTCTCTCTCTCTCTCTCTCTCTCTTCTTTCTCACGTAGTCTCTCCTCTCTTCTTTTCTCTTTTCCTCCCCCCTCTTTCCTCTCCCCTTTCTCCTTTCGCCTCCACTTCTCATTCACCTCTCCATATCTCCTCTTTCTCATGTCTCTCCCTTCTCTCTCCCTTCTCCTGTCTCCCTCGTTCCTCTTTCTGTGTCCTTTTTCCTCTTCTTTTCTTTCTTCTCTCCTTTCTTCTCTCTCCTCTTGTCTCTGCTCACTCCTCTCTCTCTTGTTGTTTCATCTCCTCTCGCCTCTCGTCTATCGTTTCACTTTCTCCACTTCTCTTTTTCCCCTTCTCTCTGTCCCCTCTCTACTCTCCTTTCCTCTCTTCTTCCTCATCTCCTCTTTTCTCTATTCCCCTCTCCTCTCTCCTCCTTTCGCTCCTCTCTTTTTCTATCTGATGCAACAAACAGCAACGTCTGCAACTGCAACTCACGCTAACTAGTGACATCCTTTTTCTGGACCGCGAGAGAAAAACACTGGCGACGGTGGAACTCGGTGAAAACAGTGCTGGTCCCGCTGGCTGGCTGCAGGATTGGTGGCGACACCGAGAGAGAGAGAGAGAGAGAGATTGTGTCGTTATTGTGGTGTTACGTGGGGAGGTATGATGTCTGGTGTGGCGTGGTGTGGTCCCGTAGTATGGTATGGTATGGTATTATGTAGTGGTGTGGTGTGGTGTGGTGTGGTGCGGTTGGGTGTTTTATGGTATGGTCATGTGGTGTGGTGCAGTGTTGTGTAATATGGTATGATGGTGTGATGTGGTGCGCTGTGGCGCTGTATGGTATGGTGATATGGTGTTGTGCCGTGTGGCGTACAGTTGTATGGTGGTGTGGTGTTGTGTAGTAGTAGTAGTAGTAGTTGTTCCCTAGGCAGTCTTGCCGAGCAGTCCCGAGTCCCTTAGGAAGGCCATGGCCGAGACCGGGCTTTCCCACAGAGCTCTCAAAGAGTGTATGTTGTGTTGTTGGGGTAGGTGATTGTGTGCAATGCAGTCTTCCATAATGTTCTTAAAAGTATGGGGTGCTGTGTTACATCCTGGACAGGCATAAGCGACGGAGTCATCCAGTCTCTTTTGGTAGCTTAAGAGGGCTGGATGGTGCCCACATCTCAGCCTGGCCAGGTGGACCCTGTCCTCACGAGGGAGATAGGATTCAGAAGGGTGGATGTCAGGAGGCCGTGCATGCAGCTGTGTGTTGTATTTAAGTGACTGAATGGAGCGAAGAGTGATCTGAGTGTGGTTATGCTTCTGGAAGCTGGTCTGAGGTGGGCGAGGGGGGAGAGATGACAGTATTTGTGTATGATATCGTGTGGTGGGTGTTGTTTTGATGTTCCTTGGTGTGGATGGACGTGCTGTCATGTAATGTAGTGGATGTTGTGGGTTTGTGGAGGCTGCAGCAAGAATCTGGGTGCCTATCATGTCTAGGTGATCCTTGACTTTGAGGACTTTGGTTTCTTGATGTGGGTGGTCTGTGGGTGTAGTAGCTGTGCAGCCTGTGATTATTTTTAGGGCCTTGTTCTGTATGGCCTGTAGAGTGTTGTAGTGTGTTTTGGTGAGGTTAGGAGCCCAGGCAGGGCGTGCATAATTCATCACTGAACGTATGTATTGTGGTGGTGGTTTCTTTGTTGTGTCCGAATGTTGTATGGGCAAGTGACCTTAAGGCATTGAGTCTTGGTGTTATTTTATTTTTAATGTTTGTGATGTGTTGTTTAAATGACATTGATGTATGTTACACCAAGGATTTTGTGTGTGTGTGTGTGTGTGTGTGTGTGTGTGTGTGTGTGTGTGTGTGTGTGTGTGTGTGTGAGTGTGTGGTAAGGGAGTGTTGTTTATGGTGAGGTGTGGGATGTGACTGTGTTCTGCTGTCCAGTTTGTGAGAAGGGTCACTGTAGATTTGGCTGGGGCTATTTTGAGCCTGTTTGTGGTGAACCATTCGTGTAGTGTGTTGAGGTAAAGTTGGAGGATGTGTGTGCAGCTATGTTTGCGTTTTGGTGCGTACATGTGTTATATCATCTGCGTAGGAAGCTATGTGTATCTGTGGTGTGTGGGGTGTGGGTATGTCGTGCATGTATAGGTTAAAGAGTGTGGGGGACAAAACAGATCCTTGCGGGACGCCATTTGTAAAGTTTCTGATGTTAGAAGACTGACCGGCAAATGTTACGTGTGCACATTATCCTGCTAAGTAGTTTGCCGACCATCCTTTTGTGTTATTGTGGATGTTTGTGTTGAGTATTTTGTTTGTGAGGTTGTGGCGGGGGATGGCATCAAAAGCTTTGCTGATGTCTAGTGTGACTAGGACCTGGAGCGGTGGCGTCTTCGTCGTGGGTCTACCCCCTAGAGGCTGTCGAAGAGAAGAGGAGGACAGCATGGGGGCCAAACCACCGCAAACCCCCCCGGCCTCTCACAGGGCCCGAGTACCTGGGAGTGGCTTCGGTCGCCCGGGCATTTGTGGTGTTATGTAATGTGATATGGTATGGTGTGGCATGGTCTGGAAATTTGCGGAACCCAGCGGCACTCACAGTAACCCTGCAGACTTACGTAACCTATGAAACCTTCCGGGATTTACGATAACAGGACTATCTCGCCAGACTTACGATAGTCCAGTGAACTTTTGGGAACGTTGGATGCAGTACCATCGTAGGATTTAAGACCCGCTGTAAAATGCAATCAGCCGAATACAGTGTTTGGAGGACTTATTTCGTGTATTTTGTCCCGACTTATTTTCTCGTGTTGTATGCAGGGTGGTCCATATATAACTCTGCACTTAAACTCCGCTGGGCGATTTCTTGTGCATTGTGGGGACGGCTCAGTGTTGTCAGCATCTACCCTGCTGCATATATTCCTTTCCTACTTCAACTCTTTATTCATTTCCTGCTTCCAGTTCCACAACCACGCCCACACTGGCAGACTGAACCGTCCTTCCAACACATTAGATACCGCCAGGCGAGTTTCAAGGAAGTGCTATTTGTGAACCTCCCTGTACTTATTTTGTAGATATGTCTGGTCCTTCTTCTTTTTTTTTTTTTTGTCGGTAACTCTTAGCAAAATATGTTAAAAAAAAAAGAAAAAAAAGCCGACAGCAGTACTCCTTTTACTCTGACGTGTCCTAATATTGCCAACTCACCACCTTCAATGCTGAGTTGTAGTAAGAGTTTAACATTAGAATAGGACGCTGATCACGAAGAAGTGCTTTGGAAGGGATGTAGAGCCCTAGTATTGTCATTTTCTGCCAGTGAGCTTCGTGAAATAAGCTGCAAAAAGACAAATATTTGGTCCAGGTTAACATGAAAGGAATATAGTACCATTTTACGCTCTTAGAGTTGTAGGGGCACGAGGCTAGGCTACTGAAGTCTAGTGGAAGGTGGGCAGTTTTCTTCCTTTGCATTACACGGTCAGAACAAATATATCACCGTATTGGAGGGATCAGTCCAGCGACCTTATGATAAATGTCCAACTTTCATTTACATTTCAAGAATCGAACCTGTGCAAGTCTGTCACTGTGGGCCGGTATTCATCGTCGGTTGAGGAAGCCCCTAACACCTTTACCTAAGCGATTTATTTGGTCAGTTACATTTTACTCTCCTCATCTGTTACCTAAATCCATCCAATATCGCCATACTCTGCATACATAACATACAAAACGATATTAACCACCCATATACAGAGATAAATAGCTAAGGAGTATGTGTTAGGGAGCCTCCTTACCCGACGAGAAAGCGGGCCTAGGACGTTCCAAGCACAAAACCACCGAATGTTTGTTCTAGTAAATCACTCACTATTAAAAGATATATGTAAATAAAATCACTCACACAACAGAGCCCAAAAACCTGTGTCGCTCGAATAGACCAGAAAAATGTATATCGCTAAAAATAACAGTTCAATAATAATTTATTAAAAGTCCAGAAGTAATAATGAGAGAGAGAGAGAGAGAGAGAGAGAGAGAGAGAGAGAGAGAGAGATCCCTTATGACGCTCACGAAAAACAAACAAGTCAGTCTTAAAAATAAAAAAAAACGAGATCATAGATATTAAAAAAAAAAAAAAAAAAAATAGCCAGAAAAAGAAAAGAAAAAAAAAACGGGAAAACTAATTCACTTAACACTTAGGTATGAACTGGATCAGATCACAAACTGCACCTCCTCCCTATGTGTCCTTTTCTCTTTCGAGTCGCTGTTCCCAGAAGTAAAACTGAATCACTCAAGAAGGAAAGATAGAAACCCACAACACAAACTACATCACTACACAGACAGCCTCCTTAACGATATATGTTAACAAAAGCACTCAAGAAACAGAGCCCCAGAATTAAAACACTCAAAAACTAGAGCAAAAGACATTAAGGTAACCCAAAACTAAATTTCTTGAAGAAAAACAGAAAAAAAGAAACCACACAGTAAACGTTTTTCTTGGATACCACATCAAGAAACACAACCATTTCTCTTCAGTTTTCTTATCCCCGTCGCGGCTTTGGTTGTGAAGAAACTAAATCACTCGTAAAACAGAACCACAATCCTATAAAATACTAAAAATACTAACCCTTAATAATAAATAATGATAATAATAATTAAAATAACAATAAGAGCCCCCAAATTAATCATTATAATCTATCTATCTATCTATAGCCCGACGCCCTAATCCCGCAAAGGGTGGCCGCAGACAAAACGCCTCCAAGTCACTCTGTCACCCACCATTTGACTCCCCTCCCCCCAACTCACCCCCCCCTCCCTCATATACCTCTCAACTCCATCCCTCCACCTCATCCTCGGTCTACCCCTCCCTCTCCCTCCCTCCACCTCACCCACATACACCCTCTTAGTCAGTCTTTCACTCTCCATCCTCTCCACATGTCCAAACCACCTCAGTGTATTTCTCCTAATCTTTTCAACCACATCCACATCTACCCCACAACGTTCCTTCACTTCTTCATTCGTCAACCTGTCCCTCCATGTCACTCCACATGCTCCTCTCAAGTAACTCATTTCCACTGCTCTCACTCTTGACTTGTTCCCCTCTTGCAAGGTCCACGCCTCGCTTCCATACGTCAGGGTAGGGATCACAATACCATCATGCAGTGACTTCTTAACTTCCATACTCACCTCCCTATTTCTCATCACTGCTTTCAGTGTGCCAACAACCTTCCTTCCCTGCTGTACCCTTTCACGTACTTCATCCCCCAAAGTTCCATCCTTACTCATCACACTACCCAAGTACTTGAATGCACTCACATTCTCCATATCCTCACCATCCAACCTCACTGCGCACTCTGTGACTTCATTCCTCTCAAACACCATAACTTTACTTTTGTTTACATTAACTTTCAGCTTCCTCCTCCTACACACTGTCCCAAATTCATTCACCAAACCTTGCAACTCCCATTCATCTTCACTCAACAATACTGTATCATCAGCAAACAGCAACACCGGAAACTTCCAAATCTCACCCTCATTCATTAGGGCCACCCCCACATCCACTGCCCTACCTTGTACCTCCTTTACGACCCCATCCATATACATATTAAACAGCCATGGAGACATTACACACCCCTGTTTCAGTCCCACATTGAGATCAAAGAACTCACTCAGCTCACCATCCACTCGCACCGTTGCCCTAGCTCCCTCGTACATACTCTTCACAGCACTCAACAATTTCCCCTCCACTCCATATATTCTTAATACCTTCCACATACCTTTCCTATCTATTCTGTCATAAGCTTTCTCCAAGTCCATGAAGGCAGCGTACACTTTCCTTCCCTTCTCTAGATACTTCTCCACTAAACATCTTAGAACAAATATCTGATCTACACACCCTTTTCCCTTCCTAAATCCCCCTTGTTCTTCTCCAACTAGCTCCTCTGTCATATGCCTAACCCTATCAATGAGTATTCTACCATATATTTTACCAGTCACACTAAGAAGGCAAATACCCCTATGGTTACCACATACTTCTCTCTCCCCTTTTCCTTTGTACAGAGGAACAATTATACCTGATTTCCAGTCCTCTGGAACCCTTCCCTCTTCCCAAGCCAATCTACACAACTTCCATATCCACTCCACAACAATCTCACCCCCATACCTAAGCATTTCACCACACACTCCATCAATTCCTGGGGCCTTTCCCAGCTTAATCTTCTTCATCGCTTCCACTACTTCCGACCTACTGATCTCTTCCTCTCTCCTCTCATCTCTTCTTCTCCCAGCCATTCCCCAACCACTTATACTCACACTGCTCTCACTCTCTACATTCAACAAATCCTCAAAGTGCTCCTTCCATCTCCTCAATTTCTCTCTCTTCTCCACCAACAATCTATTATTCCTATCTTTCACTCCCCTACTATTTCCCCTTTCACACTGCCTTACTTTCTTTACCTCCTTCCAAAACAATTTCTTACTCCCTCCATTTCACACTCAGAGTCCTCCCAAACTCTTCATCCACTTTCTTCTTACTCTCCTTCACCAGTCTCTTAACCTCCCTTCTCCTGCTCACATATACCTCTCTCTTCTCTCTCTCATCTTCTCCCCTACCTCTACTCGCCAACCATTCACCATATGCCTTCTTCTTTTGTTCCACAGCTCGTTTCACCTCATCATTCCACCATGCTGTCCCTTGCACACCCTTGCATCTCCTCCTCACTCCACAAACCACCTCACACGCTGCGCTTATCTCTTCCGTGAATATCTTACATACGTCTTCCACCCCTTCCATCTGCTCTAGCTCATACCTTCCCAGTCTTTCTTCCACTATGCTCTTATACTCTGTCCTCTTCTCACTATCTTGCAATTTCTCCACTCTTCACACAGGAGCTGTTTCCTCCTGTCTTCCCCTTCGCCTCCTCAACCACTTTCTTTGCAGCTCTACCTTGGCCATCACTAAGTGATGGTCGGAGACTCCATTCCCCCACCCTCTCCACACCCTTGCATCCAACACTTGTCTTCTCATTCGCTCATCCACACACACGTAGTCTATCATTGCCTTTCGTTCAACAAGTTCACCATCCATCCTCCTCATTACTCTCCATGTATACCGGTGGATCATCTTTTGACGAAAGTAGGTGTTGGCTATTGCCAACCCCTTACCAGCACAGATGTCCACCAAAACACTACCATTCCCATCTAAACTGGATAGTATTGGGTAAAAAATCACTGAAAGAAGGCCCCAAACAAAGCTCGTAAAATCGCTGTTAAAATAAATAAAAACTTGTCTCTGGATGCCCACCAAAGAATACAACTCCCCTTCTCTTCCTGTCTCCCTGTCGCGGTCACTCTAGGGAAATTACCCGCTCACGACCCCGGCAACGAGGTCGGGGGGAAGAGGGGCTAAATTTCGGAAATACAATGGCCTTTCCTCATACATACAGAGTGGGGGAAGGTAAGGGGAAGGAGGTTGGGGGGGGGGGATGGCTGGATCAGGGCGCTAATTTGTCAACCATCGAATTCTTCAGTATTTTGTAATATTTTCATTTTTTTTTTATACCACCGCACTATTATATTTATTGGGAAGGGGTATACTTGGTGGGTGCAAATTCTTCAGTCTCTTAATGCAGTAAGGACACTGTTTATCATTCGTGTTAGTATTGCTACCGTCAGATTTATATTATTTAGTTGATTAATTGGTTCATGGATGATATTTTTAACACTTTTTTCGCTCAGTTCATTGGCATTTTCTGTTGAGGGGAAGCGTTTTTCTTTTTCCTTTTTTTTTTTAACCTGTCAGATTGAGGCTCGTTCCTTAAGCGACATGGAAGACTTTGTAATTCCTTCTCCATATTGATTTACACTGTTCATTACACCTACATATCCTCTCGTGTGGTGTTAGTAGGTATTCTATCGATATCATAACAGTATAGGCGTAAATAACATACAGGAAAATATTATTATCCTGTATCGTTATAATTGGAGGCCTGTTAGTGTTATTAGTAGTTATTATTATTATTATTATTATTATTATTATTGTTATTATTATTAGTATTTATTATTATTGTTATTATTATTATTATTATTATTATTTTATTATTATTATTATTATTATTATTATTATTATTATTATTTGGAAACTCCCTGTAGTGTTGTTTGCAGATGATACTGTGTTGTTACGTGAAGACTAAGGGGAGCTGCAAGGCTTGGTGGATGAGTTTGGGAGAGTGTGTAAGAAACGGAATGTATAGGTGAATGTAGGGAAGAGTAAAGTTATGGTCTTCGAGAGAAGTGAAGTCAGTGAATGTACAGTGAGGTTGGATGAGGAGGAATTGGAAAACGTGAGTACGTTTAAGTACTTGGGTAGTGTGATGAGTAAGGATAGAAGTTTGGAGGGTGAAGTGCTTGAAAGGGTACAGCAAGGAAGTAAGGTTGCTGGTTCTTTGAAAGCGGTGATAAGAAACAGGGAAGTGAGCATGGAAGTGAAGAAGTTACTACATGACAGTAATGTGATACCAACTCTGACGGATGGAAGTGAAACTTGGACGTTGTTGGAGGGACACAAGTCAAGAGTGAGAACTATGAAGTGAGTTATTTGAGAGGAGCCTATGGAGTCACATGGAGAGGCAGGTTGACAAAAATGGATGTGAAGGAGCGTTGTGGTGTGGATGTGGATGTGATAGGAAGCGTTAGGAGAAACACACTGAGGTGGTTTGGCCATGTGGAGTGGATGGAGAGTGAGAGACTGATGAGGAGAATGTATGTGAGTGAGGTGGGAGGAGAGAGAGGGAGGGAGAGGCCAAGCATGAGGTGGAGGGATGGCGTGGAGATATGTAATAGAGAGGGGTGTGTGAGTTGGAAGCAGGGCAGTGAAATGGCGGGAGACAGGGCGACGTGGAGGCGATTTGTTTGTGGCTGCCCCGTATGGGATTAAGGCGTTTGGCAAAATATAGACAGATTATTATTATTATTATTATTATTATTATTATTATTACTAATTATTATTATTATTATTATTATTATTAACCAGTGTCTGTCATACGCAAGCTTTTTATAATAATATTACCGTCCTTTGTCACGGATCTCGTCCACCTGGCACACTGATTAATCCTCATTCCTAATTACTACCACCTCCACATAACCTCATGTGTATTTAATCATACTGGTCTGTTTCATTATTTTGCCCAACTTTTTTCATATTAATTCTCATTCCACATCATTATGACCTCCTGTTAAAACTGGCCTTTGTCATTAATTTCGTCCACCTGTTCCACTGATTAATCCATATACATCATAACAGTCACCTCCAGTTAAATAGATCTACACTAATTGCTCTTTTCTCAATTCACAGGTATGTACTAAAGATGTTGATGTCTCTCTCATACGGTAAGATGACTCCTTCTTTTCTTCATCTTATCTTCTTTTTTTCTTGTTCCTGTTGTTGTTGTTGTTGTTGTTGTTCTTCTTTGAGCTGCAGGAAAATCTGAGTATTTATATTCCTTTATGAGAAATTCTAAGGAGTGACATTTGCTCCCCTTCCCTCTTCGTACTTTGTCACCATGGCGAAGGTTTATTTCTGTCCATCATTCTCTCTCGATGCAGAGCCTCAAATGTCTGTAGATACAGATTCATCCCTGTATTATTATCCCCTTCAGCCCAGTGATGTGTAATGTATTTTCTCCGTAGTGCCTTAAAAAAAAAATGTAATTGGAGACATTCAGAAAAGAATGATTAGATCGTCTTCATTAACCCGGTCATTACCGTAGATCTTTCCCACATTGAATGAAATAAACTGGAGGAACCACAATTATACAAAATACTTCAAGTCACCAAACTGAAGAGGTTAAAATTATAGAGCGTGAAGGCGTGAACAAACTCTATTTTTTGTCAGATCATCCCGGGGCCAGACCTAAAAACACCCTTGTCACTGAATTACTGATTTGCCGCATTATTGAGGAACCAACAACTTTACTTCAGCCAGACAGTCCAGGACTCAGCACACCTACTGTACATTGTCATACCATGGGACTCGTTGACTGTCAACGAGGTAGATTTAAAATTTTGAGAATTCGGTGCCCTGCCTTTGGAAATGTGTATGGTAAGTTGAAATCTGATTGGATGATTTTGAAAGAGGTTATGTGTCGCTTTAGGACGCGCGATTTTTAAAAATATATATTGTTTTCAAATGTTTCAACTAATTTTTGGTAAGTTTTCATTACTTTGGGTAAGTTTAGATAGGTCTGAGTTTGGCCTTTGGTGGGATAGGTCTGTCATGAGTTTGAAGGTAGCTCTTAGTGGATAATTTTTATACTTGAACAAATGTTAGGGTTAGACAGATAGATAAAGAGAGAGAGATTGATGGATGGATGGATAGATAAATGAAAGCTATAGATAATGCCAAGTGAATGGATGAAAGGCTACATACGCAGATGAATGGGTTTATTTAGTTGATGGCCATGTAATCAGACTGGAGGATTAATTTGACGGGTAAAGAAGATGATTCATTCGTACCACATAACTGAGATCCATCGACTTACATGCAGCCACGTCTTTGTGCATATGATATGGTAGTGGCCCGGTCCATTCAGGTGAAAACAAACCATCTACGAGTATAGCCATCTTACCCTGCCCCTGCAATGTCCCTGTGCTGTCCCTATCCCCACAAACGCACCCTGCACCCATCACGCCCCCCGCCTTTACCGCTCGTACCCTCCCTCCTAACCTGTCGCACCTGAGTGCAATTGATTTCCACTACATTGCCCTTATTCCTTGTTCTCTTCCTCTTCTACCTGCTCCTCTTCCTCCTCCTTTATCCGACTTCCCCTTCTGCTCATCTTCCTCTTCTGCCATTTTCTCCTTTCTCCTCCTCCTGCTTCTCTTCCTCTTCTTCCTGCTCTTTCCTTTTCTTTTTCCTTCTACACCCTGTGCTACTTATTTCTCTCACTGTTCCTCTTCTCATTTGCTCTCAGGTCTGGTGTCTCATCTCCCCTTCCTGTTCCTGCTCCTCATTCTTCCTCCTTGTCACCCTTCTCATTGTTTGTGCTCCTCCTAGCTCCCCGTTCTAACCCCACATTCCTTCCTCCTCCTTCCTCTTTCCTTGTCTTCCTCAACTTTGTGCTTCTTCCCTTCACCTTCTTTCCCTAGCACTGAGATCAGATGTCCTTCCCTTCTTCCCCTCCATGCTCCTCCTTCCCCGGGCTTTTCTTTGTACCTCTCCTCTCGCTCCTGTTCCTCCTCTCCCCCATCTTTACCTCTTCCTACGCGTTTTCTATGTATAGTTAATTCTCCTCCCCCATCTCCTCCATAATTTGCTTCGGGGAACTTAGTTGTAGATGTAGGTGTGGATTCTTGGTTCTGTCTTCGTATATATAATGAGTGTGTGTGTGTGTGTGTGTGTGTGTGTGTGTGTGTGTGTGTGTGTGTGTGTGTGTGTGTAATATGTGTAAAGACAAGAACTGTCAGGCTGAGGCAGCTAAATCTTTATCCTCTAAAGTAAGTCAGTTAAAAGAAAGCCAATATGACGATCCCTTCCTTTTGAGATGTTTAGGCAGATCCCGTTTACAAGACTGAAGGAGGTCGTAGGCACAGTAGAGTAGGGAAGACATTTACAGGGATAGTCAGCTGAACGGTGAAAGACTGGGAGTTGCCTGCATGTCATTTACAGTGAATTATGCGTAAAAACAGAAACTTTGTCTTTCCGTTTTAGTAACTTTTTAAAAATTTTCTTTCTTTTTTTCATCACATTTTTCTCGGTGTTGGTTTTGCTTTTGGGGTGTAGTTAGTGTTTTTATGAGCGGTAAACAGTAATTAAACAGGCGAGTGATTAATGAATATTTGTGAACCAATTACCTCCCCCGGCCCTGTTATTGTGAATGTTTGTTGACGAGAGAGAGAGAGAGAGAGAGAGAGAGAGAGAGAGAGAGAATTGCTTTAGCCCAGAGCTTATCATACATTTAATTATTATTCTGGTGAATTTTAAATGCCTCGGAGCGAACAGTCTTTGTCAAAAGTTGTGTCAGATAGAGATACCGTTACTGTGTCAGATGGAAGTAACGTAGTGGTGAAAAGTTGTCATAAGAATCAGCGGTATCGGAGTACGCAGCTTCCACCACCATTCTCTTCACCCCAGCTTCTGACCCCTACTGTATATTCTTCATTACAGCCTCTCAGACACAACTTTTGACTCCGACGGTGCATATCAATATCATATAGCGACAGCCTGTTTTATATGAATGAGGTGGGTGAGAGAAGGAGAGGGAGACCGAGAACGAGATGGAGAGGTATGAGTAGTGACTGTAGAGGAGAGAGATTCTAGCAGTGAGAAGGATGACGGGAGGAAAGAGAGAACGAGATGGAGAGAAAAGATGCGAGAGTTAACAAAGGAGAGATTCTAGTTGTGAGAGAAATGAGAGAAGATGGAGACTTAGAACGGAATAGGTAAGATGCAAGAGTTAACAATGGAGATTAGAGAGATTTAAGCACCCAGAGAATTGAAAATTATCTCGATGAACCCCTTTTGTCCGGTAATATATATTTCAGCACCTAGAATTTGAAGACGAATTATCTAGGTTTTTTTCTTCTGCTTCCAGACGATCTTATTCAGCTTAAGAAAACCCTCTGGTACTGAAGGGGTCATCAAGGCTGCCGTAGAATAGGGCAGATCTGAGTGCTGGGGGCAGCTCCGACCGGTTTGAAAAAATTTAAAATATTATAAAACAAAATACAAAAATAGAAAAAAATATGAAGTAGATGACCAGTTTATTCGTGTGCACTCAGAGAAAACAAGGAAATTGTACACTTAGTCCTGCGATATGTATGGCGATTTCGTTTAAATCCATGTGCACACCTTCACCTATTTGTGATCGTTTTTATTTTTAGGAGGGGGACTCTGACTCCCAGAGAATCAGTGGGGGTTCATGCTTTCCTAATTATGGTTTACAAATAAGAGTCCATTGTATAACATATACTAAGATATCAAAGCCATGAGGTATAATGGTGATGATGATGATGATGATGATGATATGAGAAACAAGGGAATGATTGTATTTTTGTATGATAAGGCAAATGGGAAACATACAATACCTGTGGATGATTTTACTAGAGACCAACTGAAGTACAGAACTAGGTAATTTCTCCGACTCTGTCCAAACGTTTTTTTTTTCTTTCTTTCCTTTTTCATTTTGCGTTTGACTCCGTGTGTAGGCTTGATAGTCCTTTCCCTGCAGTCCAGTAGTCCTCCTACGTCTCACACACCGTGACATGTGAAAGAGTGTGGGCTGTTGAACTGTCCGACATGATGGAATGGGTCATGAAAACCGTGACCAGAATCGATCACCAAAAAAAAAAAAAAAAAAAAAAAAAAAAAAACGCACAAGACACTCAAAAACGATGTAGTAAATATGGAAAACCTAATTATTAGTCTGTCTGTAAATTCCAAAATTTTGAATTTACCCGCAGGAGTACAAAATAATCGTCCCTACTTTCCCTGGTTTTGCACATCGTATTCAAATGGTAATTGGGATAAGTGACTGTAATGGCCTTGGGTTTCACAGACTCGGCAGCAGCGGAGTATACTCGTACATATATTGCCTATATATATTTTTTCCCAGGGTGGGAGTCTCATAATTATTTAATACCGATTCCCTGTCTAACTTAGGTATGATTTTACAAGAAGAGCTAGACAATGGAATATTTTTTCGCCCTTTAGATTTTCCATAGAAAATAGTTATAACCTGCAGCAATTTTCGTCTCGCCACTAAGATTTATTTATGAAGTCAGAACAAGGGACAGAGGAAGATACGATGGTCTTCTTGTCCTTCATGCAGTTCAAAACCAGAGTTACGACAGGGACATGATCGTAAGTGCTTTCGTGGACCCCGGTCCTGGAATAGTAGTCTAATTTTTCCTTATTCCTCACAAATCACTCTAAAAATATGGTTATAAAGAGGGCATTATTTATCTCTTTATTTATCTATTGCCAGCCGTCTTAGTCCCATAACGGGTGGCCACAAACAAATCGCCTCTATGTGGCCCTGTCCCCCACCATTTCGCTGTCCTTCTCCAGCACACCCCCTCCCCCTTCTCTCATATACCTCTCAACTCTATCCGTCCACCTCATTGGTTATGATTACGAGTATATTAACACACTTGACAAATACGGAAAAAGGGTAGAAAAATTCGCTGATATTTCCACAAGCTACTGGTAAGAAAGGAGTAATTATCACTGGAAAAAAAAAATTATTTATATATATATATATATATATATATATATATATATATATATATATATATATATATATATAAAGTCTGGAAGGAATAATTGTTTGTTAGTTATAATTCTCTGTTTTTTTGCACAAGCTCGACAAATGCAGGTTAATTATCCATAACTTCTATAAGTCCACACAAGCTGTTCTGAAATAAAGTTATAATTGCCGTGAACTACTGAGCTTTGTATGATGTGTAACATGAATGATACGGTTAAAGGGGAAAAGACCTGAATGGTGATGATGATGATGATGATGATGATGATGATGAGGCGGAGGAGGAGGAGGAGGAAGAGGACGACGACGACGATGATGATTTTGCACAAGTTAAAAATAAAGAGGAGGAAGTATATGGCTGAAGAAGGGGAAAAAGACCATGATGCTGCTGCTGATGATGATGATGATGGTGATGATGATGATGATGATGATGATGATGATGACGATGATGATTTTTGTACTAGCCAGGTAAAAGAAAGAAGGAGGGAGGGGGATGCAGAAACAGCTGTCTGTGGTTTTTAGTAATCTTAGTCTCCACAAACTCCCTCTTGTCAAAATAAAATCGCTTGGTGTGACCTGTAATTACCAGAGTTGTCCCCAACATAAGAGGAGTAATGGCGACAGTATTAACACTCCAAGGCTCCTGGGACTTACTTTAATCTTAATAAAACCGCCTTTTAATAACACAAACCCGTAAAACAATAGTTACATGTCTATAATTTTTATCTTTTGGGGGAAACACTAGAATTACAGTATAATCATCAATGGCTTTTAGTAATTAGGGGCAGTCCACTCTGAAACAAAGGTGTATTTGCCGTAAACAGGTGAGGCCTGCAGTCTAGCTGATGCAGCCACACACTAAAATTTATATGTATTGCCACTACTGACTTATTTGGCCACCGTGGATTTCTGCTTCTCTACCAGTGGTTAGTCTGGGATATTTGGCCACTTATTACGCCTAAAAAATAAGTTATAATGCCTTGTCATCTGGTTTACCATGATGGTGGTGGTGGTGGTATGATGATGATGATATTCATAATAATAATAATAATAATAATAAAAATTCATACCCCCACAAACTCTACATAAATAATCAAGAAGGACCACTCAGAGTGCAACACCCGCGCCCACCAACTGGTCCAGAGACTGAATATTTGACTTCCTTCTGTGACCTTGACCTTTGACAGTTTAATCTTAAACTCGAATTAATTCATTTTTGCTTAAATGTGATTCCATCCACCAACGTTGAGTCAAATGAGATCAAAACTGAGTTGACATTGCCTTGTGACCTTCGCCTTTGACCTTTCCCTTCGACCTTGATCCTTGACGTATAGTTCTCATAATTGAATCTCGTCATTGTTATTTAGATTAAACCCTTCCACATAGTTTCGTCTACATCAAATAAAAGATGTTTTGGATTACCTTACTGTGTGACCTTGACGTTTGATTTACTGTTCAGAATAAATATAAAGGTCAACCTCGTGGGTGATCCTCAACTCATCCACCAAGTTTGCTCCAAATCAGCACAAAACCATTTCATTCATTTTGTTCTCACACAGACACACGGGTTGAGCGTTGACATTGCATTGTGACCTGCGACTTTGATTCTTCGCTAAATTGGATCACTTCGTTTTTTTTTCTTTTCCTTGACCTTCAACTCTTCCACCAAGTTTGGCTTAAATCTGATCAGTATAGTTTGAGTTGGCCTTCCCCTAGATCCTTGGTCTTTGACTTTTCTCTGTGATCTTGACATTTGAGTGATTGTTTTCAAAATTGAATCCTCATATTTTCGCCTCATCCTGAACCCTCCCACAAAGTATGGTCTAAATCGGATAAATTTTTAAAGTTGATTTGCCCTGTGACCTTGACCTCAGACCTATTTTTCTCAAAACAAAAGGTTTACTCACTGTTGACCCTCTACCCGTGCACCGAGTTTGGTCCAAATCATATGAATACTGTGTGAGTTATTTTGTCCACACACACACACACACACACACACACACACACACACACACACACACACACACACACACACACACACACACACACACACACACACACACACACACACACACACACACACCTAAAAACAACACCCGCTCTCATTCCGGAAGACACGGGCATAAAAATGTGTTAGTATTGTCATCATCATTATCAACAATACCATCATTTCCTTCCCCAGAAAAAGATGAACAATGAATCCTGAAGAGTGTATAAAGTTTCTTCAGTGAAGACGTCTTAACACAATTCATTATTACCACCACCAGGATATATAATTTAGTGTAGGGGGAGATATTTGTTAGTGTAGGGGTTATTTAAGAATAAATTTACCCATGCACCCTAAATTACTTAATGAAATCGTTAGAGATATCAGGAATTAAAAACAAAACGCAACATTGTAACCATGAAAACAATGAACCTCTAGTAAAAGTAGATTAGAGAATAGTAAACAGAAATTCCTTCCTAATAGATACGGTATATAATGAAGCCTAATATGCCTATAGTGTTAATGAGGATGCTGATACCCCATCTCTCAAAAATTTAGGCTTTTTTAACCCTCATATATTTTTTCCAGGATATAACGCAGGGGTACCGGGCCCGTGCGTTATTTTTCATCGGGAATTCGCCGAAAAGAGGCTTAAATTTTTGGTACACTCCCTCGATGCCTGAATGATTTAGGTCGGGTACTTCACGCACCTCGTTAAAAATATATATATATATATTCGTTTTTTTAGGCTAGTGTTTATGCGTTGCCTGAAAATTTAAATATGCCTTTGTTATGTGGGATAACTACCTGTATTACTTTTCAGTGACCGTTTCTAGACCTGTTGGTTTAGTGATTGGAACGCCCCAGTCGAAATTACGGCTTTCCAATTAGCGTTATTTCTCAGGTAGTGATTGGAGGTTGAATGTAGTCGATATTTACATGAATTTCTTCCATATTTCTATCTATCTGTCTATCTATTGTCAGACGCCTTAATCCCATACGGGGTGGCCACAAACAAATCGCCTCCACGTTACCCTGTTCCCCGCCATTTCACTGCCCTGCTCCCAATTCACACCCCCCTCTCTCATATACCTCTCCACTCCATCCCTCCACCTCATCCTTGGCCTTCCCCTCCCTCTCTCCCCCTCCATCTAACTCACATACACTCCTCGTCAGTCTCTCAATCTCCATCCTCTCCACATGGCCAAACCACCTCAGTGTGTTTCTCCTAACGCTTCCTATCACATTCACATCCACACCACAACGCTAATTCACATCCTCATTTGTCAGTCTGTCTTTCCATGTGACCCCACAGGCTCCTCTCAAATAACTCATTTCCACTGCTCTCACTCTTGACTTGTGTCCCTCCAACAACTTCCAAGTTTCACTTCGATACGTTAGAGTTGGTATCACAATACTGTCATGTAATAACTTTTTCACTTCCATGCTCACTTCCCTGTTCCTTATCACTGCCTTCAAGGAACCAGCAACCTTTCTTCCATGTTGTACCCTTTCAAGCACTTCACCCTCCAAGCTTCCATCCTTACTCATCACACTACCCAAGTACTTAAACGTATTCACATTTTCTATTTCTTTATCATCCAACCTCACTGTACATTCACTGACTTTACCTTTCTCGAAGACCATAACTTTACTTTTCCCTACATTCATCTTTAGATTCCGTTTCTTACACACTCTCCCAAACTCATCCACCAAGCCTAGCAGCTCCCTTTGTCTTCACTTAACAATACAGTGTCATCTGCAAACAACAGTACAGGGAGTTTCCAAACGCTGCCCCCTCTCCCTAGGGCCACTCCAACATCCACTGCCCTACCTTGTATCTCTTCTATAACCCCATCCATATACAGATTGAATAACCATAGAGACATGACACATCCATGTTTCAATCCCGCCTTCAAGTAGATAAACCCACTCAGTTCACCATCCACACGCACTGCAGCCTTAGCACCATCCTACATACTCTTCACAGCATTCAGCAACTTCCCATCTACTCCATATATTCTTAATACTTTCCACAACCCTTGTCCATCCACCCTGTCATATGCTTTCTCCAAATCAATGAAGGCCGCATACAACTTCTTTCCCCTCTCTAGAAACTTTTCCACTAAAGATCTAAGAATGAATATCTGATCTACACAACCTCTTCCCTTTCTAAAACCTCCCTGTACTTCTCCAACTAATTCCTCTGATATTTCCCTAACTCTGTCAGTAAGTATCCTACCATATACTTTTCCTATCACACTAAGAAGACAAATGCCTCTGTGATTACCACATACTTCTTTTTTCCCGTTTCCCTTTGTGCATGGGAATAATTATACCTGACTTCCAATACTCTGGGACTCTACCTTCCTCCCAGGCCAATCTGCACATCTTCCACATCCATTCTACTACTATCTCTCCCCCATGCTTCAGCATTTCACCACACACTCCATCAATTCCTGAGGGCATATTTATTTGACATTTAAGATTTTTTTTATTCGACATATAAACCTGTTTATTCGACATAACCTTATTTATTCGACATTTAAGCCTGTTTATTCAACATTTATTTATTCGATATTTAAGCTTATTTATTCGACATTTTAAGCTTATTCGTCATTTAAGCTTAAATAATCGACATTTTAGTTTGTTTATTCCACATGTAAGCTTCATTGTTTGACATTTAAGCTCATTTTCTCGACATTTAAGTTTATTTATTGTAAATTTAAGCTTCTTTATTTGACATTCTCCTAACCCATTCGACAAACACACTGACATACTATACTTCTTTTCATTTATCATCATTTGCCAGCAGCTTCTTTGATTTAGTTCAACATTCACACTCATAATTTTTTTTTTTTATGTGTCCGACTCTGGGCCTAGGCGTCACAGCCTGCTCTCAAGGCCAAGTAGTCTTCCTTCATACAATACACCTCTACATGTCACCACTTCGGCGCTAACACCCACCGTCCTTATTGAATACATGCTAGGGCTGTCTCATACAGGACTGGTGTATTGGTATTAGCGGGGGTATTTTTACGACATGTCGGCGGGTCTTTTGGTAGATCAGTAAAGTATGATTTTATGAAATTCAAATCCATAAACTGTTCCCTGCCCCAGCGAGGATTTGAACCTGGGTCCGGTAGGACTAACTGGACAGTTTTGATTTGTTCCTGCATAACTTCTTTTTTATTCAATTTTGTCTTCGTGTGTCAGCAATTTCCCTGTGTGTTTTTTTTTTTTCCCGTTTATTCAGTTTATTTTCTCGACGTTATTTGTGTGTGTGTGTGTGTGTGAATCTCGAAACAGACCGAAACGAAGAGCGGGGGGAACTCAGCTAACCGCACTTCTGGCGCCGAATATGAACAGTGGTCCAAATGGTAACTTTCTGCTGTGTATGAATTTAAGCATTTTTCCCCTTTATTCCTGCTGCCTACAGACGATTTTTATACTGAAGCGACAGCCTGGGCAAAAGTTGGGAAGCCACACTTCTCTCGGGTCTAGTATGATTACCTGACTCACGAAGTTGGAGGAGGTTATGTATTTGTTGGTGTCTGTCTGTGTACAAGATATCTAAGAAAGCTGTTGTCAGATTTCAATGAATTTTGGTGGATAGGTAGCCAGTGGGTCAGGGAAGAGTTGCTTAGATTTTGAGGTGGGTCCGGTTCTGCATGCCGGAAATAGTAAATTTTATTGGCGGTCGCGGAGGTATGCACTCTCTGAAATCGCTTAACAGGGCAGACGAAGACTGTAGAATTAATTGGTTGTGTGAGACGGAAAAAGTATATGTCCTGTAGGAAAGAATAATGACAGCAGTAAATTATAATTTTTATTGGTATTGGCGGAGGTATGCCCTCTCGAAGTGCGTTCTAGTCAGTCATGGAATGGTATATTTGGCTGGGTTGGTTTTTTGACGTTTTCGTGACGATGCCGGCAATTTATTAGTTATGAGCTAAATATCATCATTTTCATCTTATCATCATCATGATCATCACTATCACCATGACCATCACTATCACCATTATCATTATTATCACCGGCACTTTTTTGTATTATCTGTTACTAATTCTTGTCCCACTAGGAACACAGGGGCCTGGGCAAAGTGACTTACTCAGACCTTTGAGAGAGAGAGAGAGAGAGAGAGAGAGAGAGAGAGGGGAAAAACGGCGTCTCCCACTGCATGAATAAAATAGTCTTTGTTTCCAAGAGTATTATATTAAACAACGCTATCGTAATGAAGGGCATGATTTTTTTTCGTGTGTGTGTGTGTGTGTGTGTGTGTGTGTGTGTGTGTGTGTGTAATAACGAGGACACTAGTTTTTTTCTGTCCATATATTAATTGATGCTTTTTTGAACCTGGGATATCAAAAATAAATGTTTATAAATGAACATTTTGTATTGTTCTGATGAAGACACTATTTATTTATTATTTACGCGTTAATGTTTTATCGATGGTTCATGGTAAAGAAGGAGGAGGGGAGGGGGAAGAGGATGTGGTAGTGGGGAGACAGAGGAGGAAGCGTGGAAGAAAAAGGGTGTGTGGAGAATGAGTAGGGGAGGGGGGAGGGGGAAGAGTTGCAAGGAGAGGGGAGAGGGGAGGGAGTGATAGGAGGGATGGGAGAGAGGTACAAGGAGAGGGGAGAGAGAGATGAGAGGGGATGGGAGAGAGGTGCAAGGAGAGGGGAGGGAGAGATGATAGGGGATGGGAGAGAGATGCAAGGAGAGGGGAGGGAGAGATGATAGGAGATGGGAGAGAGGTAGAAGGAGAGGGGAGGGAGAGATGAGAGGGGATGGGAGAGAGGTAGAAGGAGAGGGGAGGGAGAGATGAGAAGGGATGGGAGAGAGGTAGAAGGAGAGGGGAGGGAGAGATGAGAGGGGATGGGAGAGAGGTACAAGGAGAGGGGAGGGAGCGATGAAAAGGGATGGGAGACAGATACAAGGAGAGGGAAGGGGAGGTAGAGATAAGGGGAGAGGGAAGAGGGACAGAGGAGTGTAGGAAGAGAGGAGGGGAAGAGGTTGGTGAGGAGAAGAGCAGGAGGGAATTTGGGTCGGGTGAATGATAAGGGGAGCTCTGGGATGTTGTAGGAGAGAGAGAGAGAGAGGATGGTGGAAGGGGAAGAGGAGGGAGCACGAATTTGTTCAGTCCGGTAGAGGTAGGTGACTGTCTTCCATCCTTAGCGTTATTAGCTACATGATCAAGAGCACTGAGAGCACATTCCTCCGTCAAGGCAGCACCGTCTCCTTATTCATGTTTTCTTTTATATTTTTCTGGCCTTGACGTTGAATTTTGATACTTTTCGTCCAAAATTAACGACTCTTTTCTTCTGACAATCCTAGGTAATTATGGAACAGTTGGTAAAGTTCCGTGAGATTGATTTTCCCATACTGTTGGCGACACAGACAGAGAGACAGACAGGTAGGCAGACAGATAAAGAGACAGACAGACAAGTAGGCAGACAAATACAGAGACAGATAGACACGATCAAACCGAGCTCCTAGACACAACCTCCATGGCGTAGGTAATAACTCTTCATACAAATAATAATAATTCCAGTCAACGCGTCCATGACATACTACCTTTACACCTGAATAATGGTAAAGCGTCTGTGTACACTTAGGTTACATACATACATACAAACATACAGACATACATGCACTATATACATATATACAGTACTTACCTACATGGACAAATTCATGCACACATTATGCTGTAGCCCAGCCTACGGTCGCAGGTATGTGTGTCTGTGTGTAACAGAACTGATGGAATGATTGAGGGTTAGCTAGGGAGTAAATCTGTCGTATTTTAGAACAGTACCGGTAGGTCAAAGTCAAGGTCACAGGGCCAGGTCAAGGCTTGAATTTGCAAGGTCAGTTTAAACATTTTTGTTCACTTTAAACCAGACTTGCTCCTCACCTCTGCTTCGACTCACCATTTTCAATCCAATATCCTTTCCCTCTGATTCATCTCTTACCTGTCCTCAGTCATATATTTTGTCGTTCGTAAATCATGTTCCAGTCAAATGCCTCCATAATATATTTCATCTGCTCTGTCCTCCTCCTCATCAGTCAGCTATTCCCTCCCGTGTTTGTATATCCTGTTTATTACCCTATTTTCTTTACCCGTCAACTGGTGTATTGATATTCTCAGAGCGTTATCCTATTATTTTTATCCTCTTCGTGATTTAACAACTGTGATCTGCTTTATTGTGTTCCCTTCTGTGCTCCGTGTCATCTGCCTTGTTTGTATTATCCTGCTGTCTTGTCTAGAGCCTTGGAAGTTGGCTGTCCTTTCCTTTGCTTATATTCTTTATCATTCTGCCGCATTGCCCTGTTCTTCGTCATCCACATGTCCTCCTCTGCTTGCCTTCCTTTCTGTGTTCTGTGTCATTTATCTTCAGTTATCCAGGTCTTGTGTCCTTCGTCCTGTTCATCGTTTATTATCACTACTGCTTTATCCTGTTCATTGTCTCAGCTGTCTTCTCCTCTGGCTGTATTTCCTGCCGTGTTCTGTGCCAGCTGTCGTGCTTGTATTGCTCTGCTGCTGTGTCTCCAGTCTTGTCTGTCAGCTGCCCCCTACTCCACTCAGGCTCTCGGTTGCCCTCACCAAGCGATGCACAGGTCTTGCTTTTCTCCCTTTCCCCTTCTTCACCCTTCCTCTTCCTTCCTTCCTTCCTTCTCCCTCTCCCCTCATTCTTCTTCACTTCCTTCCCTTTGCTTCATCTCTCCATCTTCTCTCTTCTCCCTCACATCTCTTTCTCCATACATGAGTCCAGTCCTCACCCAATATCCAGCCACAGTCACCAGCGACCTTATAAATGAATAATGAGTGAGACCATTTTCCCCTTAGGGTTGTCAGTAAGCGTAGATCCGTAGCCGCTGATAATTGGACTCATGTTGATACTGCCTTTTTTTTTTTACCACAAATTAGCCCCGGAGGTTAGCACGACAAGTCCAGAGACTACTCGTGTGTGTGTGTGTGTGTGTGTGTGTGTGTGTGTGTGTGCGGGCGGTCGCTTGTGCACGTACATACATAAATAAATATGGAGTTACTGTATGCTTGTATCCATTATTGATATGTATAGACAGTATGTAAAATACATAATTATATGCACAGTACATGTATGTACAGTACACAAAGGCTTTCAGGATTAGCAGAGTTTTATTATTCTATTCTAGCTAACGTCAGGCAGTTTTACTAAGCAGAGGGTGAGTAATGGAGCCTGAGTCGTAATACTCTCATTAGAGAGAGAGAGAGAGAGAGAGAGAGACACACACACACACACACACACACACACACACACACACACACACACACACACACACACACACACACACACACACACACACACACACACACACACAGAATCAGAAAATGCTCAAAGTGAATAAAGAACAATAAACATCAATAGTAAATATAATGAGACCTGTAGATCATTATAACAAATGAACCTCGACGGAAGATAATGAAACCCATAGCCCATTAACAGTGATAAAATGTAATGTTCTATATTAATGGGCTTGTCGTCTGGGTCCAAAGCTATTACGTTTCAAAGTAATTGGAAGACAAGGAAAGACGCTTAGTTCCCGGTCATTAGGAAGGAAAGAGAAGCTGATGAAGAAATATTAGAGTGAATGAAAGGAAGAGAGAGAGAGAGAGAGAGAGAGAGAGAGAGAGAGAGAGAGAGCGTTGATGAAATGTGAGAGAATGAGCGGTGGATAGAGTGATTATTATAAAAGAGTGAGTGAGTGAATGAGTGGGTGAATAAACGAGTGATTGAACGAGGGAGAGAGGATGAAGGAGAGTGAAAGATTAAGAAATGTGAGTGAGTGAGTAAGTGATTAATATGTGAGGGAGCGAGGGTGGGGGAAGAATCAGGAAGAGAGGGTGAATGATCACAAAGTATGGAAGAGAGAGAGAGAGAGAGAGAGAAAAGCATCATCCTACATGCCCCTTCTCAACGTTTTCGTTTCGTTTTTAAAGGCTCCAACATGCTTGCATGCGTCGGCCTTGGTCACTTAATGGCGGCTCTCCACGCTGCACGATCCATTGCAGCCTCCCTGTTCAGTCCCTTAACCCTAAGGTCACACTTAATGACCTCGTCCCATGTCTTTCTCGGTCTACCCCTCATAACCCCACCCCCAATATTAACACTTCTCACCTTTCTCACCCAATTATCATCCCCCATCCTCTCCACATGTCCAAACCACCTCAATCTACCTCTCCTCATCACAACACCAATACACTCCAGTCCCATCCTACCTCTCAACTCTTCCATTGTAAACCCAGCCCCTCCAGGCCTTGGACGCAGGGACGCACTGCACATCCACCTAATCATTGTCATTTCTGTACGTCTGACCCGGCGAATGTCTTCCTCCTTCACTGCCCAGGTCTCACTGCCATACAGCATTACACTCCTAACACATGCTGCATACAAAGACCCCTTGGCACGTAGAGAGAGCCCTCTCAATGTCAGGAGAGGCAAGAGCTCCCTGAACTATTTCCAACCACTTCTCACCCTAGCCACAGAGCTAGCTCCAGCCCCACCTCCAGCACACATGTCTCCCAAATAACAAAACTCTTCCACACACTCAAGAGATTCACCAGCAAGTTCAATCCTTTCACGTCTGACGATCTCCACCTGCTCACCCCGGCACGCCGTACACATAAAATCAGCATTATCCCGCAGTCTACCTCTGATACCACTACATCTCTTATGCACCCATTTATCACACACACCGCACAAGATGGAATTACTTCCCACGCTCTTGTGGCAAACTGCACATGGCCACTCTCCCTCGCCTTTGACAGTACCGCCACCAACCCTAGATATCATCACTTTTGTTTTATCTGCATTTACCCTTAAACCCTTTTGCCCCATACCATCTCTCCACTTCCTAAACCTTTCCTCCGCCTCCCTTTCATTCTCTGCAATCAACACCAAATCATCAGCATACAACAACTCCCACGGGAGTCCGTTTCTAAAGTCACGTGAAAGGGCTTCAAGTACCATGAT
Source organism: Coenobita brevimanus (assembly GCF_032717465.1). NCBI lineage: Eukaryota > Metazoa > Arthropoda > Malacostraca > Decapoda > Coenobitidae > Coenobita > Coenobita brevimanus. The sequence goes on along the minus strand of NC_136954.1, from coordinate 27,390,336 downwards.
AAACAACATGGGACTCAAGACTGACCCCTGATGCACACCAACATTCACGGAAAACTCATCACTCAAATCTCCATTCACTCTCACCTGGGTGTGAGCACCCACATACATGGCCATAACCACCCTAACCAGCCACTCCTCCAAGCCAAGCTTTCTCATTGCCCACTTCACCACCTCTCTAGGGACTCTGTCAAAGGCCTTTTCCAAATCAACAAAAACAAAATAAAGGTCCCTTCTCCTACCAATATATTTTTCCTGAAGCTGTCGAACAATGAATATGACATCAGTGGTCCCCCTACCTGGCATAAACCCAAACTGCATCTCATCAATATTCACTCTTTCTCTAATCATACCTTCTAAAACTCTCTCCATTACCTTCATTATCTGATCTAAAAGCTTTATACCTCTATAATTTCCTCTTTCCAGGGCATCACCCTTCCCTTTATACACATTTACAGTAAAGGGAAGGGTGATGCCCTGGAAAGATATATATTAAATAAGGAAGAAGACAATCCCATATTATCCCCTACGAGGTGAAGGGGCCTGAGGGTAGACTAGGAAAGTACTGAGCGAACGTACTGTAGATATATTTTAGTGATAGATAATTATAGTATATATTTGTATTTCAAGACAAAGTGCGCAGCCATTGTCCTTTGATGTCATTAGATTATCAGATAACCTTCAATTTCCTTTACCTCCTGGGGACTGAAATTTCCCTAGTCTGTCACTCCAACTACGTATTTCTGGCCACTCGCCCACTAGCGGCTTGCACAGTTGCGGACATAAATAGTGATCCACTTCCTCACGAGCAATGCTGAGACTGTGAGCGGTGCATTCTGACACCCAGTGAATCGATCCCGGGAGCCCAACATACTTCTCAGAACGCTACGTAAGAGTGTCAAACCCGATCGGCTAAAATGTGAACCGATATTATTTTTCGGAACTCTATCGTAATTCTGATAAAATAAAATAACTCAGTGTTGTGGCCAACGTAATGCATTTTTCTTAATTACTCCAGTCAGGTTGTCTCGCCCAGTTTGGTCCCCTTTTGTTCTCCTCCAACAATTTTATTATTTGTAACTTGATACTGGCCCGAGCGTTTACTTGAGTTTTTGGAATTTCAACAAAATGAATGCCTGGCTCCGTAAGTTAAAATGTGGGTTTGTGTGGTGGAATATTGGTGATAGCAGTGAGTGGTGGTGGTGGTAGTAGTAGGGGGGGGGGGTAGTTATAAACTGGATGTGATGGTGTATAATGAGGTATGGTGTGGTGTGGTATGGTGAAATGGTGTGATGTAGTTCTGTGCTGCGTTAAGTGGTGTTGTATTTTAAAGCTGTGATGTTACGTGTTGGGATAGTGTGTGATGTGATGTAGTGTGATGTGGTTCTGTGCTGTGGTTAGAGTGTGGTGTTGTGGTTTGACGGTGTTTTGTTGTGTGTGATGTGGTGTGGTATGGCCTGATGTCTGCTCAAGTGTGGTGGTGCTTTATGATGTGGTGTATCGTTATTGTTAGCGCCATCCAAACGATCATCCTCTACATCATCAACATTGACCCTTCTATTCCAGCTGACGCCAGATGGTTTTATCCAGCTGAAAATTAATCACAAGAGCCAGAGAGTTAATAAACATCTTCAGTCTGACTAATATAATAAGCCTTGATGTTATAAATTCCGTAAGTCAACCATTACTCATAAGTCATTGTATATGCTCAGAGCAAATGGCCAGTAATGTTAATACTGACAAGTTTTCCCAGTACTAAGTATAATAAATAAATGATAATAAGAGTGGCATAGAGTAAACGTCCTCGTTGGTGGTAAGTAATTGGAACTTCAGTGTTTCCCCACGTCTTCTGTAAATAACTGTATAATATCGCTGCAGTTGCCTTGAGCTGCTTACCTATGAATAAGTTATGGAAATCGCGTGAGTCTCCGAGCCTTGTTGCAAGAGAGAATCAGAGCAATTGCAGAGATATAAGACTTAACTGTTGCATAGATAACATTCAGTGATTTATAGGCGGTTATATTCTTCACAGTGACATTTTTTTTTTTCTCGCTATCAACAAACAATTTGACTCATTTTTTTTTTTTTTTTTTTTTTTTTTTTTATAGTGAAAGGGTAAATAAAGACTTTATATATCTGTACCCGTTTACTACAAGAGATCTTTGCTGTGGTAAGTAAAACTGTGCGTAGTTAGCATTCATCCAGCCACTCGTCATCCAGTCTTTTATTAAGCTGTTAGCAGGGTAGACGTTGGGGCTGGGCTACTCATTTCGGACATTTAAGGAGATAGTGCACATATACTTGACCGTGACCAGCATTATGTGAGCAGTAAACTGTAACAATTCTCCGATTTAAACACTATTAGGCCACATCGAATTGGAGCGCCTTAACTCACTAGACCACCGGGTTATACAATTGGTTATATGATTACCACCCAACGTTGAAATGGTTTCCAGTTTTACAGGAAACCATTTACCGTATCAATCGCTGTAGAGTCGCCAGGAGGTAGTACTGCATCGAGTGAGTGAATGATGGGTGAAAAACATAAGATATAAAAGACGTCACCATACTTGAAGGGGTTGGATGAATAGATCAGTTGCAGAATTTTGAGCAGTTGCACAGGTATTATGCTCAGTGATGTACAGGTTAGGCGCTCAGAGTAACTGCAAAGATCTTTTTACGTAATTTTTCTCCCGGACCGACGCGCTTATCATGGCCTCTTAACTCCATTTTTATAGTCTGTTTTCATGTGACGGTACTGGGCCAATCCCACAGCTTGAAGACGAAATCGCAAGGCATGAAATTCGATGGACCTTAGTTATGAGGCTGGAATGAGTTGTCTGGATTAGTTGACAAAATGACTCTCCGGTTTGATACGCTTAATCATATCAGCTGAGTGGGGTGAAGGGTCCTCGTCAAGAAAAAAAGAAAAAGAAGATAAATAATAAACGTCACAGCCGCCTCCCACGTGCTGTCTCCAGATCTCCAGACGATTTCATTCAGCTTTGGTGAAGATTATTAACCAGTGGAGTTAACTACAGACTTTACTGCCACCTTACCACAAGGGAGCTGTGTTAAGGAGAAAGTTCGTGTGGAAGTTGCAAGAATAAAACACACACACACACACACACACACACACACACACACACACACACACACACACACACACACACACACACACACACACACACACACACACACACACACACACACACACACACACACACACACACACACACACACACACACACACACACACACACACACACACACACACACACACACACACACACACACACACACACACACACACACACACACACACACACACACACAGTTAAAGTAAAAAGAGTATAGGCAACTTTACTATAACGATTCGAACGATGTCTGTTATCAGATTTTCAGTCATTCTTCTCTACTATCACTTTGTCCTCTCTCGTCTCCCCCCCTTTTTTTCCTGCTGTTACTTGTTTTCCTTTTCATCTTCTTTTCCCTCCCTTCTTCAGTTCTTCGTGGTCTCCCTTTTCCTCTCACACCAAAATGGTCTTCCTCATCTCCCCTCTCCTCACCTGCCTTGCTTATCATTTTTCCTTTCCTTCCTTTTTTCACCATTTCCCGGGCATTTTCATTCTCTTGGCCTTTTTCTTTATTTCCTTAATTCTTTCCTCCTCGTCTCTCAGTTTTCCTCTCATTACTTTCTTCCTTGTTTCTTTCCTCTTCCACTTCTTCATCCTTAAACAAGTCATCCCCTCCCCGTCACATTTTCTGACACTTCCTTTACTCTCATCACGTTTTTTTTCTTTTGTTGTTTTTCTTTTTCTCTCATTTTCCCTTCACAAAGGCTCCTCATTTCACTCTCTTCTCCAGTTCTGTCATTACTTTTCCTCTTTTCATTTCTCTTATCTGTTAATATTTCCTTCTTTCCCTGCCAAACACTTTTTTCCTTTCTCACCCACTTTCTTCTCTTTCATCTAGCTTTTCCCTTCCCTTTCAGCTCTTTCTCTCTTCCCAACCACTTCTTATCTCTTCTCCTCTTCCTTCTTACTCTTCACATCTTCCTCTCTTCCTTTCCCTCCTCCCTACCATCATCCTGCTTACTTCTTTCTTTCTCCTGTTTCTCTTCTTTCAATCATTCCTAACTCCTCTTTCCATTTTCCCTCCCACTTCTTTCCATTATCCCTGTCACTTCCTCTTCCCTCCATTCCTCTTCCCTCCCTGTTATTATTCTTTTCCTCTCGCCTCTTCCTACCTTCCTCCCTCACTGCCCCTTCCCCTCTACATTCTTCTCCCATCCCACCTCTTTCCGTCTTCTCTTTTCTCTCCTCTTCCCTCATACTTCCCTCTCACTTCCTTCCCTCTCTTCTCCTCTTTCCTCCGACTCCCTCCCCTCTCCGGCAAAAATCCAGCGTCTTAATCTCCGTCCCAGCTGCCAGGGACGGGATCAGACGTTTCTTGAGCTGCCTAATGTCTGGGGAAATAATAGGTTGGAAAAAAGAAGCGGGAAAAAATAGGCCAGCGAAATTGTGACAGAGTTAATGGGAGAATGGAGGTGCTTCAGATGAGATGAATTGAGAAAAGTGGTCGGAAAGAAAAAGTGTTTGCTATACTCCATTTATTTTAACTTGGCTCAAAATTACCGTCTCTTAATCTGGAATGTTGAATTGTAATGAGAGAATAACAATAGAACAAGATGCTAGTCACAAAGAAGTGCTATGGAAAGGATGAGAGCCGTAGAGTTGTCTTTTTCTCTCACTGAGGTACGTGAAATATGCTGGAGAAGGAAGAAAATCATGTTGAATTGAATGCACAATTGTCGACAAAAATAATCCAAGCAAATGTTATACAGGCGAGATAGAAACACTGGTGGGAAATATATTCAGTGCACATATATTGGTGAGCTGGAAATAGAGTAGGGGAAAAATAAATATACAGTAACCTAAGTAAATATTGTTAACATGAATTGGAAATAGTAGTAGCCTAAATGTGTAATTTATTTGAATGTTATTGCTGAGAGTTGGGTATTATGGAGAAAAAGGAATGTGTTAGTTAAGGGAAGAATATAGTAAAGTTCATAACAGTGGCAGGAAAAACTATTAATTTTAAGGAAGCAGTAAAAGCGCAAGTTGCAAATGCTGGAAAGTATTGATACCAGTAGGAAGAATATTAATATACTCTGAGTAGATATTATGCAAGTGAATTTTAAGTACAAAGCTGGTAGAAGAAAATATCAGTATAATCCAAGATGACATTATACAGATGAGGTGAATATGTCACCGGAAATGGTAAGTAACTGAAATGAATGTTATAAAGTGTTGAAAGTATACATGTAGGAGAAACACACACACACACACACACACACACACACACACACACACACACACACACACATATATATATAGATAGATAGATATAGATATATACAGTAGATACAGTATATTTATAATAGATAGATATAAAATCTATGTGGACATTGCAGAGATAAGTGGGCAACACTGATGGGAAATAACAAATATTTTCTAAGTAAAAATCCTCTCAGTTAAAAAAAAAGAAAACAAGAGGTAGGAAATGATATATAATCTAAGGAAATAGTATAATGGTGAGTTAGAAATACCAGTAGGGAAAATGCATGACGTAAGTATTATATGTGTAGGTTATAAATCCCGATAGAAAAAAAATATTTATGTATAAATAATGTACTGTGAAGGTGTGAGGAATTATAAAAAAAATCGGAGGTGAGGGGTAGTAGAGGGATTTCATCCCTTAGCTGTAAACATTGTTACAAGAAAAAAAAAAGTAAATAGTTGAAGTGTGATCGAAGGTAGTGGGAAACTATGGGGAGGAGTGAAAGGTGGAGAACGGGTTGGTGTGGTGGAGGAGGAGATGAAAGGAGGGCGAAGAAGGTGTGGGCACAGTACAAGAAAAGAATGGGAAGAGGAAAATCTAAAGGAAAGGAATAACAACAACCAATAATAAAACCAAAGAATTCGCCCATGAATGTGTGTCGCTCGCCATCACTACAAAACTAAATCAATAATCCTCTGGTAGTCTGAAACGTATCATCGCAGCTTCGTTGTTTACTCCTACTAACTTAACTATCATGTTAGCATTCAGAACCCTTAAGTCAGGAGTATTATGTTGGCGCAGGTCATTGAATACAACAGGCCTTTGAATCATTTCAAATACTCACTCTTTAATTGGCCGGTCTTTTCGTTGAGGGCACGATAGAAAATGGTGAATAATGGCAAGCAAAAAAAAAGTTAGAGGGCATTATTGCTTGCAAGATCATCTGGTAATCAAAGGCATATCATCAAAGCTTCGATAAAATGATTAAAAACCAAGTCATATGTCCTGGGATATTGCCCACAAATTTCGGATATACTTTGGCCATTTGATTTTGAGATATTTTTGGAACACGCTCACTGATGCAGGCGATTACATTATTGGCTCGCTAGATGGGTGATAGTTAAACGACGTTTCTTATTAAAATTGGAAATATGGAAGGGGAGGAATCCAAAGAGGAGGATAAGGATGTAGAGGGGAGGGCAAAGGAACAGAAAGAGATGTGAGAGAAGGCGAGGGAGAGCTAGAGAGAAGGGAGAGGGGGAGGAAACAGTTGAAGAGAAGAACAGGAGAGGGTAGGCTTTTTCCACTGGAGGTGTTGGATATAACCTTTGGAACTAAGGTGCTTTCGAAAGTTGAAAGAAATCATAGATGAAAAAGCGGTGTTGGGGGGTTAATGGGGGCTAAGGGGGAGGAGTGATGGTGGGAAGGTCTTTTGGGGACCGACTTAATTTTCTAACGTGGGCGAAACAAACGAGCATCGCACCTAGCCAGAGTCGTAAAGTGTCCCTTCTTCTTCTTCCTCTCCTCCTCCTCCTCCCGTCTAATGTACTTGTATACTTTGCAGAGAACTACTGGGTGATGGGGAGCCTACAATGGTGCCTTTGATAACTGGGTGGAGAGATGAAAATGCAGTATCCACTCAGGAACTTAACCTCAACACTTTTCTACGCACCTCACTGTGGTGAGGCAATGTCAGCCACAAGGGAACATCGGTTCACTACATGGGACGGCCCTGAATGGGCGGTTACTTGCCTGGGGTTGATGGGATTGCTCGGCCATTCACAGTGGGTTGATCCACAAACAACATGAAACCGCCAAAGGCAGAACACCTGCTGGATGGATCTGATTGTTTCTGCTTAGTTCTCACTTGCGTGTGGGCAGTAAAACGCTTGCAGGATGGATCCAATTTTGTCTGCTTAGTTTTCACCGGCGTGTAGGCAGTCATTTTGCTTCATTGCGAAGCACAGAATGGGTTTAGGAAACTTAGAATTGCAATGCAAGGTGCGCCAGACGTTTCTTTTCAGTTTAGAAAGAAGAAAATTCGATTTTCGAAATTTGAAAAAAATGGTGCCTGGGCCGGCCACTGGATCCCGACGATTTCCGGACCCACGCCCATTGAGGGGTTTCAACTTCCCACCCAACCCAGGGCCTTTGACCGATTTTGACAAAAAACAATAGACTTAGGGTTTATGGATATCTACCTTCTGATTTTTTTTTTTTTTTCAGAACGATTGGCGCCAAACTGTGACCTTTAGAGAACAGACAGACAGATATACATACGGAACTGCCCAACATGCTTGCCGAATCTTTCGGTTCCGGCAAGAAACAAGAACACACACAATCTCTCTCTCTCTCTCTCTCTCTCTCTCTCTCTCTCTCTCTCTCTCTCTCTCTCTCTCTCTCTCTCTCTCTCTCTCCTCTCCTCTCCTCTCCTCTCCTCTCTCTCTCTCTCTCTCTCTCCTCTCCTCTCTCTCTCTCTCTCTCTCTCTCTCTCTCTCTCTCTCTCTCTCTCAGGAATGGATGATTAGAAGCAGCAGGGCAAAACTTAGGAAAATGGAAAACGTAGAGCAAGAAAGCAAACAGGAAGAAGAAGAGAAAGAGGACGAAGAGAAGAGGAAGAAATAAATAAAATAAAATAGAGAAGAGAGAGGAAAGACTTGAATGTGAAATAATTGGACTGCAAAAAAGATGAGTAGTTGTAGCAGTAGTAAGAAAAGTAAGAAGAGAGCAGGATTAAGATGAGTAATAGGAAGCAGAGTGTATGAAGAACAGGAGGAGGAGGAGGAGGAGGAAGGGGGAGGAGGAGGAGGAGGAGGAGGAGGAGGAGGAAAATACGGAGGAAGAGGAGGAGAAGGAGGAAAATATGGAGGAGGAGAAGGAAAAACTTCATGAAGGATACGATGCGCGTTAAGGAGATGAGGGAGAGTTGGATTAAATGATGATGTTAAGTCGTTGAGAGGGACACACGCCTCATTAAGATCTCTCTCACGCCATGCATGAGACGGTGATAAATGAGGGGTAGAGGGTAAGTGGAATGAGGGAAGGAGGAGAAGAGAAGAGGAGGAGGAGGAGGAGGGGAAAAGGAAAGGAGAAGGAAGAAAGAGGAAGTAGAGGGGCGTAGAGAGGTAAGGGATAAGGTAAGAAGAGGGAGAAGGGGAAGGGGAGGGAAGTAGAAAGGGAAACAGGAAAGAAGAAAGGGGAAGAAGAGGGAGGAGAGAGAGTAAGGAGTAAGGAAGGAAGGAGAAAAGGAGGGGGTAGAGAAGAAGCCAAGGTTGGAGAGACGGAAAGGAGAAGGGAAGAAGACTGAAAAGTGTAAGATGGAAGAGGAGGGGAGGTGATGAGTATGGTGAGAGGAGGATACAGAGGGTAAGATGAAGGAGGGAAGAAAGGGAAATGTGATGAAGAGGTCAAAGAAGGTGGAGAGAGAAAGGAGGGAGAACAGAGACAGGAGAGGGGAGTTAAAAAGGAAGAGAAGGTATGGGGGGAGAACAGCTAGGGTGAGGAACCGAAGGAAAAGGAAGGAAAAAAGGAAGAGAGGGAAAGAAGAGGGACACTGAATGGGTAAGGAGAGAGGGAGTTTAGGAAGAGTGAAGGAAAGATGAATCAAAGACTGACTTATAGCAGACAGAGAAGAATAAATGTGTCTGGTTACGTATTCACGAGGTTAAGGTGAAATCGTTACTGAGGAGGGACAAGGAGGGAAGTGAAGAGTATGATTTTTTTTTTTTTTTACGTCAGAGGAAATCGATTCAGTTTTTACCACATCAATATGGAAAGTCTCACCTGAGCTTAATTAACCATTTTCAACTCAATGACGTACAAGTGTATTATATTTATTCCCATTCTTACCAGCTATTCTCACACCACTCCAGTCCCCCGCCCTGCCATCTCTTTGTCTTGCCATCTGTAGCGTGTGTGTGTGTGTGTGTGTGTGTGTGTGTGTGTGTGTGTTTCGCGAGTGCCTGTCCTGGTAAGTGTGTGTGTCCTGCTGAGTGTGTCCTAGTATGTGTCCTGGTAAGCCGCTCACCGCTTCTAGGACTCCTTCTTACCGCCACAACTTTTATTATGACTTTTCACTTCTCAGTTGCACATCTGCAGTTTGAGGAATCGCAGTGACAAAAACTTGGACTTCGGATAAACACTGAAGGACTGTATTTACTTGACATATGTGCAGCCAGCTCTCCTTGCCACTGAAAAGTCGCCCAAACTTGGTATTGGACTTTTCTCTTGGTCTCATGATGGGCTATTCTTTTGCAGTATCATTTAACTGAATAGGTTTCATTATTTTGTTGAAGCGTAAGTTAATTTTTCTGCAGTTGAAGATCAGAAACTTGCAATTGCAGTTTTCTCTCCCTAATAGGATACATTATTCTTTTGCAATATCATTTAATTGAAAAGGCTTTGTTATCTATTCACGTGTAAACAGTTGTTGTTTCCCGAGCTGAAAAGACTCCAAAACTTGTAACTGAAATGTTTTGCTGATTCAATAATATTTGTAATAGTTATTAACAGAGTAAGAGAGAATATTGTTTCCTAGATGGTCCATTGCTACAAATGAAAATGTTTGGTGGGAAGGATGGGTTCTGGGTTTGTGTTGCCCGAAACGTTACAGAATATAAAAAACGTAACAGAATATAAATCGTTACAGAATATAAAAAATTCAAATTCAAACCTGTGTCTGTCTCTCCCACCCAACATTTCCACTTATCGCAATGGATTTTATATTTATATATATATATATATATATATATATATATATATATATATATATATATATATATATATATATATATATATAAAACAAGCATTCTTTTCTAAAAGAATTGTTACGAAATAGGAACGGCAAAAGTGCACAGATAAGTTATGAAAAAAAGCACAGAAACAAGAGAGCATTCAGGATGGGAGGAGATTTGGAGACCTATACCCATTACTACATTCCACCAGCTACAAGTCTGTGGCTAAAGTGTGAAATGTAGTAATGGATATAGGTCTCCAAATCTCCATCCATCCTGAATGTTGTCTTGTTTCTGTGATTTTTTCATCTCTTATCTCTGCACTTTTGCCATTCCTACTTCTTAACAACCATTTGAGAAAATTTTTGTTTTCTAGTTTATGATTTTTTGTGGCAGTATAATTATGCGTAAAGCAAGTGTTAGAACTGGATTGTTACATGCATAGCGTACTGAAAGGCTGAAACGGGGGTGAAAAAAAATGTGTTTTGGCGTACGTTCTTTAAGTGCAAACGAGCATTAGCTAACCAATATTGCTCAAAATAGCGTACTTACGGGTGACCGCGATGTGGTTTTCAGGCCGTAACTCGTGAATGTAGAGGTATATGGTATGTAGGAGGACTACTGGGCCTTGAGAGCAGGCTGTGAAGCCTATGCCCAGAGTCGGACATATTTAAAAAAAAAAAAATAAATAAAAGTAGCTTGAATGCTTCTCTAAACATGAAAAGAAATCTCTACACTTGACAAGAAGCGTTTTGGTGTATATTATGCTCGCGTACACCTTTTTTGTTTTGTAGTTATGACTGATGAAGAAAGAAAGAACGAAATAATAAAATCTTTATTTTTGCAGTTCGATTTTGCGACTCCAACGAAGGTTAGCAAGACTTTACAAGTAGTTTTGCACTTGAATAGCGAAGGTCTTTTAGTTCATAAGCTTAGAACTGGGCTTTGTGACCCTTTTCGCGCAAAGGCTCCTATTCCCTATAGACCAAGACGCCATTTTGAACCTGTGCCATTCGTACTTACGCAGTGCTACCGCGCTCCTTGATGTATTGTTACGACGAGGTGGGGCAAAAGGTCCATCTCTCTGCGTGAAGATCAAGGTAAAGTGCGCAGTGGAAATTTTATTCAAAGGGAGCAGCTAACCACACCACATCGTAAGCTCAAAAGGGGGAAAACAGGAATAGAGTCTAAAACAAATAGCAATGACAAAAAGAGGGAATGAAACAGGCAATTAATACGTAGCGAACACTAAGTTACAGGAACAAAATCAAACAGGTTCGACGAGGATTGGTAAGATTTGTATACCGGTTGAGTTAGGGGGCTTTGTAACATATTGATTCTACATTTCAGGCCCCTGTTTCAATAAGGGTGAGAGTTTAGTGTGTATTGGTTAGGGTCATATTCTGTTGGGTTAGGAGGCTTATAACACCCCCGAATGTACAATCCAGGTCCTTATTTCTGAAAGAGTGGGAGTTTAGTGTGGACTGGTTGGGGTTGTGTTCTGGCTGGGTATGAAGCATTGTGGCATCTCTTAGCGATTTATTTTCCATGTTACAGCTTAATGTACTCCTGCATGGTATCTATCCATTTCATATCAACATTTCTTGCATACATAACATTAAGTAATATATTAACGTAGCATATACCTAAATAAACTATTAAGGAAGAAAGGCCCAGACAGCCTCCTTAACGCTTTGGCAGCGGATAGTGCATTGTGATAATTTTATTTAAGCTTACAACAGACGATTTAAACTAGCAGATATTTCCTACTATACCCTTTTTTTACTCTAACTTGGCCTGCAGTTGCCATCTCTTCATCTCCAGCTGTAACTAGAGATCACCAGTAGAATATGATGGTGGTCACAGAGCTATGGAGGGAATGTGTACTGTATAGTCGTAGTATTGTCTTTTTCTTCCACTGAGCTGTGTGAAATAGGCTGCAAAAGAACGATAATCTGGGACAAATTAATAAAAAATGAGTTAATTCAATAGTTCCAAAGGCTGTCTCTTGTGGCACTTATTTTGGTACGGATTCAGCGTTATCATCATTATCGTCGTCATCATTATCATCATATCATCATTTTCATCATCAGTATCGTAATCATCATCATCATCATCAGTTTCATCATCAGTATCGTAGTCGACTTCATCATCATCATCAGTTTCATTATCTGTATCGCATGCGACATCAATATCATCATCTCGCCTCATCTTTCCATTGAATGTTGGGGTGAGGAAAAAAAATAGATGGAAGTCTGGGATTCGTTCCTGAGACCATAGTGTTCCCAACCTTTCACCCCACCAACAACGCCATCAGGTCAGTGTGTGTGTGTGAGAGGGGAGGGGGGGACTTCATTCCTTTGGCGTCATCATACCCATTATTCGTGACTGGTGTAATGTGGTGTGGTGTAGTGCGGTGTGATGTGGTGCGATGTGATGTGATGTGGTGCGGTGTGATGTGGTGTGATGTGTGGTGTGGTGTTGTGTGGTGTGATGCGGTATGGTGTGGTTTGTGTGGTGTGATGCCGTGTGGTGTGGTGGGGTGGGGTGTGGTGGGGTGGGGTGTTGTGTGCTATGATGTAATGCTTGACTAAAAAAGGGTGACTATGTGAGGGAGACAGTGATCCACCAGTGCCCTGTGCTCTTTCATTTTTCTTTTTCTTTTTTTTTCTGCTTCGTTTTTTATCCTTTTCTTTAATTTATTGTGTTGTTTTCTTTACTCAGTTGCACTTTAACTTGGGCCAATAATCTATATTGATCCTGAGTTGTGTGTGTGTATGGGAGGTGCTTCATTCCTTTGGCGTCATCATACCCATTATTCCTGACTGGTGTGATGTGGTGTGGTGTGTAATGTGGTGTGGTGTGCACAACATGAGATTAGCCCTAGAACATAATGCTAATCACGATGAAGTGCAATGGACTGGATGCACGAGTATAGCCACTGCAGTATTGTCTCATTGTGGCACTTACCCAAGGGGAGAGGCTGCAACATGACGATAATATCTGCTAAATCAAGGTAGACGACTTTATTTGTTCGTAATCACAAAAAGCGGGATATTCTTCATCAAGAGTGAGGGGTAAAGAACGTGAAATATGGTGATTCTCTATGATATTTTGTGGTTTGGTTATGTGCTGTGTTGCTAGTGGGGGATGGCTTCAGGTGGTGGCTCCTATGTGACGAGGTGGTGGTACTGCTCAGTTATACAAATGCAGCTTAATCCCGTCCCTGTCCACCGACAATAGGATGGTAAACAGTAAAACAGGGATAGCTTTGGCCTACAGTCCACTGGGTTCACATTCAGTACTGTGCACAACATTAGCCCATACCATAGCCTGAAAACCCTGCACAAAAATGGCCCATACCGTAGCCCAAACACCCTGCACAACAATAGCCCATACCATAGCCCAGATACCCTGCACAACAATAACCCATACCATAGCCCAAACACCCTGCACGACAATAACCCATACCGTAGCCCAAACACCCTGCACAACAATAGCCCATACCATAGCCCAGATACCCTGCACAACAATAGCCCGGACACCCTGCACAACCATAGCCCATACAATAGCCCAAACACCCTGCACAACAATAGTTCATACCATAGCCCAAACACCCTTTACAACAATAGCCCGTAACATTAAAGCAAATCCCCGTATTATACTTCCCTGTGGCTCCCCAAGGCTTTTCACACACAGGTAACGAAGCCTGGTATGGCCTTACTTCTTTTTTGTACTTCGACACTTGCTCAGCTTTTTCGTGTTACCTTCAGGCGATTTTGTTTTACTTAAGAGTAACTTTTTGAACTTGAGAAGTTATAGGTAGCCTTCACCTAGTCTTGTAATAATACAGGTCCGAAGATGAACAAAAAGCGTATTGTGTTAGCTTGATTAAAATGAACAGCATGTCTTTGGTGTGATGGGGTTAAAGATTTCAGGGAATGGATGATGAACAGTCGACAAAATGAAAGAGAATAAATTATCGGTAGTAAAGAGTGATGGGAAGGCGATACACGAAGGGCAGAGGAAAGAGGAGAGGGACAGATAAAGGAGAGGAAAAGGAAAACAGCAACAAACGAGAGAACGGGAATTAACAAAGAGAAGAGCGCGAGAACAAAGGCGAATGAAGAACAGAGACAATAAACCAAGAGGGGGACAAACAAAGAAGAGAGATGAGGTAAAATATGAAAGAAAGCATGTTAAGTGTTGAATAACAATAAGATTTAACAAAAGTAACAGAGGGGTGTGAAATAATGAAAAGTAAGCTAAAGAAAAAAAAAATGCAAAACCCGTTCCCACCAGTTGGTATAGGGGTCAAATAATTAACTTTGCCCTGCAACTCTGACATTCAACCGATTGATCTAAAAATCCGTTATCTTAATCTTCCTTAGCCCTTTTCCACCAAGCTTGGTCCATATCAGACCAAAATTAGTCGATCTCGCTGAATGATCTTGAATTTTCATTTTTCCCTGTAATCTTGAACTTCGATTGATTGTTTTCCAAATGGAAATCGTATAGCCTTGTATGATCCTAAACCCTTCCACGAAGTTTCGCCTGAATAGGATAACTTTCCTAAGTAACATTGATCTCTGACCAATTAAAAAAAAAAAAAAGAAAAAAAAATGGTCAAGCCCTTCGCCGAGCCACAAGCATTGATCCAGATCTGACCCAAATCACTTTAAAATTGTTTTAGCTGTTTTGATCACACATGAGCATACGAGTCGAAAATTGACCTTGCCTGGTAACCTTGGCCTTTGAATGTCCTAAAGGTTGAAACCTTCATTCTTGTTTTACCTTCACATCTTTCCAGCAGGTTTGGCCCCCCTCCCCCCCTCCCTCCCCAAAAAAATGCTTAAGTTGATCTTGTTCGTTTTTTTTTTTTTTTTTTTTTTTTTTTTTTTTTTTTTTTTATAAAACCCAGGCCTGAGACTCTGGCCTCCGATCACTTGTTCGAAAAAAATAGTCATCCCCTTAGCCGACCCACATCTCTTCTGCCAGTATTGGTTATGATCAGATAAAAACGGATTCAGTTATTCTCACTACACACACACACACACACACACACACACACACACACACACACACACACACACACACACACACACACACACACACACACACACACACACACACACACACACACACACACACACACACACACACACACTCTTCTACAGAAACATAACCTTATCCTCCTTCATGATTGTGAGTGTAAAATTAGGAGAAATTGACAAGTGGAAAGAGGAAAATACCTAAATATTCAAAAGAATGAGAGAGCTGATGGAAACAGCAGACATTCAGGGAACGCACGGTATGGAAAGTAAACAAAGACGGAGAAAAAACTGAAATAATAAATGAAAAAGAAATGAAAAAAAAAAAAACAGGTGCAGAGAACGAAAGGTAAACTGAGTAATAATTGTATAGTTGCCTCCATAAAAACGTGAGTCACTCGAAGTGGACAGTATGGAGTCCGTCGCACCCTTACTGGACTGCGAGCCACTGTGAGGACGAACCCCAGTACGTAAAGTAGCACCGATGTATTTTATTGTAGAAAATGATGTTGTAGCAGCAGAAACCCAATAAAGTCAAAGAAAATGCAGTAATATCTGTTAAGGGTTGGGTTTGGTGATTTACATTGAAAACAAAAATTAACATGATCTTTGAGGAGCAGCAGTTTATTGCTTTGATAAAATGGGCAGGTGAAGGTGTAACGACGCGACTGCAGCGGTGGCGACACTTCATTTAATTTAGTTTCATAGTTTCGTTTCAGAAGCACTTTTTTGCAGTTTTACGGCAGTTGAAACTAATACAGAGTGAAAAAAATCATATATGTTCTAAGTCGATAAATAATAGTGTAACCTGCGGGATAAGTGACTGAATGGGGAGGCTGCCAGAGATCGTGCAGCGTGGAGAGCCGCCATTCGGTAACCAAGGCCGACGCATA
The DNA here is from genome assembly GCF_032717465.1 of Coenobita brevimanus. Taxonomy (NCBI): domain Eukaryota; kingdom Metazoa; phylum Arthropoda; class Malacostraca; order Decapoda; family Coenobitidae; genus Coenobita; species Coenobita brevimanus. The sequence continues at coordinate 27,374,319 of NC_136954.1, read as the reverse complement.
AGAGCATGTTGGAACCTTTATAAACGATACGAGATACGAAGAAACTATATCAATAATCCTGTAAAGCGATGGATTTGGTGATCTATTGAAAACTAATTATTTAAACTCTGTGTACTGAAGTCTTTCAGCGGATTCAAAAACTTCAGTGTCAGCCAGATGGTAATAACAGAAGGAATGTGTAATTTACCAGAGTACGAGAAGAACAAACTTGATATTAGGGTTGTATTTATGTAACGTTAGGCAGTTCGATAATTAATTACTCAACCGTAACATAACATTGTGTCATGTTACCCATTACATTACAAATTATTAGTTTCACTTAACTGTGTCAATCCTGCCTACGATACTTTACATTACTTATGCTCTTGGTACGAAACAAACATACAAATATCTCTGAATAAAAAAAAAAAAAAAATAGGTACGGTCATACAGCGACATATCACATCGCGCGCGCGTGCGTGCGTGCGTGTGTGTGTGTGTGTGTGTGTGTGTGTGTGTGTGTGTGTGTGTTAGGAGGGGAAGGAGGTAACAGAGATCGTAGAAAGGCAGGGGAAAGAAAGGGAACTTTTGAGAGAGCGGGGGGGGGGGTCAGTATGAGATGTGACAGAAGAGAGTAGGAGTGGGATATTGAATTGGAGTTTAAAGAAAGGAAAAGCGTGGTTGAGAGGGATATGGAATGGGGAGGGGAGCCCATGAGAGAGGGGCGACCTGTGAAAGAGAGGAGGGGAGGGGGCTTGTGAGAAAGGGAAGGGGTGTGGGAGGGTCTGCTGGAGGGGAAGGGCTAGAAGCGGCTGTTCTGGTAGGTAGATGTGATAGGAATGGAAGTTTGAAATACTGAGTTGAGCCGTATTCTGTCTGGCATAGGAGGCTTCGTAGCCCCTCATCCGTAGCGATTCATTATGCATATTACACACGACTTTGCTTATTACACCCTAGCATTTTCCTATTATTTTTTCGATTTAATGTCAATATAGTTTGCATCATGTAGCATATAGGAGGATATTGAATTGTTAGACTAAATTGCTCAGGAACAGGTGTTACGAAATCGCCAGAAATGCAGAGAATACGACCCAGAGAAGAATATGGATTGAATGAGGAGGGGGAAGGGACCAAGCAGTTGAGAAGGAGACAAAGGAAACAGTAGAAAGAAAGGTGTGTTTGTTTGTAGGAGTATGTTACGTGGAAGTTGAAGAAGTTGGTGAAGTTGGTGAGATAAAGGGGAAGGGGGGAAGGAACGGACACTGGTTTGTGGGGGAGGGGGAAGCAAGAAGCGAGTGGTGGGTGGGTGTGGGGGGGAGGTTATTAAGAAGTAGGAGAAGGGAAGAGGAGAAGGCCTGTGTGTGTGTGTGTGTGTGTGTGTGTGTGTGTGTGAGAGAGAGAGAGAGAGAGAGAGGGAGGGAGAGAGAGAGAGAAGGGATGAGTGTAGGGGGCAAGAAGCAAGTGGCCACAGACTGGTAGAGGCAGTGACCGTGAAATAAGCATCCAATTGCGACGGGAACTCTGGCCTCAATTTCGCCGACGACTGTGGCAAATGTGGCGACCCTTGGAGAACAGGCACGAAGTTACCCTACCTTCTGACGCGCCCTCATTGACTTTATAGACTTCTTTTCCCTTCACTGGCTTTATTATTTGCTTTAGTTCCTTATTTCCTGGGAGTTTTTGTGGCCTTTTTTTTTCCCTTTTCCCCGTTAGCCTCCACCTCTTCTCACCGTTCCTTCGACTTCTTGTTTTTGCTGTTTTTTCTGTCTTGTTTATTTTCTTCGTCTATTTTCCCCCCTCTATTTTTGGAAAGAGATACTGTCTTTTTTTCCTTTCTTTCTGTTCCTTCTTTTCAGATTTTTCTTTATGACCCATTCATTGAATTTCCCTTCTCTTTCCCCAGCTTCTTCAGTTTCCTCCTCTTCCTCCTCCTCCTCTTCCTCCTCCTCCTCCTCCTCCTCCTCCTCCTCCTCCTCCTCCTCCTCGGCACCTAATGACCTTTCCTTCTGACGTACTCCCATTGACCTTACTCAGTCGATTTCTTTCAGTTCCTGTTTCTTCTTCTTCTTCTTTTTCTTTTCGTTTTCTTTTTTCTTCGTTGTTCTTCTTCATTTTCTTGTTCTTCATTGTCTTGGTCTTTTTCTTGCTTTTCTTATTTTTCGTGTTCTTCTTGTTCTTGTTTTTGTTCTTGTTCTTGTTCATGCTCTTCATATTGTTCTTGCTCGTTGTTGTTGTTGTTGTTGTTGTTGTTGTTCTTCTTCTTCTTCGTCTTCGATTTTTTCTCGTCTGTCTTCTTTATTTCGTTTTTCGCTTGTTTTATGGATGATGTGTCCCTCCTACTGTATACCTCCCCTTCCGTTCCTCTCTCTCTCTCTCGTCATCCATTTCCTAGCACCCATTTTCTCCCCTAAATACAGTATAATTAATTCTGGCCATGTAACTGCCACTTCCTTCGCTGCTCACCGTTAGGGTATAAATTTCTTACATCCGGAGCACCACAAGGGAAATAACCCGAGCCAGCCTTTCATGATTCCTCTCTGGGCTGCGGATGGAAGTACAAAACAATGCGGGGAAGGTGGTGGTGCACGACTCGGCCCCGGGACAAACTTAAAGTTGTATTGGCTGGCATGTTGGCTGGGTCGTGTGCTGGGTATAGTGAAGGACGTTGTTGCAAAAGGAGAGTTGTATGTGTAGGATGCAGGATTGTTTGTGTGCAGGGCATTGGAGGACGTTGTTGCAGGAGGAGTTGTATTGTGTAGGTTGCAGGCTGCGTGTGTTCAAGATAGAGGACACGGTTGCAAAAGGAGGTGTGTGAAGTGTTATGCGGAGATGTATGCTAAGTAAAGAAGGCTATTTTTGCAAACAGTGAGTTGTACTGAAGTGCACAGTTTCCTTAAAATGCATATGAAGTTGCAGGAAAGTTGCACGACGGTGAAAATATAACTGTCGTATTTACAAGAACTGTATGCTAGAGAGTGAAGAATAGAAAGGAAATGTATTGTCTCCTTGGATTTCTCTATGGGCTGCTTGTCAAAATATTGAACATTGGATAACGGAGTGCAGAGGAGTGCAAAGGAAAGTAAACATCAGCCGAACTGTTGGTCTTTTCGAGGCCAATTTATTAGTTGGGCAGGCTGCAGCTAACGTGAATAATCTACCATTCAAAAAGGAGGAGGAAAAAGCGGGGAAGATGATGGCGGATGACACAGTTTGGGGAAAAAATATATTGGCAAGGATGCAGGGTATGTTCTGTGCATTGTGCGTTATTATTGCATAAGGACGGGTGTATGCAGAGTTGTGTGCAACATAGTAAAGAACAGATTGCAAAAGTGAGAGAAAGGAAAGTGGAGAATTATGAGAGGTGGTAGAAACTGAGACTAAAAGAGAGAATGGTAGAAAAACAGGGAGGGGAAAGAAGTGGAAGGAGAGGAGGGAGACTGAGAGGATGGTGGGGGACAAGAAAACTGGAGGAAACAACCTAAAAATAGGGAAGACGGTGGTGGCAAGATGGAGGGAGAAGTGGAGGGGGACGGTGAGAAGATGGTGGAGGGAGAAGGAGGGGGAGAGGGAGAAGAGGATGGAGAGAGACAGAGAGAGAATAAGAGGAAAGGACGGTGATGGAAAGGAAGGGGTAGGAAATGGAGGAAAGGAAAGGTAGGCTAGAGGGAGGGATCGAGAGAAGAGACAGGACGGATAGAGAGAGCAGGGAACAGGTCGGTGATAAGAGTGGCGGAGGGACAGTGAGGGAATGTTAAGATCTACGGATCCTTGAGAGATTTGGTGTGTGTGTGTGTGTGTGTGTGTGTGTGTGTAAAAATCTATCTCAGGTTATTTGTGTATCTTCAGATCACGCATGCACGATTAATTCATTGCAGGTCAGATGTATTATAATTCAAAGCTTCGTTTGAGGGACTGCTGTGTACTGTAAAAATGTCAAAGAACATGAAGGCTAGTTGGTTCTGATGTGTGGGGGCGGATTTAAGAAAGAGGTTATGGTGACGGGATTCAGTTTACCGTCGTATGTTATTTTGCACATGGAAATTCAGAAATCTGCCACCAAAAACTAGACGTTAAAGCAAGAATATTTTGTGTTTGTTATGTCAACTCAAGTATTAAAAATATCAGTAAATAAGCTGAAGTAAATAATAATAATGATAATAATAATGATTAGCTATCAGTGGTTGCCCATCGTGACGCCACAACAAGCCCTGCCCACTCATGCCCCAGCCCCTGCCAGTCCGTCACCTTTGCGCGACATCTCATACACGGAGATCCAGATGAGGGGATTACACGTGTACTGTAGTTGCTCCTATTTTTCGGCGTTCTCTCGACGATTTTTGACGTTCTGTCGACAATCCGCGTGGAAAAACGAGGCTAATAATAAATACCCTTAGTTGTGACGAATCGAGTGTCTACAACGAGCGAGCTTGAAGAGTTTCGAATTGCCATCATCCCGAGGTAAGTGGTCAGTCACTCAGCCCTAAAGCTTAATACATATCTCAAGTCTGTCCCGTATCATCGTCATCGTCATCATCATCATCATCATCATCATTAGTTTTTGTGTTTATGTATTGCAGAATCTGTTGCTTTCACGTACTTATTTCTTTATTGACTGATAAATGGCTGATATATTGAATGATACGATAGAAATTGTAAGTAGTTCTGGTTTCTATGATGCTGTCAACCACGCAGACAGCATGGCATAATGTTTGTGATACTATTTCCGATACTATGAACGCTTTAAAAATTGTCGTATTGAGAAGGTTGGGTTATCGATTTTGGACAGGCTTCAAATGGGGGAAAATCGTGAAGTAGATGGAGGTTGATAGATGGGAAGATGGTAGAGGGAGGTGGAAGACGTAAGGAGATTGAGGGGTAGAATTGGGGGATAGAGAGGGTGGAGGGGAAATGTGGAGGAGAGAGAGAGAGAGAGAGAGAGAGATGAGGAAAGGTACAATTTGGAAAATGTATAAAGGAGTACACAGGAAAGCAAACAGCAAAAAAAACTATTGTTCCTTTCATGGCTGTTTGTTATAGGGAAGATTATAACTAACAAAACTATGGTATCAGCCAAAGAATGTAGGGGGGAGATACTGAGATTGGGGGAGAGGAAAATGGAGGGAACAGTAAAAAGAGAGAGGAAAAAGGATGATTAGGGAGGAATCGTGGAAAGGAGGACGGAGGGCAACATGAAGAGGAGGGTGAGGGAGAGAGGGAGAAAGACATGAAGAGGAGGGTGAGGGAGGGAGGGAGGGAGATATGGAGGGGAGGGTGGGGGAGAGAGGGAGGGAGACATGGAGAGGGAGGTGAGGGAGATATGGAGAGGAGGGTGGGGGAGAGAGGGAGGAAGACATGGAGAGGGAGGTGAGGGAGAGAGGGAGGGGGACATGGAGAGGAGGGTGAGGGAGAGAGGGAGGGAGAAATGGAGAGGAAGGTGAGGGAGAGAGGGTGGGAGACATGGAGAGGAGAGTAGGTGGTAGAGAAGGAGGCGGTCGAAAAGAGGAAGGTGGAAGGGGGATGGTTGGGTGGTTGGGGAGAAGGTGGAGAGATCAGGAGGGACACAAGGAGAGGAAGTTGGACGAAAAACAGAGGGAAGGTGAAATTTAGGCAGAGGGAGAGGATGACCGAGGAACACTTTGTGGGTGGGGAAGAGAGAGGCAAGTGGGTGGAGGAGAGGGAGGCAAGGTGGAAGGAGAGTGAGGAGGGAAAATGGAGGAGAGGAAGACATGGAAGAAAGGACTGAGAGATGCTTACATATCTTTAGTAATGATGAATCTTACCTAACCCTCACCAGACCACATCACTCCACAATAATTCACATCACACCACACCATACCACACCACAGCACGACACGTCCCTGTAAATCACATCACACTATACATCTCCACATCGCACCACATCAGACTACACCTCACCGCACACCACACCACGCCACACCACATCACACCGCACCGCACCGCTTCATATCATATCACACCACATAATACTACACCACTCTATTCCAGATCACACATTCTCCACGGTACATCACAACATACGCCAAACCACACCACACCAGATCACATTACACAGCACTGCACCACACAACACACTAAGCCGCATTATACCACATCACACTACATTAAACCAAACCATAACAACCCACACACCTTACCACACACTACACGAAGCCACACCACACTACACTGCACCAGACCACACTTGAACACATCACAGTACCTCATCACACCACACAGAGCACCACACCACGCCACACCATACCACACCGTTCTCTACATCACATCACACAACACAACACCTCCCACACCACGTCCCATCACACTACCACACACCACACAATGCCACAGCATACAGCATCACACCACACACAACACTGCATACCGTACACCACACCACACCATATTACACATCACACTACACAGCATTACACCACACATCACCATACCTCACCATGCAACACCCCACCACACCTCACAAGAATACATCACACCACCTCCACCACCATCATCCAGTACACCACACTACTCGCCAGGCCTCACCACACGACATGACATCATACCACATGACACCACACCACGCCACTCCACAATCTACCCATCCCTCTGTCTGGTTATCTGTCTGTTTATCTGTCTATAGCCAACCGCCTTACCCCCGTAAAGGGTGACCACAAACAAATCGCCTCCGTTTCATTCTGTAATTTGTCCCTTCAACTCACACCTCTCTCATACATCTCAGCCCCATTCCCCTATCTCATCCACAGCCTCCCCCTCCCCCGCACATCACACAACACCACTCCACGCTGCACCACAGTGCACCACACCACACCACACCACACCACACCACACCACACCTCACCAGACGCCTATCTCCACCACACTGCACGGCACCAAACCACACCACACCACATCACATCAAATCTTACCAAACCACGTCACACCACACCATACACTAGGTTACACACCACACACCACGCTACACATCATACGGCACCACACCACACCCTTGCTAGCAGTCTCTTAGGGGGTGGTCTGAGTGACAAAGGTTGGATCTCGATGGATGGTAAGGGTGATCCTGCTGCTGGGTAGATACTTAGAAACAATCTTACCACTGACAGGCTCCTATGACTCACTTCCAACTGAACAAAATCAACATGGCGTTAGCTAAAGTTAAATACTAGAACTGTTCCAACCATAAGAAGGCTAACTGTACCTGTATTAACACTGCCTGTATCCTTTTATTCACCTTTGAGATTAATACGAGTCAGCTTTCCGCTTCCTACTCTTTTTTTTTTTTTTTATTGTTAATATATGTACAGGGGCTGATGCATTGACTGTCCTCCTCCTCCTCCTCCTCGTAATCATCATCATCATCATCACCACCACCACCACCACCACCACCACCACCACAACCACCACCGCCGCCGCCGTCGCCGCCGCTGCCGCCATCCCCTCCCCCCAAGACTTACGGAAACAACCTGCACAGTGTTCCCTGGAATGCAAAGGCACTCTTTGAAAGGTCGAATGCAATATTTATTATACATCCGTTTTTATGTATTTCTCCTTCAGTTTTTGCCGGCGGCCACACAAACAGGGTGGCGTGGGTTGACGTGGATATGAAGGGGCGGCAACCTGGGGCCGCATTCTCAAAACGAGCCTTTTGCCACGGCGCCAGTTTTTTTTTTTTTTTTTTTTTTTTTATAACAGAACGGAGGAAGGAAAAACAAATGGGGAAAAAAAAATAATCCATACACCAGATTGCTGGTGTCCTCTGTTCATAAAATATCTGTAATAGTTAGACTTGAACAGTTGTGGGTTGAAATTTGGAGGAAAACAACTCTGGGGAAGCGAGTTCCAGAGAGATGCAGTTCGGGGAATGAAAGAATTCTGATAGGTAGAAGTTCTGCAATATGGTTGAGTGACATTCCAGTCATGAGCGCTACCAGATGCCCGTGTAGCACGAGGGAAGGCATGGAGAGGTGGCACCATGGACGCAACTTCGTCTGAGCATTTGCCAAAAAAATATTTGTAAAATAATGCAAGGGAGGCAACATTCCTTCTTACTTGCAGGGGAGGTAGTTTATATGTAATGGCAGGGTTGTTAATGATTCTAACAGCTTTATTCTGAATTTTGTCTTGTTGTCTTAATGCAACCTCTCCACAACCATTCCACAAGGGTGAGCAATATTCAAGCTGAGAGCGCACATGACTCTTATAAATTATAGCTAACTGCTCATCGGCGCAGAAGTTACGGACTCTGTACAATAATCCAAGTTTCTTTGAGGCGGTTTTAGCAAGTTATCTGACATGAGAGGTCCAGCTGAGGGCACTGTTAAGTGAGACACCAAGAATTTCAATACTTTTGGAGATGGGAATATTAGTAGCACTGAAGGTAATGTACGAATCTGGCAATATCTGTCTATTAGTGAACTGTATATATTTAGTTTTACTAGCATTAAAAGAGAAAAGGTCGTTTTGTCCCCATTCACTGATTGTAGCTAGATCTTGATTTATGGAGATGGCTGTACTGAGTTGAGAGGTAGAGATATTAGACTTTGTAAATGGATGTCTGAGTGTGAATGAACTATGTAGTGTTGAGTCATCTGCATATGAGTGAACGGGATTGTGAGTGACAGATAAGAGATCATTAATATGAACCAGAAATAGGGTTGGCGCCAGAACTGATCCCTGCGGCACGCCGGCGTTAATTGAGTGGAAATTCGAATATACATCATCTACTTTTACTCTTATTTTCCTGTCACTAAGATAAGAAGAAATCAAAGGAACAAAAGACGTTAGTCCATAGCAAGGGAGTTTGGACAGCAGGGAACGGTGCCATACTCTGTCGAAAGCTTTAGAGATATCAAGAGCTACTGCATGAGTTTCTCCAAAAAGATCAATTGATTGATGGATGGTATGAGTTAAGAGATTGAGTATGTCAATGGTGGATCTTTCGTGGCGAAAACCGTATTGACTATCACTAATTAAGTTGTTGGATTCAAGATGTTTAACAATATACTTATTAATTAAAGTTTCAAATACCTTACGAAGAGAAGATGTGACAGCTATTGGTCTGTAATTGGAGGGGTCAGACGAACTTCCTTTCTTCGGAACTGGGTGGATATTGGCTTCTTTCCATGAATTTGGGAATAAAGAAGTACGTATGCATAGTCTGAATAATTTGGTTAGGACAGAGGCAAGTTCAGGGGAACACTTTTTCAAAACAATTGGCGGAATTCCATCTGGGCCTGGAGCCTTGTTGGTAGGTAAATTGTCTAGGATGGATTTTACGAATCTTGTCTGTATTTTAAGTGGGGCAATTTCGGGAGAATCAAGTTCCAGTACTGAGACATTCTGGCTGGTATCATCTATTGTAGAGTTTCTTGTAAAGGTACTAGCAAAGATATCTGCTTTCCCACGTGGGTCATTTGTAATATTGCCATCAGAAGATTTTAGTGGGGGAATGGAAGATGACTTGTTAAAGTTATTATTGAAAGAATTAAGAGTTGATGAACGGCGCCTTTTTGTACGGCAGGTCAAAGGCGCCGTTGGGGGCACACCCGACTCCCATACTCAAACAATTTTAAAGGCGCCATTGGTGTGCCTTTCCGTGGAAAGGCAACTTTCCCTCAGAATGCGCTGTGTGATACCTCAGCCAATCACAGGAGCGATATTATAATACTCTTAGGAAGTGTCTGCCAATCGCAAAGCAGCATTTCTTCTCAGCTGACGGATGTAAACAAAACATAAAGTGGGGGTGCAACGCAGTAGTCCCGACATATTTCCGTTTTCGTAGTGATATTTTGTGGGAATGGTGAATAAACGTAAGCTGGGATTCAGTCGCACTAACTTCAGAGTTTTATGAAGGACCTATAACTCACTGCCCAAAATAAAGATACGGTCTGTTCGTGTGTGTACAGTACCTTCAGTAACACCTTCCATAAATATTTAGTGCACACACACACACACACACACATATATATATATATATATATATATATATATATATATATATATATATATATATATATATATATTGCCAGACGCCTTAATCCCTTATACGGAGGGGGGCCACAAACAAATCGCCTCCACGTCACCCTGTTGCGCGCCATTTCACTTCCTTGCTCCCAATTCACACACCCCTCTCTCATATACTTCACTCCATTCCTCCATCTCATCCTTGGCCATCCCCTCCCCCTCTCCCCCTCCACCTCACTCACATACATTTCCTCGTCAGTCTCTCATTCTCCATCCTCTCCACATGGCCAAATACCTCAGTGTGTTTCTCATAACGCTTCCTGTCACATCCAGATCCACACCACAACGCTCCTTCACATCCTCATTTGTCAACCTGTCTCTCCATGTGACTCCACTCGCCCCGTTCAAATAACTCATTTCCACTGCTCTCACTCTTGACTTGTGTCCCTCCAACAACGTCCAAGCTTCACTTCCATACGTTAGAGTTGGTATCACTGTACTGTCATGTAGCAACTCGTTTTACTTCCATGCTCACTTCTCTGTTTCTTATCACTGCCATCAAGGAACCAACAACCTTTCTTCCTTGTATGTTTTCAAGCATTTCACCCTCCAAACTTCCATCCTTACTCATCACGCTACCCAGGTACTTTAACGTACTCACATTTTCCATTACCTCACCATCCAACCTCACTGTACATTCACTGACTTCACTTCTTTCGAAGACCATAACTTTTCTCTTCCCTACATTCACCTTTAGATTCCGTTTCTTGCACACTCTCCCAGACTCATCCATATATAATACAGGGACTTTGTGTGACCTGTGATTTTATGAAATTCCTTAGGAATTCGTGAATTTAGTTTAAATTATAATGGGTTAATAAAGGTTAGGTTAATTTAGACTGCGGTTAGGTTAGGCCGGGACAATCTAGGTTAAGTTTAGGTTAGGCTAGATTAGTTAGATTAGGTTAGTTTAGATGAACGAGTAACAACTTAGCATCTTTCTATGTTAAATTTAACCTAACCTTACCTGACTAAACTTAACCTCGATTATCCCAGCCTAACCTAACCACAGCCCAAGTTAACCTAACTAACCTAAACTTAGCGTCATTTATCCTAGCCTGACCTAACTGCAGCCTATATTATCCTAACCCTAAATGGGCCATCCTAATTTTAACTCATTTCATGAATTCCCTAGGAATTTCATGAAATCACTGGTTAAACAAATCCCCTGAAACAAGTACTGTATATATAACAAGGTATTTGTCTGGCCAGTATTCCTCTTCTCTAAGGAAGAAAAGTAATTGCTATATCATTTCCTAGACCTACTGGTAGAACAGCAGCTGCCATCCCAGGGAGAGATATTAAAGATGGGAGAAACACCAGCATTACTGCATTTCAGTTTCAAGCCAAATTTTCCTTGATGTTGTCTTTCTTGTAGCATATAGGCCAAACTACAACAACAGATGTGTCTCATGACATGCACAACATTCCCGTAAAGCTATATCTTTCCTGTCATAATTGATTTAGAATAATTAGGTTTAGTTTTAGGTTGAGTTCAGTTGGTATAACGTAGGAGGAAATCTGAGGAGATAAATTTGTAGTTTTTGGCAACAAACCATAATGTAACCTAACGATATCCTAAACTGGCCATCATAACCTTGGCTATCCAAATCTAACGTACCGTATTCAAAGCGTAATTGTGGGGAATCCCGTCGTGGGTGGATTTTCCGGTGTTGCATGTTACTGTAGTGGGCCTTTGCACATCCAGGTTAGGTGCCATACCCTTAACACAATGAGGATTTGGTTTAATGCTCAAGGGATATTATGGGGGAAATGTGACTGACAAAAAAAAAAAAAAAAAAAAAAAAAAAAAAAAAAAAGGAACACGTGCTAGCCAAACCAAAATTAGAATACCATAATCTTCAGTCCTAACCACATACTTCACAGTACTCACATAGCAACCACAGCAACAAAAACCAGTAGGTTATAGTCTATAATCTGTGAAAATAGCCATTTTGTGAAATCACTAGTCAATCTATGAAAAGGATTGTAAGACCAGGATGATTTTGGTTAGATTTCAGTTAAAGTCAGGTCAGGTTTGGTTAAATATGGCTAGGTTGGATTAGATTAGATTAATTTAGATTATGCTTTGTGCAACTTACCATAACCTAGTCATAACTTTTACTAAACAAACCTATACAAACCAAACCGATCATTAATCTAACATTACCTAACCTAACCCTTCTTAAATATTGTAATTTAACCTCACCTAACTACAATCTTCATTTATACTAATATAACCATAATCAACCCAACCTAAGTTAAAATCCATTTCACAGACTGACTAGGGTTTTCTTAAAACTACATTTTCCACACATTCCCTGCAATATAAAATTTACCTGCAATGCAACCTGACTTACTTAGATCAGTAACTATCAGGGTGAAAACTGAATATATCCAAATACTATTAACTGAAGTGCTGCAACACCTCTAGCTGAAGCTGGTGAGTTAGGCTTTCGCTAGGAGCGACTGATCCAACATAAATCACACTGAACTCTTAATATATTGCTGAATATAAATACCAATATGCACTGAGTTAACAACTGTAACATTAGACACACGTTGGTGCAGCATGAATTATGGCTAAATGTATTGAAGAAACAGCATTAAACAGTATGTGCCTCCACCGCCGAGTTGACTACATCCACATACCACACATATTCCCCAGTTACGTCATTATTGCTAGAATATATCTTGCTACCCAGTAACTACTTTTGGCGCAAACCATTCCACTCCAGATAAGGTAATGGGCAATAATTAATCTAATTATGAGCGAGGGGCACCACACACATCATCCACGACTTGTTGTTGTCCAGGAAGGGCGCCTTTTTATCGCTAGGGCTCCCCCAACCCTGCCGGTCCCATAAGGCGCTAACGAGCCATGTTTTCCAATATGGCCACGCCCAGCCGGGGTTTTGAGTATGCGCCTTTCACGAAAAGACGATGTGTAATGGTGCCTTTGGCACAAAAGGCGCCGTTAAACGTTTTGAGTATCCGGCCCCTGGTCTTGAAGTTATTATGTGATGGGATGCTTTATAAGGGGCGATAACCTGGCCTAACAGGCAGTAAGCGGCAAGCCCACCAATAATCAAGTGTATTAGTTGCTGTGGCATGCGTTGACGTGGATATGAAGGGAAACCAGCCCGGTGTGACGGGATGTAATCGGCATATTCACTAAAAATTCTGTATCGTTGTTAGTGCTCATTGGGATCTGTAGGTGTGGAGTCAGCCTTTGTCGCTTACCTGACTACATGAATGGAGATGTGGGGAGGAGAAAAGAGGAAAGGGGAGGGAAAATAGGATCAGATGGGGAGGAGAGGGGAGGCATAATACGGTCAGGTGGGGAGAAGAGAGGAGAGAAAATAGGGACAGTTAGGGAGATGAGGATGAGGAGTGTGGAGGAGTAGGGAGGAGAGAAGGACTGTGGTAGGGGTTGGGGAGAAGAGGCTGAAATTTGAGGGGGAAGGGGTGCAAATGAAAGAGAAGTAAGGTGAAGACGGAGAGGAAAGGAGAAGGAAGTGAGGTCCATAACAGTGAGCTGTGAGGATAAGGTGAGTGGGATTACATTACTATAGCAGATGGGGAAAGGCTGGGGGTTGTGGGGAGGGAATGGGGAAGAGGGAAGATTGAACTTACAGGCAGAAGGGGGGGGGGAGGGTTGGGGAACGGGAACCTGTATGTGGGAGAGAACGGAAGAGAGGAAAGGAGAATGAAGTGAAGTGAAGAGATGTATGAAGAAGATAGGGAATGAAACTGGATGAGATAAGAGAGAATATACAGTGCGTGCAGTAGTAATTGCTGTAGTAGTAGTAGTAGTAGTAGTAGTAGCAGCAGTAGTAGTAGAAGAAGGAGAGAGAGAAAGAGAGAGAGAGAGAGAGAAAATTTCACCTTAGGCATTTCATAGCTAGGAAAGACACCTCATTCTGGAGATGTCAGATATAACCTTCCCTTTTCCCATCCACTGAAAGAGATATATCGTTGACTAAAAAAGGAAAAGAAAAATAAATCGTCTCGAGGGAGGAAAAACATACCAAAGACAATACGCTATCGTACCGGTGAATCTGATTTGTTTATGAAGAGATAAAAAGACATTAGTTTCATACAAAGTGATCTGTAAAAAAGGGTGAATTAAATAGTTTGGTGATTGCAGAAATACAGCTAAGAAAAGACGTCCTCGTAATGGAAAGGGTATTTTCTAATTGTTTCTGCAGAGACGAATTATGCAAATAAATAGCGTTACATTTATCTGTTTATGTTTCTACTATCTGTCTATCTAATCTACACACACACACACACACACACACACACACACACACACACACACACACACACACACACACACACACACACACACACACACACACACACACACACACACACACACACACACACACACACAGGCACGCACGCGCGCGCTCGCAAAGCCGGTCATCGTACGTTGCCCCCAACCACATCCCTTCTCCCGTGTTTTTAAATCCTCTCCCAATATTTTTTTTATATATATACACTCACACATATGGTCGAATCCTCTCACACTTCACGTAAGCCATGGAGCCTTTTTGTTGTCAGATCTTTCCATATTGCCCTCCTATTTACGGATTTTTTGGACCCGTCTCAGAGGGTTAAGGTATCGGAGGGAGGGAGGACATACAGCCAAAGAAACAACCATCTCCCCAGTTCCGTCTGAAGAAAATTTACAACAGGCGAAATACAGTGAAAACCCCTATCACTGCCAGTACGTGTTTCTGATGCTTCTCTTTTTCCGCTATGTATTCGTCAGGCTTTGGGGAGATACTTGTGTCATTGTGCTTTTCATTTTCAGTCGTCTTAAAAGATGAATTTATAGAACACAGGATGAATCTCAAGCAGTAAGGGAATAAGTAAACTATATCTAACCCCTGCACGTCAAAGATTTTCCCCTTAACCTTAAGAAAGCCGTCTGGAGGTAGGAAGAATAAAATTAAGAATGTATCATAGTACTGAAGGGGTTAA
>NC_136954.1:27349313-27354313 GCF_032717465.1 Coenobita brevimanus | reverse complement strand
CAGCTGTGTAATTTGAGTATAAGTGTTATTACATTTTTCCTTGTACTGTATAGCATAAGGTGTTGATTCGTGGGCCTGGTGATGTTTTTGTGATTCATGTGTTTTTATGTCAGTCATTTTTGATAATATTTTGTATCTGTAATAATATATCTTGCATTCACTGAGCATTATCCGGTTTTCTCATTTTATTAGGGCTGACTTAGATAAATTTACACTTGCTAATTTCGTGTTAATAGAGGCTATTGCAGTTAACCATATATTTAACCTGTTTTTGCCATTACATTATCCTTATGAGTCCTGAATGTTTTTTTGTTAGTTTGAGCATTAAACTTTAACTTATAATTTTACCTAACTCTTTTGTTTTGAACCTGGAACTTTGCGGGACAGTTTTCTCTGTTCCGTAACATAAATTTGGCGACCTCTTATCAGGATATTCAGGATATTATCATAAGGATATTGGTTGATATTTTGTGACCGTGATTTATTCATGATGTCTACTATTACTACACTTGATGAAGCCAAAGATTTTTTGTCAAATGTGCAAACAGTGTGAAAACAGAACAAAGAATGAACTTAAGTTTGTTGCTCAACAATTGGGAATTGCAGTTCACTCTCATCATTCTAAAGATCAAATTGTTGGCATGATTAATAAAAGCTTGTTTAATGTAACTCCTCCAAATGAGCAAACGCAGATTGAAATAGCTAAGTTACAGCTAGCCCTGCAGGAGGCTCGTGTTAAGGAAGCTGAGTTTCAGGCACGTGCTAAGGAGGCTGAGTCTGAGGCTAAGGAGGCTGAGTGTCAGGCTCGTATTCAGGAGGCACAGGCACAGGCTTAGGCACAAATTGAACTTGCTAGGATTCAGGCAGACCATGAGTATCGCATGAAACAAGGTGGAACTGGATCATCTAGCTCTGATGATTTTGATGTTGCTAAAAATGTTAAACTTGTCCCTCCTTTTAATGAATCTGATTTAACAAAGTATTTTCAGTTGTTTGAGAGGGTAGCTACAGGTTTTAATTGGCCCAAAGAGTATTGGCCAGTACTTCTTCAAACTGTTCTCACCGGTAAAGCTCAAGTAACTTATGCATCTTTGTCTCAGGATCAATCTGATAATTATGATGTCGTTAAGAGCTTGATTCTTAAGGCCTATGAGCTTGTTCCTGAAGCCTATAGAGTAAAATTTAGGACAACTTATAAGCAAGATAAGCAATCCCATGTTGAGTATGCAAAAATCAAAGAAGATCTGTT
The DNA here is from genome assembly GCF_032717465.1 of Coenobita brevimanus. Classification (NCBI taxonomy): domain Eukaryota; kingdom Metazoa; phylum Arthropoda; class Malacostraca; order Decapoda; family Coenobitidae; genus Coenobita; species Coenobita brevimanus. The sequence goes on along the minus strand of NC_136954.1, from coordinate 27,353,064 downwards.
AGAGCAGTGGTTAAATTCTAAGAATGTGGATTCTGATTTTGGTAAATTTAAGCAGATGATTTTGCTGGAGGACTTCAAAAGGTGTATTAATAAAGATGTAAGCCTATATCTTGATGAGAAAAGAATAGATAATTTGTCTGATGCTGCAGTTTTAGCTGATGAATATGTTCTCACTCACAAGAGATATTCTAAAGAAAAAAGGAAAGCTGAGAGTAAGTACGTTGCCTCTACTCAGAGTACAGGTAACAGGAAAGAGAATAAAGATGATGTTTCTCAGAAAGTAAATACCAGCTTCACCTCTAGATTTCAGAAAAGTAAATGTACTTATTGTAATAAGCTTGGTCATACTACGGAGAAATATTTCAGGAGACAGCGTGATGTGAACAAAAAGGGGTCTTTGAATATTCAGTCAATTGGTCTAGTGTCCACCCTTGAGAGTTCCCAGAATTCTTTAACTGAGTTAACTGAACCTGCTTTGAGGGGTAAATTAAATCCTCATGATGAAGCTCCTCTTTTGAGCAGTAACGTGGGTGACACTCTCAAGAGTTCATGTGCTAATTTCCTGTCTGATGGTTTTGTCAGTCCTCTGGACAGTAATGACAGGAAATCAGTTAAAATATATCGTGATACAGGTGCTTGCCAATCCCTTATGCTGACCAGTGTTCTAGGCTCTAATGTTAATTCCTCTGAGGAAACTGTAATCTTACAAGGTGTAGGGAATAATTACTTCTCTGTCCCTCTGTGCAGAGTGAATTTAGAGTCTGGTTTTGTTAATGGTTCCGTTATGGTTGGGTTGGTTGAGACACTCCCAATGTCAGGTGTAACTTTCTTACTTGGAAATGATATTGGTGGAAGTCAAGTGTGTCCAGCTCCTCAGTTGTCTAGTGAGCCAGTGGCTGCGACCCAGGATTGTGATGTCCCTGATGTGTTCCCTGCATGTGCTGTCACTAGGGCTAAGTCTAAAGTTACTGGTGTCTTAGAGGATAATGATGATGTTATCCTAGCTGACACTTCTCTTGCTAATTTGGACCACTCACCAGATAAGGCAGTACCCTGTAGTGTTGATAATTTGTCTCGTCAAGAGTTGGTTGAGTTGCAGGTTGCTGATCCTGAGTTGAAAGGTCTAGCTAACTCTGCTTGCAGTGAGGAAGAGTCAGCTGGTGCTTCTACTTGTTATTATATAAAGTCAGGAGTACTTATGAGGAAGTGGAGACCCCCAACAGCATCAGCCGACTGAGAATGGGAGGTTGTACATCAAGTTGTCATCCCTCGTGTTTGTAGGCAGGATATCATTAGAGTGGCTCATGATTCCAGTTTGGCAGGACACCTTGGAGTGAGGAAGACTGTGGCACGCATTTTGAAACACTTCTACTGGCCAGGTATCTTCAGGGATGTTTCCTGGTATTGTAAGTCTTGTCACACCTGTCAAGTTGTGGGGAAGTGTAATCAGACCGAAAAGGTTGCACCTCTAGTTCCCATTCCTCCTTTTGAGGCGCCATTCACCCGTGTGTTGGTGGATATTGTGGGCCCTCTTCCTAAGACTTCTTCAGGATTTTCTTATGTGTTGACCCTGATTGATATGGCTACTCGTTATCCTGAAGCCATTCCACTTAGAAATATCTCAGCAAAGAACGTGGTTAAGGAAATGCTAGGGTTCTTCACCAAGTTTGGTCTGCCCAAGGAGGTACAGTCAGACCGGGGAAGTAATTTCATGTCAAATGTTTTCAAGCAGTCTCTGAAAGAGTTGGGCGTCACCCAGATCACGTCTTCAGCTTACCATCCCCAGACCCAAGGAGCGTTGGAGAGATATCATCAAACACTCAAATCGATGCTCAAGAAATACTGTTTGGAACATCAGAAAGACTGGGATAAAGGTCTTCCATTCGTTGTATTTGCCGCAAGAGAATCTCCAAATGAATCACTTGGCTTCTCACCCTTTGAACTACTGTTTGGCCATGAAGTAAGAGGACCCCTTAAGCTACTCAAGGAATGCTGGCTGTCGGAGGAAGATGACGTCAACCTGCTGGAGTATGTGGTGAAGTTCAAAGAACGGCTGTCCACTGCTTTACAGCTGGCGAGAGAGAATTTAGGAGCTGCTCAGGAGAAGATGAAGACTTGGTATGATAAGAAGTCCAGGTTACGCCACTTTCAGCCAGGAGATCATGTTTTGATTCTGCTACCGGTTCATGGGCAACCTCTTCAAGCCAATTTTAGTGGTCCTTATTTCGTGGAGAAGAAACTCAGTGATGTCAACTATGTCATCGCCACACCAGATCGTAGAAAGAACAAGCAACTTTGTCACATCAACATGCTAAAGTTATATCACAGGCGGGACAAAAATAACCCAGTCTGCACTGTAGCTGTTCCACCCGAGTCTGCAAGTGAAGTTCTCCCATGCAGCATGAGCCTGAGTGATAGTTTGGGGAAGAATCCTGATATCATGAATGATCTCCAGACTAAGCTTTCTCATCTAGCTCCCGAGGAAAGGCAGGAGTTTTCGGCATTACTGCAGGAGTACCCGCAAGTGTTTTGTGCCACTCCAGGAAGAACCACTGTGTTGATGCATGATGTCGATGTTGGAGACGCAAAGCCAATTAAACTGCCTCCTTACCGTGTGAACCCAGTGAAAGTTCCTCTCATCCAGAGGGAGCTTGGCTACCTGTTGGACCACAAGATGATTGAGCCCTGTCAGGGCAAGTGGAGTTCTCCTGTCACTCTAGTCCCTAAGCCAGGTGGGTCACAGCGGCTTTGCATCAACTACAGACGTGTTAATCAGATAACCAAAACAGACACTTACCCTCTCCCTCGTGTGGAAGATTGCATAGACAAGATCGGAAAGGCTAGGTACATAAGTAAGATTGATTTGTTAAAGGGATACTGGCAAGTACCTATGACTGAACGTGCTAGGGAGATCTCATGTTTTGTAACACTAGGAAAGACTTTTGCATGTTCTGTAATGCCATATGGTATGAAGAATGCACCAGCCACATTTCAGAAGCTCATGAATGTTGTAACAGAGGGTTTGGCAGGATGTGTTGTTTATATTGATGATGTATTAATCTTCAGTGACAACTGGAAAGATCACCTATGCCATGTCAGTAAATTTCTTGAGCGTTTGGTTCAGGCTAATCTTGTAGCTAATTTATCAAAGTGTGAGTTTGGTCAAGCTAAAGTTCAGTACCTTGGGTACGTAATTGGTGATGGACATGTTGCACCACCAGCAGCTAAGGTTCAGGTTATAAGTGATCTTCCCAGACCTAAAAGTAGGAAAGAGCTACAAAGATTTTTGGGAATGGTAGGTTATTACAGGAGATTTGTTCTTAACTTTTCAATTCTTGTATCACCACTTACAGACCTACTGAAAAAGGGAGTTAAATTTGTCTGGACCGATAACTGTGAATCCTCTTTCAGCAAACTTAAAGCTATCCTATTAAGTCAGCCAGTGCTCGCTACTCCAAATTTTGCTAAGCCTTTTAAGATGGCTGTTGACGCAAGTGATACAGGAGCTGGGGCTGTTTTGCTGCAAGAGGATTATCAGGGTATTGAACACCCTGTATCTTATTACAGTAAGAAGTTCACTTCACCTCAAAAGAACTACTCCACTATTGAGAAAGAGCTTTTGGCCTTGATTTTGGGTTTACAGCATTTTTCATTTTATTTTTGTTCTGGTTTTGACCCCATAGTCATTTATACCGATCATAACCCACTGAAATTCCTTAGTAAGTTTAAAGATAAAAATCAGAGATTGACA
>NC_136954.1:27336813-27344313 GCF_032717465.1 Coenobita brevimanus | reverse complement strand
CAAAGCAATATAAGCACAGATTAGGATCTGCACAGATAACCCTGAGTTAACGGTCACTACTCTTACTTTTGACCTGTGATGGGCTGTGGATCAGTGAGGGTCCCTGTTAGACAAGCGACCACCATCAGGATTTTTTTAATGTACCAGTGGTCACTGCTTCAGGATGAAACTTGTGTACTTGTCCCACATGGGAGAGTTCCCTGTCTCAGTGGAGTGAACGGAGCTAGGGCCTGACTGACTGCTGCCTACCTTAAAAGCGCCAGGGAAGGGTGTCGCACCACCCCTAAACATCCACACTGTGCAGTCCCCTCGTGTCTACAGGACACCCCGTAAACTTAACATAGCATCACGTCACGTCATTATACGTTTTTCGATTTACCCAAAGCAAATGAGGTAATATACAGTAAGCACAGATTAGGATCTGCACAGATAACCCTGAGTAAACGGTCACTACTCTTACTTTCGACCTGTGATGGGCTGTGGATCACTGAGGGTCCCTGTTAGTCAAGTGACCACCATCGGGATTTTTTTAATGTACCAGGGGTCACTGCTTCAAGATGAAACTTGTGTACTTGTCCCACATGGGAGAGTTCCTTGTCTCAGTGGAGTGAACGGAGCTATTGCCTGATTGACTGCTGCCTACCTAAAAAGCGCCAGGGAAGGTTGCCGCACCACCCCTAAACATCCACTCTGTGCATTGCACATCCACACTGTGCACTGTGCAGTCCCCTTTTATCTAAGACACCCGTCTTATATATTTTTCAATCTCCCCAATGCAAAGAAAGCAATATAAGCACAGATTAGGATCTGCACAGATAACCCTGAGTTAACGGTCACTACTCTTACTTTCGACCTGTGATGGGCTGTGGATCACTGAGGGTCCCTGTTAGTCAAGTGACCACCATCGGGATTTTTTTAATGTACCAGGGGTCACTGCTTCAGGATGAAACTTGTGTACTTGTCCCACATGGGAGAGTTCCGTGTCTTAGTTGAGCAAACAGAGCTAGGGCCTGATTGACTGCTGGCTACCTTAAAAGCGCCAGGCAAGGCTGCCGCACCACGCCTAAACATCCACACTGTGCAGTGTGTAGCTTCCACGTTATGTCCACAGACTTCCCATTAACTCAATGTACCGGTTTATAATGTCATGCCGTAACTATTATTTTATTTGTTTACTTTCTCTTTCAGGTTACTCTATCGGGTAGCTTATAGATAAAGTATTATAGAATGTGACTTTTCCTTTCCAGTGTTTCTTATAAAATTTCCATGTCAGTTTTTCCATGCTGCATGGTGGTTTTTCTCACTTTTTCCTGGAGGGTTTGGTGATGGGGGGAGCCTTCTTGCTTTACTATCCTTATCCTTCAGCATGTAGAGTTAGATCTTGTAGTCATAGTTTTCTCTAACAAGCAGCCTCGAAAGGACCATAAGGTCTGTTGCTGTTTGCTTTCCTGTGTAATCCTGTGTAATCCTCCTCCTCCTCGTCACCCTCCCTGCCCATTCCTCGTTGGTATATCCTTCTCTTCTTCTGCCATATCGTCTCTCTCACTTTCTCTCCCATTCTCCTTACCCTTCTCCTTTCCATTCCCTCATCCTCTTCCTTCTCTCCCTTTTCCTTTTTCTCACTCCTTTTTTCCCTTGCGTTTTTATCCTTCCTTCAGTTTTCTATCCATTGTATCCCTCTTCCCTTTCTCTCCTCATACTCCCCGTTTCCTCTCTCTCTCTCTCTCTCTCTCTCTCTCATACTATTCCCGCTGTTCTCTTTCTTTGTCTTCCTCTTCCCTTCGCTCCTTCTCTCTCGCTTTCTCTCCCTCTCTCCCTTTCTTTAGCCTCTCCTGAACCCCATCTTCCCCATCTTCCGCCACCCTTTTTTCGACATAATTTCCCTCAAGCTCTTGTTTCTCCTTCTCTCCTTCCTCTCTTTTCTCACCCGCACATCTCTTTCTTTCCTCTTTCTCCTCATCATCCCTTCCTCTTACTCCATGTCTTCCCTTCCTCTTCCTTCTCTTCACATCCTCCCCCTCTTCCGTTCCTCTTTCTTCCTTCCTTCAGTTCCTCTTCTTCCTATTTTTTTTTCCTTTCCTCCTCTTCCTCCTCCTCCTCCTCCTCCTCCCTTGAGGACGGGAAGTGGACCAGTGTAGTGCTTTCACAGTAAAACTTGGTTATCTCTCTCGCAGATGCTTGCTGTGGGAAAAAAAAAAAAAAAAGCCTGCAGATAGAGAGAGAGAGAGAAAGTACGTTTGTATATCTTAAGACTAAAGCAGCGTTAAACCATTGTGCTATTCGTAGCCGATAAAATTAACCTTATCGGCAAGGCTGGTGAAATTTCGCACATTATTCAGGCTAACACGAGAGGATTTTGCTCAGTTGAGAGAGTCCGGCGACGAGTTTAGATTATTTTTACTACCTACAGACGATTATATTCAGCTTCAGATCTTTAATGCTGAAGGGGTTGATGAAGGGTACTTGTAATTCCTCGTCTCTGGATATTTCCCCTAAGCTGAGGAAAATCGTCTGAAGGTAGGAATTAATCAGTAAGTATTTAAACAGACTAAAGAGGTTAAAGGCAGTCTTGAGCAGTCCTTTTCTTGCTGGCCATACAGTTAAGATTTATATTACGATTAACCCTAGACGAGTATCTTCAGCTGAGAGAAAACCACTGCTCTAGTAATTCACGACCACGGTACGTTCAATTCATCTCTTAATGGAAATAATAATAATAATGATGATGATAATAATAATAATAGTAATAATAATAATAATAATAATAATAATAATAAATAATGATAATAATAATTACCACCACCTACTACTACTACTACTACTACTACTAATGATAATAGTAAGTGGAATAATAATAATGATAATAGTAAGTGGAAGAAGAAGAAGAAGAAATCTCTTCCGAAAAGTTGAAACCATTCTTCTCATCAGTCTGAGAATTTTGCTCCTGTGACTCACTCAGTTAAATTAAACCGTCTGGTGCTATCTGGAATTAAATACTAGAGTTATCCCGGGCATCAGAAGGTTAATGGAGGTCGTTAGCAATCCATGTAGTATAGAAAATCACAAGGCTAAATTAAATTCGTTTAGTGGTTGCCAGAGTAGTGATGCAAACACAGATAATAAATGAATAAATACATGAATAGATAAATAATAAATAAATAGGTTAAACAAATATATAAATAAATAAATATGTAAAATGAAAATTCTTCCCCCCAAAAAAAATTACTGAAACCCATTGTCCTATTCACAGCCTGCAAATTTTAGTCTTTCAAACCGAGGATTTATTTTTATTTCTCAAGATGCTTCTAGACGATTGTAGGCCTATTGAACTTTGGAAATGTCTGTCGTACTGAATGAGTTGATGAAGGCTTTACCAAAACCCCACGCGTTAGAAGTCTCTCTTAAAAAAAAAAAAAAAAAAAAAAAAAAAAAAAAAAAAAAGATAAAAAAGCACCAGAAAAAAAAGTCTCATGACTATTCTCATTTTACACTAACTTGGCCCAGATTTTTCTTCCCACTTTGCGGCTTTTTTCTTGCAGTTAGCTCACGGGCAGAAATAGATATACTCAGCATCGTTCTCATTACACATCATCGTGATTAGCATCGTATTTTACTGTTAATCAATTCTTATAACTAAGCTGTCTGTTTGTACCCTCTAATTAGCCGAAATAGTGCATTACAGCGCAACAGTTTTTGAATCAACCTACCTAAAATGCGCTAACATAAAGAATGTGTAAAAAAAAAAAAAGTGCAATCGGCCTCCGGTTACCAAAAATGTTGTTAATTAACACACGTCCGTATCTTATATTCACGGTTAATGCATGAGGCATCCGTGGAGTTTCTTGTCTCTGCAGAAAGAGAGAGAGAGAGAGAGAGAGAGAGAGAGAGAGAGAGAGAGAGAGAGTTTGTCCTGCCTGTCTATCTGTCTCCTATGGAAATCAAGGGGGATGCATTTAGAACTCTTTTAACATCTCTGGCATGCGTGACTTCTTACGACGAATTAAAACGTTTTAATCATGTACAGTAGTGGCCATAAATAATTACCTATCCTCCGGCACCCCGTGCCTCAGGCTGGCTCCTTTATGCGCGGCAAGTCACATTGAAGTAAGAGGGGCTGAGAGGGAGGGGCCACAGAGAGAAGGGAAGGTAGGTGGGGGGACGAGTGATGTTACTGTGATGGAGTGAGGGAGGGGAGGGAGGGAAGATATAGGGGGAGAATGAAATGCAAAGTGGTGGTCACATAATTTGTCTATTTTCTTTCATTCAGGGCATCATATAAAGGAGTAAATGTTCTTTAGATACTGCTGCATTACACCTTGCATAGAGGCGTCAGATAAGCTTTAGACGGGTGGTGATATGGTTATATCAAGGGCTGGCTCGTGAGAGAAATACAATATACTGACGTGACAGATCACATCTTGGTGCAGAGCCATTGAGACTGTTTGGGCCCAGATTGTCAACGCGTGGAAGCCAGAGAACGGGAGAACACGGGCCCGCCTCCTCCAGCACAGCAAGGACGAATGGGAACTGGTCAGACGAAACCAGAAAACCATCAACAACATTGTTTCCTCGGTGCCGCGATAACTGCAAGAGGTTATTAAGACAGGAAGACTACTTACTAAGGCTTTCCTGATTGCTTTGACTTGACCATTGTCGGTAAACATTGACACATATGTTTTGGGAGTTTGGGTAGGATTTTGTTTCATTTTCCTTCTAAAAGTTTAAGAGAGATACCGTTATTATATCCACCTATATGTATAGACATCATATTTATTTACCTCTTATGCAAAATTATTTTAAACAGCCTTTTCATATAGGTATGCCATAAAATGGTTGACATAATGGTGACTGTATAGAGGGAGCGTATACCAAGATGATCATATTTTCTGTGGACACAGCCATGTCAGAGGTTGCATATGATATTTAGTTCCAAAAATTAATTACATATAAGGGTAAATGACGTTTCTTGCACAAACGTTACGGAAGTCAAAGCCATCCAGATTCAATTCTGCCTCCGAAGTCAAAGTATACCGATAAACACAAAGATCTGGCTCCGCACAGATGTTCGACCTGTTACGTCAGTATATTTCTCTCACAAGCCATCCCTTGATATCACCACCTATCTAAAGCTTGTTATCTGACGCTGCTATACAAGGTGTAATGCAGCTTTATCTACCGAATATTAACTCCTTTATATGATACCCTGAATGAAAGAAAATAGACAAATTACGTGGCCACCACTTCGTATTTCATTCTCCCTCCCCTTCCTCACCTCACCCCAGCACCATTACTCTTTCCCCCCCTCACCTTTCCTTCTCTCTCTGGCCCCTCCCTCTCCCTCTCAGCCCCTCTTACTCCAGTGTGACTTGTCGCGCATAAAGGAGCCAGCCTGAGGCACTGGGTGCAGGAAGATAGGTGATTATTTATAACCACGACTGTACATTACATAAGCTAAAATGGCTCCTCTGATGGCCAGGATTATAATTAATCAGAAATGCTCAACATGGTGGAAAGACGGTAACGAATTACTGTTGAATTTTTTACTTCCATAACCATATTATTAGGTACAGCGGGTCGGATGGGTAGACAGATTGATGGGTTGGGTGGGCAGGGTTGGTGAGTGGGTGTGTAGTAGGAAAATAAGTCCATGGTAGGAATAGGTCCATGAGAATATAACCCTGGGAAATGGGCCCAAGGATAAAATGGGAACCCGAGGGTCTTCTCCCACAAGGAGTGGTCATCCAGGGTCCCAGGTAATGCACGATCATAGGGTTTTACCCAGGCAACGCTGGGTACCCTTTCTGGGTATTATTATTATTATTATTATTATTATTATTTCTACTCCTTCTCCTACGTCTACCACTCTCTCTGTCTCTCTTCTCCTTCTCCCATTTCTCTTCCCTTTTTCACCTCCTTTCCCTATTCCCTTTCCATCTCCTCTCTTTCCACCCTCCAGTTATTTCCCCCCTATTGCACAGGGGCTTGGCCTCAAATTTCTTGCTTTTTCCTCGCCAAAGGCGCGATTTAGGAAAACCTGAATGAATCGATAAGTGCCTCTGGGGGTCTGTAATAAGGTTGGTGAGTAGGGGGAGTGAACGGAAGCTTAGCCCAAGAAGGAAGGACTTAATCACATGGTTTGCTTTTCAGTGGACCACCAAATATCGTGGTAAATTTGTAAGCTATATTTTTGATGAATTAAATCTTCTGGAATTTGAAAGAATGAGGAGAATAAATACTGGTGACTGTGGTGCTGGTGGAGGAGGAGGACACTAATATCCATCTACGTCATTACCATAAATAACGGAAAAGTGAACAACAAATTTTGAAACCAAGTGATGCGTTCTTGGAAACGCAGGATATTTTTTCAGGATAGGCTAATGTGTATGTTTCATAATTATTGGTTTTAAAAGCGGAACGATATACCTGACCACACCTGTACCTGAGAGTGTTAATTATCCGTATTTTCAGGTAGATTTTTGACTTGCCGTATTTCAGGGAGTACGATTGCAGCGCTTGGAGGAACACTGCAGGATTTCCAGTCGAACAGGGATAAACGGATGTCCAGCTTATGCCAACAGAGCCAAATATACATTCTCTCTCTCTCTCTCTCTCTCTCTCTCTCAAAGGAAAAAAGTCAGGAGATACTTGAATGAAAAGACGTCCTGGGGCTGAAAATATTAAGTATAGAACCATTAGGTGTAGAAGAAGATGTAGAAAAAACAATATTTTTTCGTTATTCTTACATTGTGTGTGTGTGTGTGTGTGTGTGTGTGTGTGTGTGTGTGTGTGTGTGTGTGTGTGTGTGTGTGTGTGTGAGTGATGGTGTGTATGTGGAGGAGCATCTGTGTGCGACTCAACCATCATTAACCCAGCCCGTCAAAAACACTGTTATTGATTACTGAGAGAGAGAGAAACAGACAGAGACAGAGACAGACAGACAGACAGACAGACAGAGATTTAACTCCTTCACTGCTATGATGCTTCCCAAACATTGAGTGTAATCTCGTAGAAAGACTGATGATTTCAAACACCCCATTTCCCGTCTCTTATCTGTCTATATCAGTATCATCCCACATTAGATTCGCTGCAGGACTGAGCCTTCTCGGAGGAAGATTGACAGCCAGGAGGAAGATTGACAGCCATAACTGACATTTTCTTATGCTGGCGAGGGACAAAAGCAAAATGGGTGTTTGTATGAAGAAAGGTGTATGTACTGTAGAAGCAAGATTGTTGTATTGGCTACAGAGTGTATCGGAGGCCAGTTAAGTCATCGGTAAAGCTGACAGGGAGTGATTATATGGCATGGGAAAGGACACAGTACTAGCACCCACTTTAAATGCCCGCCACGGTTTAGGCTCGATTCCTGGATTATGTCCCGTATCGTTGTTAGGTCCACAATGGAGTATAAATATAACTCTGAATATAATCTTCATACACATACGCCTACCGGGCCCACTAGTCCATGTGTCAGCATTTAATTAGACTCTTTTATTATGTGGG
>NC_136954.1:27319313-27334313 GCF_032717465.1 Coenobita brevimanus | reverse complement strand
AAGGACACAAGTCAAGAGTGAGAGCCGTGGAAATGAGTTATTTAAGAGGAGCCTGTGGAGTCACATGGAGAGACAGGCTGACGAATGAGGATATAAAGGAGCGTTGTGGTGTTGATGTGGATGTGACAGGAAGCGTTATGAGGAACACACTGAAGTGGTTTGGCCATGTGGAGAGGATGGAGGGTCAAAGACTGACGAAGAGAGTGTATGTGAGTGAGGTGGAGGGGGAAAGAGGGAGGGGGAGGCCGAGGATGAGATGGAGAGATGGGGTGGAGAGGTATATGAGAGAGGGGGGTGTGAGTTGGGAGCAGGGGAGTGAAATGGCGGGGGACAGGGCGACTTGGAGGCGATTTGTTTGTGGCCACCCCAAACGGGATTGAGGCGTCTGGCAATAGATAGATAGATAGATAGATCATCATAATCATAATAATAATAATAATAATAATAATTATTATTATTATTATTATTATTGTTGTTATTGTTGTTGTTGTTGTTGTGATGATGATGGTGATGATGATGATGATGATTATTATTATTATCATCATCATCATCGTCATCGTCATCATCATCGTCGTCATCATCATCGTCGTCATCATCCATAAGATGCAAGAGAAAAGAAAATTTGTATAAAGTTGTCCTTCCCAATTGAAACTGAACAAAAAGGAGCAAAAATCAAGACCTATTCATTTCTGCATACCTGGACACATTGCGTTTTAAAAGACTGGAGGGCATAAACACAGAGAAATACGAATTGAGGAAGACAGTCCCTAATTGACTATACCTGTGTTACTCTAATTTGGCCTAAAATTGCCATATCGCCATCTTGAATACCGAGTTGTAACACTAGATTAACGCTGGAATATTATGCAGATCATGAAGAAGTGCTGTGGAAAGGATGTAGAGCCAAAGTGTTGTCCTATTCTACCACTGAACTACGTGAAATAAGCTGCAAAAGGACAAAAATCTGGGCCAGGTTATGGTAAAACGACTATAGTTGTATACACGAAAAAAAAGTGTGTATCGTTTAACAGTGAAACCGAAATGGGATGAGAGTGCGTTGCCAAAAGATTGCCGCACGTCTGCTGCAGCGGGGAAGGAAGAAACTCAGACACTTCAAAAGAGTAGTGGCCTTTGGGATGACGACAGTAGAGGGACAAGATGCAACACAGCGGTGAAGAAGGACAGGCAGAAGGGAGGTAGTCAGAGGAGAGTAGATAATGAGATGAAAAGTCCTGTAATCCACCCTGCTTAGAAGAGCTGTATGTGGTGAAACCCCCTTCACACACACACACACACACACACACACACACACACACACACAGAGTGACTAATAATACCCTTGTTCAGAGTATCTGCCCAAGGTTAGCCTGTTCAGCCCGACGACGTTTATTTTATTATATTTTATACTTGTTACCAACACACGATTTTATTTAGTTAAGGAGGGACTTCTTTGGGGATGAAAAAATTAGAAAGAAACTCCATTAACCCTTTCAGCCCGAGGACGCTCGTCCTATTTCATCCCTGCCAGTAAAGATTTGCTGTATTCAGCATGTGAGAGACCACCTCGGGATGGCCATTAACCCCGTTATAAATATTTTCTTCTTGCTGCCTCCAGACGATTGTGTTCACCTCAGGAGGGAATGCGAACAGGAAGGGGTTAGGTATAGTCTTCATAAACCCCTTCACTACTAGAGGGGCTTTCCTGCTTGAACAAAACCGTTTGATGGCAGTAGGCTACATTAGTATAGTCTGACAAATCTAAACGTAGGGTTTTGGTGGAGTCACCCCCTTCCTGCACTGTTGCCACGTTTCCGAGCTGACCTCTCCATCAGCGATGACCTTGACACTGTTTCCCTCTTGTGATCTCCGTTTTTCTAATACCCCCTATACCCCTGCCAACAACACCCCCTATACCCCTACCCCCAACAACACCCCCATCAACAACACCCGCTATACCTCCACCACCAACACCTCCTATAAATATAGACCCCCACCATCAACACCTGTATAATAATTAGCCGTTGATAATTGCTATACTTTTATTGAGAGCATACATTCTACCCTATTGCTCAAACTCCCTAATCTTACAATCCCATCTGTCTTAATCCTTCCCACTGCCTTCGTTCCTAAATCCCTTAATTGATCTATTTTTAACCTAAGTGTCCCCACACCTTTTAAACCATTTACCTCTCTGTCACTATTCTCCACCATATGTATCAACTTGTATTATATTGTGTATAGAACTTTCATACTGTATGCTGTACTACTGTATAATGTATAAGAATACCCACTGTTTAGTGGAAATAGAGTTTTATTATTATTATTATTATTATTTCTCTCTCTCTCTCTCTCTCTCTCTCTCTCTCTCTCTCTCTCGCTAGATTTTGTTATGTGTCATCCATGGTTTTTTACTTCCATTTTTATGTATGGATTATAATTTTGACTTTATTTCCGCACCACCCTTGAGGTAAAAGTCACGGTGCGTTTTTTTTTATAGAGGTTTCCCCAATAGGCCTAAATCCTGTAGGGGGTTGGTGACCTCCCATAGCGTACACACAAACACGTGTCGCGTGAGTGCTGCCACCCCAGAGCTGTTTGATATATTTATTTTAATTATGAAAGGATCGCCTCTTCCCACTTTTATCCCTTCAAATTTTCTTGCAATTATACTTGCTAAATTAATTAGCAATGTTAGAAGTGTTGGGGAAGTAAATAATAATTAGAATATTTTTAGAGCAACACTGCCAAATTTTGATGCCACGTTTCTCTATTATCGTATAATATAGTATGCAGAATAGTTTTATTCTTCCTTGATACATGTCAGCACTTTCATTACAGTTATATTAGTATGAGTTATGTTTATGTATCATTCCTACTACACAAACCACAGGAGTTATACATCGTAGGGTTAGGAAACATGGCAAAAGTGTAGGGAGGGGGTGACTCCACCCAAACCCTATGTTTAGATTTGTCAGACTATAGTAAATATCAAAGAGGTCCCGGACACAAGGGATTAACATTTCGGGCTCAAATACCTACTCAGTTGAATAAAATCGTCTGTCTCTTAGTAGAATGAACTGTTGAAATCCATCCATCATCCAATCCTACATTGCCCCATGAGGAGCGTAAGAGCCCGGGGCTAGGCAGTTGGTTTCGACATTTAAGATGAGAATGACCAGCCTCACTCATCCGTGAGTGGCATTACATGAGCCCCTCTTCCGGTGATGACTCGAGCTGCCTGGAACCACTGTCCGACTCTCTTCTTCTTCATTTCTGCAACATTCATGGCCTTTCCTCTGACTTTCGCTTTGTTGAGCACCACCTCTCCTTCTCTAAACCTCACCTTTTTCTAACTGAGACTCAGCTGAGGCAACTGACAGCAAACCCATTTCTGTATCCTCCTTCTTTCTCTATACTCATTTCAAAGCCAAAGGTGGATGTTGCCTATATATACGCAACGACCAGTCTTGTTCTCGTGTTCCTGAACTCGATTCTTCTGAATTCTCTACACTCTGGCTTCGGCTTTCCTGTCATTCTCTGACTAAATATATCTGCGCTGTTTACTTATCTCCTAATTCTACTGACTATATCAAAAATTCTTCAACTATCTTACTTCTACGATGGAACACATTCTGTCCATTTCTCCTTTCTCTGAAATCACCATTCCAGGAGATTTCAATGTTCACCACCACCTTTGGCTCTCCTCTCCTTTCACTGATCCACCTGGTGAACTAGCCTACACCTTTTCTATCCTTAATGACCTAGAGCAACTTGCACAGCACCCTACCCGTATCTCTGACCGCCTTGGAGAGAGCTCCAACATACTTGACCTCTTCCTTACAACTAATCCTTCTGCTTACACTTAATCTTTTCTCTCCGTTGGGCTCCTCCGATCACAACCTTATCACCTTAACCTGTCCTATCGCTCCGATACGGCCCGTGGACCCTCCAAAGCAATGTCGTCTGTGGCACTTTGGAGCTGCAGATTGGGAGGCCCCCAGGCAGTACTACTTTGATTTTCCCTGGAATGATTATTGCTTCCATGGCCGGGAGCCATCTGAGTGTGCCTTGCGCTTTACGGAGGTTATTCTTTTGGGCATGGAAGCATACATTCCTTTCTCATATCCTCTGACTAATGCAAGAAAGCCTTGGTTTAATCACACTTGTTCTAATGCTGTCTGCAACAAGGAGAGGGCCTATAAAAGGTACTGGAGCCAACCCACCCCTGAATCACATCTTTTATACGTTTCTGCCCGGAATCGTGCTAAGTCTGTTCTTCGCTCTGCTAGAAATAATTTCATCTGTACTAAATGCTCTCCGCAGCAGGGCCCGACAGCAGAACTGGGGCTAAGATGCGAATGAATGTGTTTGAATGGATGAGTAAATGGAGAGTGAGTCGTCCTGTCTCGGCTACCTCCCTTTCCTTGGGGGAAGCAGCCTAGGTATATAGATAGATAGATAGACTAAATGCTCTCAACTCTCCAACTCGAATTCTTCCTGCTCCTTCTGGCACCTCGCCAAAAACCTTTCTAACAACTTTACCTCATCATCTTTCCCTCCTCTTTTCTACTCTGATGGTTCTGTAGCTATTTCTTCTACTGGTAAAGCAGATATTTTCGCTCAGACTTTCTCCTCCAATTCTACTTTAGACGATTCCGGTGCTGTTCCTCTATCACTTCCCCCCTCTGACTTCCTCATGGCAGACATTAAAATTTCTTCAGTTGATGTATTTTCCGCCGTTGCTGGCCTCAATACTAATAAGGCATATGGGCCTGATGGAGTCCCTCCTGTTCTTCTCAAGAACTGTGCTTCTGTGCTTACACCCTGCCTAGGCAAGCTCTTTCTCCTTTGTCTATCAACTTGTACCTTTCCTTCTTGCTGGAAGTTTGCTCTCATTCAGCGAGTCCCAAAGAAGGGTGACCATTCCCAACCCTCTAACTATCGTCTAATTGCTTTAACATCCTGTATCTCAAAAGTTTTCAGTTCTTAATAGAAAAATTTTAAAGCATCTTTCCTATCACAAATTTCTTTCTGATCGTCACTATGGGTTCCATCAGGGACGCTTCACTGGCGATCTTCTCACCTACCTTTCAGACTCCTGGTCATCCTCCTTTCGGGACTTTGGCGAAAGCTTTGCCATTGCACTTGCAATCTCTAAGGCTTTCAATCGAGTCTGGCATAAATCTTTAATTTCCAAACTGCCCTCTTACGGTTTCTATCCTTCTATCTGTGCCTTCATCTCTAGCTTCCTTTCTAGTCGTTCTATAGCCTCTGTTGTAGACGGCCATCGTTCTTCTCCTAGATCTATCAACAGTGGTGTTCCTCAGGGCTCTCTCCTATCACCAACTCTCTTCCTTTTATTCATCAATGACCTTGTAAGCTGTACATCTAACCCTATCCACTCTTATGCTGATGACTCCATCCTTCACCTTTCCATTCGGTTCCCGCAACGTCCATCTCAACAGTTACTTCAACAAACAAGGGATGAGGATATGGCACACCTAATGTCTGACTTAGCTCGTATCTCTGACTGGGGTAAATATAATATGATTGTTTTTAATGCATCAAAGACTCAGTTCTTACACCTATGAACCCGACAAAATCTTCCACAGGTATACCCACTAATGTCTAATAATATTTAGGTTAATCCTGCATCATCCTTGAACATGCTTGGGATTTCATTACTCGGGACTTGTCTTGGAAAGATCATATTACATCTCTTGTAAAATCTGCTTCCAAGAGATTAGGTGTGCTAAGCCGACTCTGTTCCTTCTTTACCCCTTCACAATTGTTGACTCTATACAGGGGTTTTATCCGCCCCTGTGTGGAGTACAACTGTCATGTGTGGGGAGGCTCCCCACATACAGCTCTTCTCAATAGGGTGGAGTCAAAGGCTTTTCGTCTCATTAACTCTCCTCCTCTTACTGACTCCCTTCAACCTCTGTCTCTTCGTCGCACTGTTGCATCTTTATCTCTTTTCTATCGCTACTTCAATGGTCACTGCTCCTCTGAACTGTCTGCATGCATTCCTCCACCTCTATGACGGGCGCGTAGCACCCGTCTGGCAGCAAACTCTCATCCCTTTTCTGTCCAACTCCCTAAGGCAAGAGTTAGCCGTTACTCCCGGTCCTTCATTTATGCAACAGGTCAACTCTGGAACTGTCTCCCTCTGTCTGTGTTTCCTGCTTCCTATTATCTCCAGTCTTTCAAACACAGTGTGTCCAGGCATCTCGAAATGATCGGATCTTGAATTTGGCTCTCACTTGTATTTTGTTTTCCTCTTGGAAGGAACAACAGTTTCGGGCTCGCGGCCTTTGGTTCCTTCTTTCTCGCATTAAAAAAAAATCAACCCCAACCATCCCTTGGATATAAACCTTCATCGACTTAAACCGACTGGAGCGCAATAATTACCCACTAAACCACCAGGTGCCAAAATTTGGATATATGGTTACCACCCATCGCAGTAAATGGTTTCCTGGTGCACAGGAAACCATTTGGCTTGTCACTCAGTGTAGAGTCACCCACAGGCAGAAGGAAAAGGAAAGGATGAAGGAAAGAAAGACAGAAGAGGGAGTGTAAAGTCACCCGTAGGCAGAAGGACAAGGAAAGAATGAAGGAAAGAAAGACAGAAGAGGATGGAAGGAAAGAGGGATGGAAGAGAGGAAAAGGCAGACACCCGAGAGCAGCACTACATCGAGTGAGTGGATGGTGAGCGCCCCCACCTTCCACTAAAACTGGCGTGACAGTGAGAGGGTTAGAATTAGTCTGAAAGTGAAGAAAACCTAAAGACTTAAAACAAATATCCGTGGCAGGTAATTTCCTCGTTTCCTTCCAATTTTACACCACTTAAAATGCAGCCGCCAAAGTTAAGAAAAAGAAGATGAAAAACTCCTGGATTCTTTCGCGTCTTTCCGCCATTAATTGCCCCGATTTAACTTGCAAATGTTACTGGAAACGAGGGTTGCAACTTCACGGACCTGCCTCACCCCTGCCTCATTTTTACTCTGCCTCACCCCTTTTCAAAGGAGTAAAAAGGAACACAAAAGAAAGTAAGCAGAAACAGAGCTATTGGTTCTCTCTTGGCTGTTTGTTACAGGATGGGCTATAACGAAGGTAAATAGTCTGTGATTCGAACACTAGAATAGACAAGAAGGAAAGCTTACTTGTTTTTATTTTTACCTCGCCCGGACGGAGTCCGAGTAGATTGTTTTTGGCCGTTTGTTTGTTTTTTGTTTGTTAACAACATTATCTTAAAACTGCAGGATGAAAGTACATGGAACTTGCAGGGTATGTGGACACTGGTCCCCAAAGAAAGTTATTAAATTTTGGAGATAATCGAGTGATCTTGAAAGGTCAAAATCAAGGTCACGGATTTTCAGAGGGCTATAACTTGAAAACGGTTCAATATAGAGACATTTACTATTAGGAACATACAGGAGCTCGTAATATGGACTTTTATTTGGCCCCAAGACCTTTGACCTTGAATGACTTTGAAAGGTCAAACTCAAGGTCACGGATATTCAGGGGGATATAACTCGAGACTGGTTGTAAATAGACATTTAGTACTATTAACATATAGTAAATCCCGTTTGGGTTTTGAATTGGTACTTTGGCCATTAACCATAATTGACCCTGAAAAGTCAAACTCAGGGTCACGGATATATTTCACGGATTACTCGGAATTCGTTGAAGATAGAGGTATTTACTGTTTTCAAGATATAGGAAGTCTCATATGGGCTTTCATTCGGTAGCATGACCTTTGACCTTGAGTGACCTTGAAAGGTGAAACGCAAGATCACGGATTTTCGGAGTGCATAACTTGAAAATATTTGCGCCATTAGCTTAGACTTAATTATGAACTGACACTAAATGGCAGAAACGAGACAGTATTTAACAGCAATAATTGCTGTCGGGCAAGGTTTGTTGTGCCTGACACCACTTGTTTCCATTTATTTTTCTTTCTTCACCTCCCTACCTACCTCACTCTCTTGCCCTAGCTTACCTTCACCCTGCTTCATTCCTCTACCTCCCCCTACCTCCCCTCACTTCATAGTTATGTGCCTCACTCGTCTTACCCACTTGCCTCACCCCACTCTTTGTTTCATTCTTGTTGCCTTTCTTAATTTTATTTTGTTTCACCTCTAGCCTTTGTCACCCCTCTTCCTGCCTCACCCCTCGACTCAAAATTCCACAGCCCTGCCTCACCCTTCACTTTGCCGCACCCCTAACGTGCCTCGTCCGTCACCTTGCCTCACCCGTTACTCTGTCTTCCCCCTCACACCCTGCCTTACCCCTTATCCTGCCTCACCCCTTATCCTGCCTCACCCCTCATCCTGCCTCACCCCTCACCTGTCTCCCTCCCTCACCTGCCTCATCCCTCACCTGTCTCACCCCTCATCCTGCCTCACCCCTCACCCTGCCTCATCTTTCATCCTGCCTCACCACTCGCCCTGCCTCACCACTCACCCTGCCTCACCCCTCACCCTGCCCCACCCCTCACCCTGCCCCACCCCTCACCCTGCCTCACCACGCACTCTGCCTAGCCCCTCAAGCTGCCTCATCCCTCATGCTGCCTCATCCCTAACCCCGCCTCACCCCTTACCCTGCCTCAGCCAAGTCCTGCCTTCTCCCACAGCCATCTGTCCCGTTCCTCTTCCTCTGCTTCGTTTTCTTATTTTCCTCTTTTTTTTCCTCCTTCTCCTACTTAATACCTCCTCCTCTCTCCTCCTCCCCTTCCCTACTTTATACCTCCTCCTCTCTCCTCCTCCCCTTCCCTACTTTATACCTCCTCCTCTCTCCTCCTCCCCTTCCCTACTTTATACCTCCTCCTCTCTCCTCCTCCCCTTCCCTACTTTATACCTCCTCCTCTCTCCTCCCCTTCCCTACTTTATACCTCCTCCTCTCTCCTCCTCCCCTTCCCTACTTTATACCTCCTCCTCTCTCCTCCTCCCCTTCCCTACTTTATACCTCCTCCTCTCTCCTCCTCCCCTTCCCTACTTTATACCTCCTCCTCTCTCCTCCTCCCCTTCCCTACTTTATACCTCCTCCTCTCTCCTCCTCCCCTTCCCTACTTTATACCTCCTCCTCTCTCCTCCTCCCCTTCCCTACTTTATACCTCCTCCTCTCTCCTCCTCCCCTTCCCTACTTCATTCCTCCTCCTCTCTCCTCCCCCTTCCCCACTTCATTCCTCTTTTCATCTCTTTCCTTCACTCTTCTTCACACGCCATTTTCTGCACTTACGGTTTCCTCCTGCTCTTCCTTATTTTTTTTCCCCTATGTGTCCGACTCTGGGCATATTTTGTCTCTATCCTTCCCTCCTTCTTTACTCTTCCTTCTCCTCTGCTTCCTCCTTCCCATCCTCTTCCTCCCCCCCCCCTCCTTCTACTTCTCCTCTCCCTCTTCCTCCTGTCCCACCACCTACTCATTTTCTTCCTCTCCTTCTAACTATTCTTCCCACTTCTTTTCTTTTTCGCCCTCTTCTTCTCCATATACCTCTTTCTTTCACGCTCTCCCTCCACTCTCTCTTCCTCCTCCGTCTCATTCTCTTCCCGTACTCCTACTCAAATTCCTTTCCTTCTCAGTATCCTCCTCCTCCTCCTCCTTAACCCCTACATTTGGTTCTCCTCTTCCTTTTCCCATTTATCATCTTTCTTCATATTCTTGCTTCTTCTTCCCTCTCTTCATCCTCTCCAGTTCTCCATCTTCATTTTCCTCCTCCCTCCCTCCATCCCTCCAGCCTTGTATGCAAATCACCTCCAGTCTTATCCCTCTCGCAGCTTCCTCTCCCTACCTCTTTCATTTTCTCTCCACCTCGGTCTTTCTCTTCTTCGTCTGACATCTCTACTTAGTTTTCGTTAGTACACTGCCTTACTCACGCTCTCTCTCTCTCTCTCTCTCTCTCTCTCTCTCTCTCTCTCTCCTTCCGGCCTTGTACGGCTCGAATTTCATATTATATAAGATAAGAGATTTCCAAACACCATTTTCTTAGCGAATTAGGTTGCACATTAACATCTTAAAATTTTCTTGTATGTGATTTAGACCGGTTTGATTGTGGCATATTTTACACCAATAACACATAAGAGAATATTAAATGTAATACGTAGAATAAATCGCTAAGAAATAAGTGTTGCGCCATCCACATGTCACTTAGATGATAATACGTCTTTTTACCATCATGCTGTGCTTAAATTCCCCCGCTCTCCACTTCCCGCCGATTACGCCTCTTCATTACCACCCTTTTACGCCTCTTAACTCCTCCTCTACGCCTACCTCTCTCCACCCTTCTTCGCCTCTCTACCCCCCTCTGCGCCTCTCTACTCCCCCTCTACGCTTCTCTACCCCCCCTCTACGCTTCTCTACTCCCCCTCTACGCCTCTCTACTCCCCTTCTACACCATTTTACTCCGCCTCTGCGTCTCTCTGCTTCCCTCTACGCCGCTCTGTTTCCCTCTACGCCTCGCTGCTCCCCTCTGCGCCTCCCTACTCCCTCTCTACGCCTCTCTACTCCCCTGTACTCCCAGCTACGCCTACCTACTCCCTTCTTACGCCTCTCTACTCCCCCTCTACGCCTCTCTACTCCCCCTCTACGCCTCTCTACTCCGCCTCCTCGCCTCTGTAATCCTCCTCTACGCTTTTCTACTCTCTTTACGCCTCCTTAAGCCCCATTATGCCTCTCTGCTTCCCCTACGCCTCTCTGGCACAGGCTGCGTATGTTTGCGTTATCGACACCTGATGTAAAACTCTCCTTGGGGCCCAGAACTTGTTGTTGTTGTTACTGTTGTCGTCATAGTTGTTGTCATTGTTATTGTTGTTATTGTTGTTACTCTTGTTATTATTATTGTTGTTGCTCAAAGTAAATGTGGTTAGGGTGTAGGGAATGGTAGATGTAGACGGTTGGGGTGTTGAGATGTGGAGAAGGTGATGTAGAGATGTGTAGAAAGTGAGTTGAGATGTAACACCTCATCCTTAGCGATTTATTCAGTACATTATGCATAAGTAGAGATGTGGAGAAGGGGATGTAGAGATGTACGGATGTGGAGAAAATAAGATGAAGTTGTAGAAACAGAGACGTAGATGTAGAGAGGTGTGGATGTAGAAATATATTTGTAGATAGCTGATGCAAAGATGTAAATGTAGCGATGTGGATGTAGATACGTAGAGATGTAGATGTAGGTACGTAGAGATGTAGATGTAGGTACGTAGAGATGTAGATGTAGGTACGTAGAGATGTAGATGTAGATACGTAGAGATACACATACATAGAGATGTAGATGTAGATACATTGAGATGTAGATGTAGATACGTAGGGATGTTGATGTAGATGCGTAGAGATGAAGATACGTAGAGATGTAAGTGTAGATACATAGAGATATAGATGTAGATACGTAGAAATGTAGCGTTGAACGTTCGGACGACATGGATTGAAGATGGAGTGACTATTAGTTGACTGAGTGGATATAGATGTTGCGAGTATTAGAGCCGTATTATCAGAGGCTGTCAAAATGCCGTAACAACTCCTCCATAACGATTTATTCTTCACATTACACCAAAAATGTTCTCTTTGCTATTAACGTAAACTGTGCTCGTTAATAATGCGGTGCAATTAACACAGAAGAGAGTGCTGTGGTGTAATGATGTATAGGCAAAAACAGATCCCTGGCAAGTAACAGGCAGGTGGGAGTTGGCATATAGGAGGGGTTGCTGGAGGAGTTAATGAACCAGTACACCCGCTGTAAGGTAACTTGTCTTTTAAGCCCCGCCCCTATATTGAAGTCGTGGTCCTGCCCCTCCCCACCCACTCCCTGGGCAGTGAGTGGGGAGAGGCGGGGCTTAAGAGACAGGTTGCTTGGCGGCGGGTATACTATATAATGAGCATTTGGTACCTAGCTTCCATTGATAAATTATAAACTAGAAAAAAAATCTTAAATAATTGTTAAAATGCAGTGATGAAAAAAAAATGTAGAAATAAGAGATGTTGAAGCAAAGAAACAAGAGAGCATTTTTGTGATGGGAGGAGATTCAGAATTGTATATCCTTTACAACAACATCCCACCAGGTACAAACTTTTGTGAATACGGTGTGGAATGGGGGTTTCTGTGATATTTACATTTCTTCCTTCTACACTTTTGCCATCCGTACATCTTCACAGTTTATTTAGAATATTTATTTTTATTCCTAGTGTAGATTCTAACCTGTGTACTAAGACATGTGGTCATAAGCTTAACAAAAATCATTGACTCCCATTGGATCCCAGGGGTGCTGGGCGAAGTATGGCACTGGGTGGGTACTGAGCGTACCGCCCTCCGCCTATTGGCTCATAGTCGCGAAGCTCATAGGTCCCTACCCGGGGGTTTCCTACTTTATAAGGACTTGAAAAATCCCAGTTCTGTCCAATATTCCGGACACTGGGCTCCAATGGGATATCCAGAATAAGAATAGTGCGCTGTCGTACCGAAAGGGTTAATAGGTGAATGAATTGATGTCACCTGTCAGCCTGACCTCATTAAGTGCCCAGAATAGGTAAACTCTCTCTCTCTCTCTCTCTCTCTCTCTCTCTCTCTCTCTCTCCCCTCTCACATCCTTTTACGTGCCATCATCCTGTCAGAGGCAAGCGAGTCGACAGGATAGGGAAAGTTAGGGGAATTTCGAGCAACTTTACTGCCGGAAGAGAGAGAGATAGAGAGAGGGGGGGGGGGAGTTGAGGGGACTATAAAATATAGTGGAGAGGGAGAGGAAGGAAATTATTTTTATAAATAGAAATACAGACAAATAGATAGAAACAGACAGACTGAGAGGAGAGGGAAAATAGAGGGAATGGAAGACTGAAAGAGATGGAAAGAAATACTGGTATATAGAGAAACTGAATGAAAGGAAGAAGGAGTGAGAGAAATGAAAGAAGGAAACTGAGATAGAAGGAAGACAGTGAAACCAAGATAAGAAACAAATGGACGTACAGTAATGAGAGAGAGAGAGAGAGAGAGAGAGAGAGAGAGAGAGAGAGAGAGAGAGGTTAAAGGGGACAGCCTTTATCCCCTTCACCACAAATGGTTTCTCCAGTCATCAGACCCGTATAGATATAACAAGAATACACACACACACACACACACACACACACACACACACACACACACACACAAAACTTCATTGGACACAAGAGGGTAAGACTGTCAGGTATACGATATTATAGCAGTTATTGAATCCTGAATTTTACTGTATCTTTTATTTTAATGTAAGAAAAGGGGTGACAAAGGCAGCAGACAAGATCCCTCTTAAATAGACTTTAGGAGAAAAAAATATTTACTATTGTAGTGGCATATTATTCATTAGATATTTAAGTTTACATTAATATAGCAGCGAAAAAATCGTTTCTAAGCAACTATAGTCTGCTCACTTTCACTTGGGGATAAAACTGCCATCTCACCTCCGTCAAAGTTTAGTTGTAACAAGCGATCAACACTAGAATATAGTGATAGTCATGAGGAAGTACTATGGAAAAGATATAGAACTTTGTGGAAAAGCTGTAGACACCTGTATTGTTTGTTGTCTTCTGCCTTTGAGCCACGGGAGATAAGCTGCTTGGTCGAAAGTGTCTGGTGCATATGATACGATGTGTGAAAGACCTGAAAAACCTGAGAGTTGCTATCGTAGGCCCGTATTCTCGTCGCTTAAAAAGTCTCCCTAGCACCTCTTCATTTGCGTTTTTATTCACCGGCTGCTTATATAATTTTTCACGTTGTACATCCAGAGTATGTTGATTTTAGAATGATTTAAATAACACATAACAGGACAGCAAGGTATAATAAGCAAAATAAACCGCTTAGGAAAAGATGTTGGAGAGCTTCCTTAGATGACGAAAATACGGGGCTTGGTGTTGTGTTACGCAGACTATAATTTCATCGCTTTGACATTTTCTTTCGCCGTGTTAATTCTTCTGGTTTTATTGGTACCGATTACGAGTGACCACTGTATTTCAGATAAGAGAGGGAGGGAGAGAGAGAGAGAGAGAAGGGGGGGAGGACTGGGAGAGAGGGAGTGGTAGATAAGGGAGTAAGATATAGGAGTTAAGTGAGCGTATGGGTGAGTAAGCGTAGAGGAATTTAGTAACAGAGAGGGCCAGGAGCAAGGAGGGGGGATGGAAGCGATGGGCCTACAGACATGAAGAAATTGGGTGTAACGAGGGTAAAAAGGAGGGCAAGAGAGAAGAGAGAATGAGTACGGTGGGTATTAAAGAGGAGGAAAAGAGTGGGCAAGGGAGATGGGGGGGAGAGGGGGAGGTGAGGCAGTGAAGCAGGGGAAAGAAGTTTTGGAGGGCGGATGAGATAGAGGAAGCGGTGAAGAGAAAGGGGAGGAATACAGAGAATAATACGGAAGGATGCGACGGGAAGGTAGAGGGAAGGCAAATAGGAATAATATTTAAGGAAGTGAGGGAAAGTAGAGAGGCAAGAAGGGGAGAGCAGAGGTGTGTAGAGATCAGTAAGGAGATAAGCAGAGGGGAAGAAGTACTGGAGGAAAGGAGAGAAGGAGAGCGCGATAAGATGAAGAGAGGAGGGTATTGAGGTGAATGGGGAAGGGGAATACTGTGGAGCCAGAAGGAAGCCTAATTTATATTCGTTCTCGTTAAAGCGACTTTCCGTAAGATCTGATGTCGCGCGTGCGTGTGTGTGTGTGTGTGTGTGTGTGTGAGGGTTTACTCGTATAAATGAACTGCAGCCTGCTTTTGTTGCAGAACTTTCCTGCACTTTTTAGTACATTAGGCTTCATAATTATAACATTAGTTGGGACTCTCCTGTTACAGATATCTAATCGCTGCAGAAGCAGCAGGAGAATTAGTAGTAGTAATAATAATGGTAGCAGTAGTAACCGTAGTAGTAGTAGTAGTAGTGGTGGTGGTAGTAGTAGTAGTAGTAATGGTGGTTTTGGTGAGGGTAGTAGGCATAGTGGTATGCAGCTGCAAAGTTCATAGGTAAGGAGGTAGGTAGGTAGGTAGGAAGGTACCGTACGT
>NC_136954.1:27309313-27314313 GCF_032717465.1 Coenobita brevimanus | reverse complement strand
GGAACACCAGATGCTGTTGGCATCCCTACGTCAGGTGGGGTTGGTGGAGGATTAGTGCCCCTCCCTGTAAAACAATTAACTCTAAGCCCTTGGCCACCCCATTTGGGATAGATAGCGTCTGGCAATGGATGGATGGATGGACTACTAAGGTGTTTTCAAAATGCCACCCCAGAACACAGCCAGTGAGTCTTAGTGTGAGCCATAATGAACCATAGTAGTAGTGTGAGCCATAATGAGCCATAGTCGTAGTGTGAGCCATAATGAGCCATAGTCGTAGTGTGAGCCATAATGAGCCATAGTCGTAGTGTGAGCCATAATGAGCCATAGTCGTAGTGTGAGCCATAATGAGCCATAGTCGTAGTGTGAGCCATAATGAGCCATAGTCTTAGTGTGAGCCATAATGAGCCATAGTCTTAGTGTGAGCCATAATGAGCCATAGTCGTAGTGTGAGCCATAATGAGCCATAGTCGTAGTGTGAGCCATAATGAGCCATTGTCGTAGTGTGAGCCATAATAAGTAATAGTCGTAGTGTGAGCCATAATGAGCCATAGTCGTAGTGTGAGCCATAATGAGCCATAGTCGTAGTGTGAGCCATAATGAGTCATGGCCGTAATGTGAGCCATAATGAGCCATAGTCGTAGTGTGAGCAATAGTCGTAGTATGAGCCACATTGAGCCATATTCGTAGTGTGAGCCATAATGTGCCATAGTCGTGGTGAGTCTTAATGAGCCATAGTCGTTGTGTGAGCCATAGTGAGCCATAGTCGTAGTGTTCAGAAAATGCCACTTTCATACCAGGGAGTCAGTGAATGGTAGTGGTTCATGTGTAAGTAAAGGGTACGAATTTATTTTAAAAACAGCGGAACAGAAGAGATCGATTCTTCCCCAACATAAACCTAGTGAGTATCGTGAAGCGGTCGCCATAACTTATTAATCTTTTCATAGAGCAGAGTCTTATCTTTGTCTCATAGTCTTGATATAATACAGGACGATTCTGTTCGGCCTAGGAAGTCTGTCGACTCCAATGGTGACTGTTTGGTGTTGCATATCAGGTACTACCAGGCAAGTTCTGTCGGTCAAAGGAAACCCCTGCTCTTCCAAAGTTAGAGAGAGAGGGGGGGGGGAGGGAGGGGCAAAATATGGCCAAGGGAGGAAATAAAACACTGGAAGTACAAAGGGGAAGAGAAAGGGAGTGAGGGGAATGGAAGAAGTGCTAGTGAGGGGAAAAAGGTTTTGAAGGAATTAGGAGACGAAGGGAGCCGTGTAGGGGCAATAACTTAGACAGGCACGGCAGATTGAGGCCAAGACTGAGAGAAAGGGAGCCAGACAGACCAAAGAGTACTGTATGACATCCTGATAGATCCTTAGGACAGAAATGAATGACTTACAGGGAGATCCACATAGCGAGGGTCTGTGAGGTGGCGCCACATGTTTAGGGGCTTGAATGATGAGTGGATGGATGTGTAGCCTATTTTAACTCATCATTTGTTGATAATTTTGCCGCCCTTTACGTTCTCTTTCTGACGGGGGGTATAACAGGTAATTCTTAACAGCTCTCATTTTTGACTGTTCGTCCATCGTTTTTCTATTTTGATATATAATGTAGACCAAAGCCTTATTCGTTTCTGAAGAGGACTTATATTCCTTCATTTCCTTCATGTGCTCCAATGTAAACGTTCCTAATGCAAGTCTGATGAGCAACAGACGGGAAAGGTGAACTAATGAATCACCATGATCATTTGCATTAATCCCAGGGAAGGCTGAAACATTAATATTTTGCCAGGCGATTTTTCTAAGTCGGAATTCATGAGCGCTGAACCATAGCAATTAATTGTTTCCGAGAGACAATTTGTTTCCTTGTATTCTTCACGTTATTAATCACTGTAGTTAATCACTGTAGTTCGCTTGGTATCTGGTTGGTAGCTGTACGAGTTGAGGGTAAACAGACAGTCCTATGCAGATACAAAGCTGAAGATTTTTGTGAATATGAATCCTTAGCTTCCCCTTCCCCGCAGCGATGGCATTGATATTTCAGAATAATGACGATTTATAACTCCATCTTGCATACCCACCGCTACGACTGTAATGGGGCCAGTCCCGTGAGCCAGGATGATAATATAGGCGAGACCGGGACTCCTGAAGCTTACAGTCTTTTGGCCGAGACAAAATGCTGCAGATAAGACTGGGCTGGGCTGATGAAAGAGCCATTAAATAGAGATAAGAATTTGACAGGACGCGATAACGTGGAAACTGCCAGGAAGGATGACTGTTGAAGGACAAAGACTTGAGGGGACACGTGTGCAACAGATCAGCTTTGGCTCCTCCTCAGTCTGTATTTCCCTCTGTCTGTGACCTCCATTCTTGTAAATATCGAAATAAACAGATCTTGAATTTGGCCTATTTTACTATATTTTGTTTATTTATTTAAGGAAGAACTTTGCCGTCTTCTCACCTTTGGCTCCTTTACATAAAAAACAGCGCTTCATTTCAGGGCTGATTTTGTAAAGTTGGAAATTGAATGAAAAACATTGCATATCTGTTATCATCCTTAAAAAAAAAAAAAATGGTGATCGAACGAAAAACGTAGCTACATATTCCCATTTTATTTTATTTGGGTCAAACGAAAATCATCCATCCATACTTTCTGGTTCTCGATAATTGCAAATCAAAGGAAACATGTACTTATGTCAAGAATAAGGAACTTTTTGAGAATCTTTTTGAAAATAATAACTCGAAGAAAATGTATGTCTTTGTAGCTTTACCTTTCACACCAGCCTCTCAACAATTGGAAATCAAACAGAAAACTCATATATATTACCAGCGTGTCAAAAATTGAAGATCGGACGAAAAAAAAAAAACTTTACATATTTGTATTTTTGCAAAAATTGGAGATTGAACGAAGTAGCTGTGCGTGTTTTCAGCTTTTCGAAATTTGTGCATATTTTTAACTTTCCGAGAACTGAAGCCCGAGGGAAAATCTTATGCTCGATCAGACCAACTATTCGAAACTGAAAATTGGACGAAATTTTTATGGACGAGTGTAATTAAGCCACGGTACTTTTTTGGAGCAGCTTTTTTGGAAACTGAAGATTGACGAAAAATGTCCCTTATGTCCAGATCATATTTATATAAAACTATAGGGCTGAAAGAGAGAGAGAGAGAGAGAGAGAGAGAGAGAGAGAGAGACCAAAACAACTGAAGTACGGTACAGTGTTCCAGCTCACATCAGACGATTTAATTCGTGAGTAGAGGAGCCTGAGAGTGTTAATCTATTGGATTAATTAAATATTCCCTTCACCTAATCAAATCTTATCCTAATTTAGTTTCCTTGTAACGTCTTATCATCTCTGCTTTCAACCTAATTCGGTTTCTTGAGAGTTATTTCATCGTTTCCTTACCTCGTAAAATTTCCATCATCTAATTCAGTCTTCTTCAGCTAATCAAATCTCCACCCAGTTCTCAGCCACTCGAGGTGAATGTCAAAAGTTCCCTTCCTCCTTCCCATCCCCCACCGAGACGAAGCTGGTAAGAAAAACTGCTGATACATTCTATTAAAGTCTCCCCTTCCTCAAGCAGCCTCCATGAGGGTAGGGGAGAGGACTTTTGACTGTGACTGTACCTGCGAAACAAAGGCCAATCATTAGACGTAAATATATAGGGTTCGTTCCTCCATATTCCAGTACTGACGTGCGTTGTCTGTACACACTTTTATCTATCTGTCTGTCTGTCTCTCTGTATCCATCTATCTGTATCAGTCTATCTGGCTCTTCATCCATCCATCCGTCCATCCATCTCTGTCTACGAATATTTATGTATGTCCATCCATCCATCCATCCATCCATCTATCTCTGTCTACGAATATTTATGTATGTCCATCCATCCATCCATCCATCCATCTCTGTCTACGAATATTTATGTCTGTCTATCCATCCATCCATCTCTATCAACGAATATTTATCTGTATGCCTATCCATCCATTCATCCATTTTTTTCAACGAATATTTATCTATATGTCTATCCATCCATCCGCCCATCCATCTATCCGTCCATCCATCTTTATGTACGAGTATTTATCTATCTTTCTGTCTATCTATCTATTCTCTCTCTCTCTCTCTCTCTCTCTCTCTCTCTCTCTCTCTCGCTATCTATCTATCTATCTGTCTCTGTCTATCTACTTATTTACTTCCTTTTCATTGGAGAAGCTTTGAGCTTCCGAGGTTAGATATTGCCTTCTTTAACGCCTTCTCTACGAGGACGAAATATACTGGTTGTTATTTTTACATTATTTAAATCATTCTGCCAACAGGCAATTTTATATAGCTTGGAATTGTCACCTATAGTCCTTTTACCTTAACTTTGACCACATTTTTGTCTTGTTAGTTGATTTTACAAACCTCGGTGCCAGAATGGGACAATTCTTTGGCTCTACATCCTTTATTACATAGCACTTCTTCGTGACTAGCACCGTATTCGAGTGCTATTCTCTTGCTGCAGCTCAGTACTCAAGATGGTTAGATAGCAATTTTGGGCCAGGTTAGAGTGAAAAGGGTCTAGTAGAAAGGAGGTTAGGCTGTTTGCTTAGCGTCTTAGATTCCAATTGCGTCTCCGAAGATGAATGAAGATGTTTAGAGATAGCAGCAATGAAGCCCAGGAGACGCCATAAGAGTGCAAGAATTAGTGAAGATTATTCCTATCTCATCCAGGTCAAACAAAGCCTCCTTACCTGATTGCACTCGCCTGGAGATAGCAGAAGAGAAAAATGATATGAGAGAGAGAGAGAGAGAGAGAGAGAGAGAGAGAGCCAAGGCGATAAGACAACAGACAGATAACGCAGAATGGAATCAGACGGGGTAGGCAATGTTAGGCAGGCAAGGAGGACAAGAGGGAGAGAGGAAAGTAGGCAGAGTGAGTGAGGCAGGCAGGCTAGTAGGCAGGGTCAGCAGGAAGGTTGGATATGAGTGAGGTATGCAGGCAGAACTAGAGGAAAGCAGGTAGAGAGGA
>NC_136954.1:27281813-27306813 GCF_032717465.1 Coenobita brevimanus | reverse complement strand
CACCCTCAGCTAATCTACGTTTAGGAAAAAAGCAGAATTACAGTTTTAAGTAGCGCACCTTCAACGAGAAACAGTAAATCTATGCATAGAGAGGTGAGCTTAGGGAGGAGGGATTGGAGTGGAGGAATTAGACTAAAGACATTCGAAAGTAAGAGGAGGAGGAGAAGGAGACAAACAGCGGCAGACAGACAGAACGGAGGAGTATGGAGAAGGGCAAATTTTAAAACTAAAAGTCTCTGGGACAAAGAGGAAGAGGAGGAAGAAAGAGATGCTGGAGGAAAAAAAAACGTGTAGGGGAAGGGGAGAGAAAAGAAAAAAGACTGAGAAATTGGAGAGAGAGAGAGAGAGAGAGAGAGTTGTGGATGGGTGGTGGATAAGTTGATAGAGAAGGAGAAAACTGTTTTGGTTAGGTGTATGTATGGATGTATAGCTGGTGGAATAGGAGGATGGATGGATGGCTAATGGATAGGTAGATGAGTGGAAGGGTAGGTGGAAGATTGGGTGTATGGTGGGAGACGGTGTCGTTACTGGGTAAAGCTGCCGTCACACTGGAACAAAAGTGGCTAACATGCTAGCCAGTTATGCGACCCGCTAGCCAAACTGACTGTCGGTTAGCGAGATTTCGCCTGCGAGGCGAAATGGATAACAATTCTTGCTCACAGCTTGTTGGTGGGATTAGAACTCAAAGAAGCCTATAATAATTTTGTAATTGGTGAGAAAATATTCAGTTATTCACAGAAGGAAACTTTACCTAAAACTGTTAAGTAATTACAATTTAATTCTTGTGGTTTTTGTTCACTTTTATTTATTTCTTGTAACATGAAATAAATATTCGGACACTCGAGTGACCAGCCACAAAGGCTGTGTGTTTTGTCTCCAAACAACAAGTAAAAATCAGATTTCGATATGGATCCTGCGGCAAAGAAAACTCTAGAAGACTGCTTTGTGGCTCTGGAGTTGCTAAAGTGCGTGAGGCGGTTACAGAAATTCAGGAAAAGGGAGTGGGTACTCCGTGGTGGTTTGTTTACAAATGACCACGAGGCGCCAAGGCAGACGACACTGTTGGCCGTTTCGGCTCGCAAAAACAAACGAGTGTGACGGACACTCGACTCTGCTAGCCGTTTTCACTCGCAAAACTGGCTCGCATGTTAGCCACTTTTGGTCTAGTGTGACGCCACCTTTAGGACATAAATGGTTGAGAGTGAAAGAATATTCGTAGCCATTTTGTGAGGGAGGGTGACGTCGTGATAGGGGAGGTCGTCACTGAGTAGGACAAATTAATGTAGTATAATAGGAGGTATATGAGGGAGGGACACTTGTAGGAATAGCTGGTACTGGAGGCTGCTATCATTATATTTTTTATCTTCATTTTAATTTTTTCATTCATTTTTATACTAACAAATTATTGGATACGGTGCAGTAATTGGTTTTCCTAAATGGAATATTTGTAAGCTATATTACAGCCTGGTCAGGAACCATTGCCCTAATATATTTCTTTCCTGTGTGTGTGTGTGTGTGTGTGTGTGTGTGTGTGTTTTATGCAAGGAAGAAGGAACCAAAGGCCAGAATCCTGCAAATTGCTCCCTC
Organism: Coenobita brevimanus; assembly: GCF_032717465.1. Taxonomy (NCBI): domain Eukaryota; kingdom Metazoa; phylum Arthropoda; class Malacostraca; order Decapoda; family Coenobitidae; genus Coenobita; species Coenobita brevimanus. The sequence goes on along the minus strand of NC_136954.1, from coordinate 27,305,226 downwards.
CAAGAAAAGCCAAAACAATACAACAGAGAGCCAATTTAAGATCCATTTATTTCGAGATGCCTGGACACACTGCGTTTGAAAGACTGAAGGTCGTACGCAGTAGGAAAACAGACAGAGGGAGACAGTTCCAGAATTTACCTGTTACGTACATGAAGGACTGGAAGAGGCCGTTAACTCTTGCGTTAGAGAGTTGGACAGAAAAGGGATGAGAGTTTGTTGCTAGACGAGTGCTATGCGCCCGTCGTAGTGGTGAAGGGATGCAAGCAGACAGTTCAAAGGATCTTTGACCATTGAAGTAGCGATAGAAAAGAGATAAAGATGCAACAGTGCGGGGAAGTGACAGAGGTTGAAGGGAGCCAGTAAGAAGAGGTGGAGGAGGAGGTGTGTGTGTGTGTGTGTGTGTGTGTGTGTGTGTGTGTGTGTGTGTGTGTGTGTGTGTGTGCGTGCGTGCGTGCGTGTGTGTGTGTGTGTGTGTGTGTGTGTGTGTGTGTGTGTGTGTGTGTGTGTGTTTGCGTGCGTGCGTGCGTGTGTGTGTGTGTGTGTGTGTGTGTGTGTGTGTGTGTGTGTGTGTGTGTGTGTGTGTGTGTGTGTGTGTGTGTGTGTGTGTGTGTGTGTGTGTGTGTGTGTGTGCTCCAAATAGAATCAACAGCTGGACCCTTGTTGATAGTTTTTACTGTGGCCGTTAATTCAGTTTCCATAATTGTATATTGTCCAGTATTCTCATACCCGATCTATCTCTCCTTCCCTCTTCTCTCCCCCTCTCTTCTTCGTTCCTCCTCAATTACCCTTCTCTCCCTTTCCCTCATCCCCTTCCCTCATCCCCTTCCCTCTCTTCCCCTTCCCTCTTCAATTTTCTCCCGGTCCCTCCCGCCTTTCCTCTCTCTCTTGTCCCTTCCCGTCTCTCCTTTTCTCCCGGCCCTTCCCACCCTCCACACTTCCGTCCATCTCCTCCTTTCTCTCTCCGTCACTTGTGTGCTCCAAATAGAATCAACAGCTGGACCCTTGTTGATAGTTTTTACTGTGGCCGTTAATTCAGTTTCCATAATTGTATATTGTCCAGTATTCTCATACCCGATCTATCTCTCCTTCCCTCTTCTCTCCCCCTCTCTTCTTCGTTCCTCCTCAATTACCCTTCTCTCCCTTTCCCTCATCCCCTTCCCTCATCCCCTTCCCTCTCTTCCCCTTCCCTCTTCAATTTTCTCCCGGTCCCTCCCGCCTTTCCTCTCTCTCTTGTCCCTTCCCGTCTCTCCTTTTCTCCCGGCCCTTCCCACCCTCCACACTTCCGTCCATCTCCTCCTTTCTCTCTCCGTCACTCCCGTCCCTCTTCTCCTCCCATTTGTCTCTCTAGCCCCTCTCCTCCTCTCATTTCTCTCTCCGTCCCTCTCTTCGTCCCAATACACTTTCCGTCCCCTCCGTCTTCCTCGTCCTTCCTCTCCTCTCCTTTCTCTATCCTCACGCACGCACACACCTATACTAAGGTGCTCTCCCTCCCTCTCTGGAGTGTAGCATTCAATTCTGCGCTACTCCTTTGTTTTCCTGTGTACGATACCCAAATATTACCCTTCCTCGGGACGCTGCCAACAAATTTGCTCCCTTTATTAAATCATGCCGCCTCGGACCAACCTGTACCTCCCCTTTCAACAACAACAAATTCACTTGTGTTTATTTGATGCGGTATTGAAATAATGCTTTTCGTTTCATCATTTTTATTGCAATTACCAGGGGGCTTTATTTATGGATGGAATTTCTATATGGCCCGCAATAGCTCCTTCACTGCTAGATGGCTCACAGACTCTGTAAAAGAAATCGTATATTAGAAGGGGAAAAGAAAGACTTTACCCTTTTGCGCACTTGATAATATTTTCTGTTAATTTTCATTTATATGTTTGATATAGTAGGGTGATTTTAATTGCATTTCCCCCTCTATTTTAAAAAATCATTTTGTTTTGTGCAATACTGAATCCTTGCCCAAGTATGGTATATATTTTTAATTTAAATTTATACTAGCTACCACCAGGGCCTTTCTTGGTCCACTCCCCTCACCATTAACCCTCTCATGGTCCGGATAACTCTAGTACTCCAGCTAATGCCAGACGATTTAACTCAGGTGAATGTGAGTTACAGGAGCCTGAGAGTTAGCATTATTGCCATTCATCCTCATAATTGGAAGGGTCAGTGCCAGGCGATTTCATTCATCTGACAGTGAGACAGAGAAGCCTCAGCATTTGTATTGTCACTGTTAACCCTCGCATGGTCATTACAGCTCTTATCTTCCACTCGGGTCGGCACCATATGATTATACTGAGCTAAACGTGAGTCCCAAGAGCCTGACAATATTAACACTTTTACTACTAAGGTGTTTTCAAAATGCCATCCCATAACACAGCCAGTGAGTCTTAGTGTGAGCCATAATGAGCCATAGTCGTAGTGTGAGCCATAATGAACCATAGTCGTAGTGTAAGCCATAATGAGCCATAGTAGTAGTGTGAGCCATAATGAACCATAGTCGTAGTGTGAGCCATAATGAGCCATAGTAGTAGTGTGAGCCATAATGAGCCATAGTCGTAGTGTGAGCCATAATGAGCCATAGTAGTAGTGTGAGCCATAATGAACCATAGTCGTAGTGTGAGCCATAATGAGCCATAGTCGTAGTGTGAGCCATAATGAGCCATAGTAGTAGTGTGAGCCATAATGAACCATAGTAGTAGTGTGAGCCATAATGAACCATAGTAGTAGTGTGAGCCATAATGAGCCATAGTCGTAGTGTGAGCCATAATGAGCCATAGTCGTAGTGTGAGCCATAATGAACCATAGTCGTAGTGTGAGCCATAATGAACCATAGTCGTAGTGTGAGCCATAATGAACCATAGTCGTAGTGTGAGCCATAATGAACCATAGTAGTAGTGTGAGCCATAATGAGCCATAGTAGTAGTGTGAGCCATAATGAACCATAGTCGTAGTGTGAGCCATAATGAGCCATAGTCGTAATGTGAGCCATAATGACCATAGTCGTAGTGTGAGCCATAATGAACCATAGTCGTAATGTGAGCCATAATGACCATAGTCGTAGTGTGAGCCATAATGAGCCATAGTCGTAGTGTGAGCCATAATGAACCATAGTCGTAGTGTGAGCCATAATGAACCATAGTCGTAGTGTGAGCCATAATGAACCATAGTCGTAGTGTGAGCCATAATGAGCCATAGTCGTAGTGTGAGTCATAATGAGCCATAGTCGTAGTGTGAGTCATAATGAGCCATAGTCGTACTGTGAGCCATAATGAGTCATGGCCGTAATGTGAGCCATAATGAGTCATAGTCGTAGTGTGAGCAATAGTCGTAGTATGAGCCACAATGAGCCATATTCGTAGTGTGAGCCATAGTGTGCCATAGTCGTGGTGAGCCATAATGAGCCATAGTCGTAGTGTGAGCCATAGTGAGCCATAGTCGTAGTGTGAGCCATAATGAGCCATAGTCGTAGTGTGAGCCATAATGAACCATAGACGTAGTGTGAGCCATAATGAACCATAGTAGTAGTGTGAGTCATAATGAGCCATAGTCGTAGTGTTAGCCATAATGAGCCATGGTCGTAGTGTGAGTCATAATAAGTCATAGTCGTAGTGTGAGTCATAATGAGCCATAGCCGTAATGTGAGCCATAATGAGCCATAGTCGTAGTATGAGCCACAATCAGCCATATTCGTAGTGTGAGCCATAATGTTCCATAGTCGTGGTGAGTCATAATGAGCCGTAGTCGTTGTGTGAGCCATAGTCGTAGTGTACTCAAAATGCCACTTTCATACCAGAGAGTCTGTGAATGGTAGTGCTTCAAGTGCAAGTAATGGGTACGAATTTATTTTAAAAACGTAGCGAAACAGAAGAGATCGATTCTTCCCCAACATAAACCTATGATTATCGTAAGGCAGTGGCAAGAACTTATTAATCTTTTCATAGAGCAGAGTCTTATCTTTGTCACATAGTCTTGATATAATACAGGACGATTCTGTTCGGCCTAGGAAGTCAGTCGACTCCAATGGTGACTGTTTGGTGTTGCATTTCAGATACTACCAGGCAAGTTCTGTCGGTCAAAGGAAACCCCTGCTCTTCCAAAGTTAGAGAGAGAGAGAGAGAGAGAGGATTAAAGGAGAGGAAATCAAAAACTAATACCGTAATGAAAGGAGAAGATAAAAGAGAGAGAATGAGAGAAAGCGAAGGAAATAAAAAAGAAACTTAATAATAACAAGAAGCGGTGTCAAGACACAGCAAACCCGTCCCCAGCAGTCATTTTAGCGCTGTCGTATAAATACAGCAGGATATAGATGTCACATATCAAATTTGGAGTGAATCGGGTGACAATTGACGATTTTATGCCCATATGAAATTTTGGCCTGACCCATCTGTCATTGGCCCCCATACCTCTAACTGGGGAGGTGACTTCCTCTGATGTAATGAGGCATGTTATAGGATGCAGATTTGAAAGATGCAGCTTTAGGTTTTGGTTTCAAGTCGATATGACGAATTTGAAAGGAGTTATGGCGAAAAAAACAATTTTTTAAGAACATTTTTTGGGCCTACAGCCTTGGCCTTGGCCCAGTTTGGCCCAAAATTTAACCAGGTGATCAGAATGCCATAGCCCATAATCCCTGTAATTTTAATCAAAATCGCACCAGTAGTTTTCGCGTAAAATTGTTAGACAGGCAGTCAGACAAATAGACAGACAAACCGAGTAAAAACAATATCCGTTCCCGAGGCCCACTGGGGCGGTTACGGGTAATTAAAAGAGAGAAGATCAAACTGAACACCCTCTCTCTCATCCCCTCGCCTTTCTCGTAAGAGACAGTTGTAAGGCGTGAGAAAGAATGAGAAAGCAAGAAAGACAGAGAGAAGAAATTAAAGACCGAACATCGAAGGACAGAGAGAGAGAGAGAGAGAGAGAGAGAGAGAGAGAGAGAGAGGTTAAGGGGACAGCCTTTATCCCCTTCACCACAATTGGTTTCTCCAGTCAGCAAACCCGTACAGATCTAACACACACACACACACACACACACACACACACACACACACACACACCTCATTGGACTAGGTTATAACAATGAGGGAATCCTGTATTTTACTGTATCTTATATTTTAATGTAAGAAGAGGAGTGATACAGACTGCAGACAAGATCCCTCTCAAATAGACTTTGCGGGAAAAAAACTGATTAAATATTACAGTGGTATATTATTCATTAGACATTGAAGTTTACATTAATATAGCAGTGAAAAACAAAAATCGTTTCTAAGTAACTACAGTCTGCTCACTTTCACCTGGACTAAAGCTGCCATCTCACCACCGTAGGAGTTAAGTTGTAATGATCGACTAACACTAGAATATAATGCTAGTAATGATGAAGTGCTATGGAAAAGATACAGAACTCCTCAGAAAAGATTTATACCCACGCATTGTCTTATTCTGCCATAGAGCTACGCGAAATAAGCTTCTTGGTCGAAAATCTATGGTACATGAGATGATACGTGAAAGATGCAAATTCCTTGACTGAAAGACTTGCTCTCGTGGTCCGTATTTTCTTCGCTTAAAGAGGTTGCCTAGTACCTCTTCCTTAGCGATTTTTTTTTTTTTAACTGACTGTTCATATACTTGTAGATGTTGTAGCCTATATCCAGAGTATGGCGATTTTAGAATGATTTATTAACACACATAAGGAGAGCAAGGTATAAAGAAAATAAATCGCTTAGGAAGAGGTGTTGGAGAGCTTCTTTAAATGCCTTGGTGTTGTATTATGGAGACTATGACTTTTGTCGCTGTTTGACATTTTCTCCCGCATTGTTAATCCTGGTTTTATTGGTAGCGATTAAGGGTGACCACTATAATTCAGATTCAGGTATGAGAGAGAGAGAGAGAGAGAGAGAGAGAGAGAGAGAGAGACTGGGAGTGAGGGAGCGGCAAATAGGGGAGGGGGATGAGGGGGTTAGGTGAGTATGAGGGGAAGAAGTATTGGAGGGAGGAGGAGGAACTGAGACGTTGGGGCCGGGGAACGGGGGTTGGGAGTGAGTGGGTATAGAAATAAATTGAGTGTGAAGTGGGAGAACAGAAGAAGAAGAGAGGAGAAAGAATGAGTACTATAGGAATTAGAGCGAAGGAAAAGAGTAGGAGAGAGGAGTGGGATAGGAGAGGAAGAGAGAGGAGGGGGGGGGTTGGTAGCAAGCAGAGGGGGAAGAAGTATTGGACGGCGGGTGAGATAAAGAAATCGGTGGAGAGAGGGTGGGACACAGATAATAGTAAGAAGGGAAGCGAAGGGAAAGTAGGAGGAAGGCAAATGGGAATAATATTTAAGGGAGGAAAAGAAAAAGAGGGAAGAAGGGGAGAGAACAGGGGTGTAGAGATCAGTACGGAGATAAGCAGAGGGGAAAAATCAGTAGAGGAAGGGAGAGAAGGAGAGAGCGATAGCATGAAGAGAGGAGGGTGTTGAGGTGAATGGGGAAGGGGAATACTGTGGAGCCAGAAGGAAGCCTAATTTATATTCGTTCTCGTTAAAGCGACTTTCCGTTGATTCTGACTGTGTGTGTGTGTGTGTGTGTGTGTGTGTGTGTGTGAGAGAGAGAGAGAGAGAGAGGGAGGGAGGGTGGGGGAGAGAGAGACTTTACTGTGATTTGAGGCCATATCTATGGTCCACTTCCTCTTCACATCTCCATATCCTCTTTTTTCTTTTTCTTTCCACTTCTCCTCCAGACCATTTCTTTCCTCTCTCTTCTCTTCCTTCCCTTTATTTCCCCCTTCTCGGCCACTTTATCTTCTCCCCAATTTCCCATTTCTCTTCCACCATATACTCTCCTTTTCCTCCCCTCACCCCATCAGTCTCCTTACTTCCTCCTCCCTCATTTTCCCCTTTCTCTAAATTCTCCCTTTCACTTTCCCAGTACCTTCTTTCTCGCTTTCTCCTAACCACCCCCTCCTTATACCGAAAGCCTGAACATAAGTAAGGATAAGTTTAGCAGGACGAACGTACAGTTGGCCACAAATGAATCTGGGACAGTGTGTGAAGCGGTGTAGCTAAAAGTACCAACATTCATGCGTCGCAGTTACTTGGTCATTTCATCTATAATGTGACGCCTTCGTTTATTCATGTTCGTGTCACCAACAAACATGTGATTGTGTCAAGGTTGTCAAGTGTACCAAATGCTAGACCTTTGCAGCACAGTCCTGCTGTACCAAGTGCTTATGTTGCCAATTAGCATATAGCGACAGAGGTTAGCCTTCTGTTTCACTACGTCTGCTGTCTAATTAGTGCGTCTCTATCACTTTCCTCTACGTCTGTCATATTAAGGTGAATCATGGGTGGGCAGGGAAACACACCACACCTCCATCTGTTTAGGAGCGTTAGCCAACACAAGTAAGTGAAAAGCAGATGTGAACCATTGGCAAAATTTTGTTCCTGAAATACATGGCTCAGATGTTATCGTTCAAAGTTGTCCTACCCCCTTTTTCCCTTACTTCCTTTCCCTTCCCTTGTCTTCTTGCCCAATCCCTACCCCCCTCACTTCTCTCTCTCTCTCTCTCTCTCTCTCTCTCTCTCTCCCTCACTCTCTCCCCGCTTCTCCTGAAAACACTTTCTTCTTCCTCCTTTCTCCTTTCCTTTCGCCCTCTTTCTTGCCTTAAATCCACTCTTTTTGCGTTCCCTCTCTTCCTTTCTGTCTCTTCTGCTTCAAATTCTCCTGTTTTCTTCCCCTCACACGTCCCCAAATCCCTCCTTCCTCCCTCTCCCTTCCACCGACTCACCATGTCCATCTCCCCTTCCTTCTACCTTCCTCCCTTCCTTCCACCTACGCATACATGTCCCTCCATCTCCCCTTCATTCCACCCTCCTTCCTTCCACCTACGCCTACATGTCCCTCCATCTCCCCTTCTCTCCACCTTCCTTCCTTTCATCCACTTATTCATGTCCTATTTCCCCTCTCCTCCACCATCTTTCCTTCCATCCACTCCGACGTGTCCCTCCATCTCCCCTTCCCTCCACCTTCATTCCTCCTTTCCACCTACGCCTACGAGTCCCGCCATTTCCCCCTTCCCTCCACCTTCCTTCCTTCCTTCCTCCTACGCCTACTTTCCTCCACCTCTCCCCCTTCCCTAATTACACCCTGAATGTTAAGAAAGATAAGTAAGGGCCTGAGAAGCGTACACCTTTGCAATGTTTAAGCTCCAAGTTCGAGACCAAATTAGGAGGAATTGGACTGGGTTGGGCCGTTTCCTAGCCTGGTAATTGAACCCTGAGGGCAGCTGTCGCGTCGTGAGCCACCAGAACATCAGCTAGGCAGTTAGGGTAGGTGGGAAAGTAGCACGCAGAAAGGTAGGTAAGCAGGAAGATGAACAGAACGAGACTTGAAGGGAGGTGGAGTGTATTTTTGGCAGGCAACAAGGTGTATATTTCAGTGTATATTATGGTCATACCCTTTTGTCTAAGAAGGTTATCATTCTTACCACACTTACAGGTATACCACCGTGATTTTGAGTCCCTTCAGCTAAGGAAGGACTTTATGGCAAAAGCCTCATCATTTGAACCAGTTTCGGGAGAAGGCGCACAGGATGAAGTTAGAAAATATAGCGGCAAATTTTAATTTTGAAGAAACTGAAAAATAAGTTAAACAGATGCATATATATATATATATATATATATATATATATATATATATATATATATATATATATATATATATATATATATATATATATATATATATATCTCACAGTATTAATGACACACAGTAAAAGAAGTTAGTGTATTTATGATACAGAATTGGAATATTACTATTTACATATACAAGTAACCCACCTTGATTATTAAGAAAAATACATTCATCTATAATTACGCTAATTTATGATAGCCCTAGATACCATTAACCCTCACAGAGGAAACATAAGGATGATATTGACACAAACATAATGCCAGGCTTTGGGTAATTCATTGCCTATAGTATATACATACTGAATACAAACGGTATTACTTCTCAGTATTAATGCTACCCCACACGTAATCAAAGAACATTACATCATCAAGCATTCAAATGATGCAAACACGTCAATACAAGTCCAGCCACCTTGAGCTTGAACAACTTCATCAACTCTCCTGGGTAGGGATGTCACTAAATTATGACATTTGGACGGTTCCTCACAGACTCCCAAACCTCAAGGGCTTTACTTTCTACAACTTCGACAATTATTTCTTCACCCACGTCCCAGTCCCCTTGCCACTAAGCATGTGGTTAACTGTATTCTCTGCGTATACAAGTTCAAAAACTTCTTGTAGGCCAGATTCCAACATCAGATGGCCTATAGAGCCCAGGAAGCTCATTTGCATGTGGAGCCCTCCAAGTCTTAAGATGATGGATTTCAGGGAACTGGTAATTGGTGCTGATTCAACTAAAATCGTGGCTTTATACCAAAGTGGTTGGTCAAATATCAAGATGGGTGTAATGTTATTTTTAATGGCTAAATCACTTACGTAACACAGTGTTGAGTACACACAGTTTGGGTTACCAGGATCCATGTCAATCATTGGTAAAAGAGAAAAGCTGATTGCCCTGGGTAGCTTCCCTTGTGGGACAGATCTGCATCATGCCGGACCAGGAGGGTCTAGATGGACGTAGAGCAAATGATACTTCCCACAGAATGTCAATGTTTGCACTAGAATCTAGAATCTCTTTTCCATTTAGCTCCTTATACGTCATTGGTGGATTGTGGGGGCATTGGGAATCTAAAAACTTTATGTTAATCCGTCCAGCCCTTAGTATGTCGTCCGAAAGGACTTTGATTCTTGGAACTGGATATGATTTCATTGTCCCTGGTGTAAACGTTGCCATAATTCCCATACCATGGAAGGTATTGAATCCATCAAGACTTCTAACATTATGGTCGACATTATCAGCTACAAATTGCACAAACTCTCCTTCCTCTGGTGCAAAGTTCCAGCACCATGTACCAGACTCAACACTTCTTTCAAATTTCTGGACCTCAGAGTAAGAGCAAGAGAAGCCATGTTTGTTGCGAGAGTCGACTATGAATCTTGATCCAAATTGGTCATGCATCTCCTGTGCTAGTCCAAACTGCAAGGGGGCTAAGAGGACTCTGGGTCTTGCTGCCTGCATAATTGCTTGGCCAATAGATGCAATTTTCAAATTGTTGTCTTTACCTGCAAAATATTTTGAAGAAATATCAGCAAAGATTTAGGAATATATTCAAGAGCAACCTCCTCTCCAAGGTCAATTTTAGATGGAAAATAATCTGGTCTTGTTTCTACTGATTTGATGTGATTTCTTATAAGTTTAGCTGCAGTTTCAATTATTCTAGCTGCTTCTGAATCTGAGTCATCCTTAGAGCTCATCTGTGAATAAAACTCATGTAAAACCGTTTAAGCAGTGCTGAGGAAAGTAACAACATTATGTTTCCCATTAATTGCAGTTACAGTTATTTGGTCTTTGAAATGTTCCTGCAATCTGGTTTTCATATAAGGTACAGAGTAAGGCTCCAAGGCAGAATTGTGGAGTACATCTTTCATTTTGTTAACAAGATCTGAAACAGTGAGCTGCTCATCATCATTTTCCATTAAGTAAGTAGCAACCTTGAGAAATTCTTGTTTTTCTTTGTAAATCCTCTGGCCTTCCAGTTTTTCTTTTTTTGTTACTTCCATAGAAGAAAATGCCATTGGAATGTTCTTGTTGGTTTTAAAAGTTCACGTAGCATGATTTGTGATAGATTGCTTCTTCTGAAACAAAGGTCCACTGCATAAATAATTCTACCCTTAACAATTTGTGACCACTCATCATTATTCCGGATCTTTTTCACACACAGTCAACAAACTATCCTTGAATTCCAGCGTTTCTACATGGGAAACCTCAAAACCTCTCTTTTTGCCATCATACTTAACACCAAAACCACAGAAAATGCATGGTTCCTTGAATTGGAACACACCAAAAGAGCGACGGGAACAGGAAGGTGTTTCATCAGTGACGGATTGTTTTTTGCGGTCAAGTGCAATGTATTTAGGGTTGACCCAACGTTGTCTACATTTCTTGTCAAGACTCTGACCAATCTCAATGTTAATAGATTTCCACGTTCGTCAGAAGCTCTGTTTATAGAATCAATCCCCTTTTGGCTTATGATAATATTTCTTCGCCTCCATCCAGTCTGTTGTCACACAAAGCACACTTCTCCATGTCCATGGTTACTTCATTTCAGACAGCCTGAAAATAAAAGAAAATATATCACTGGTATTTTAATTAAGCAAACCTTTTGATAGGAATAATTACAAAGAACAAATATAAAAGAATTCATACAAATAAAATAATACTTAATATTATATACATTAAAATTAAATATTAAATACAATTCGGTCTTAACAGAATGAAATAGGGTAGAGCTACCCCTATCTAAAGGCAAAATAATAAATATAGAGACTAACAGATATGTTCATTGAATAGATCGACCCCAAAAACATAGGTATATGGACACAGGAATTATCCAAATCGGACAACATATACCTGTGTTATAGGTAATTTAAGGTTTTCAGTAATGTACTGGCCGGACGCATGTCAGTACTAATGTTTATTATACATATTTTTTATTTTCCTATCCATGACTTTAATAAACCTTACATAGAGGCCTTATATGTTGGCTCTAGATATAAGATAGCTAATGATGACAAAGTAAATTACACATATACTGACTAAAAATATTAAAGTTTCCCTTTAATTATTGAATAAAAATAGCTTTACGGCAGATATCATAGCATATCTGGATATCATAGAAGAGAGCCAGAACTGTCAACAAATTATAGATTAAAACTGAGAAATATGATCTAAAATAGTAAATAAAGATGAAATAATTATGATTTTTTTGGAAATTGTATAAGCCAAAGCCACAAAACCAGAGTTCGAGTAGAAGGGGACCAAATTTGGTGGCCATTATTTAAAATATGGCTGCCGTTAACCACTTTCCACTTTCAGGTTAGTCATGAAGTAAACTTTTTATTATGTTATAGAGGACATATCAATATGATTACAAATATTCCGCTGAGAAACCTTTTATTGCAATTTGGTTGAGGTTAGACACTATTTTTACTGCTGTACTTGTACATAATGGCCCAGATAAATTCTCGATTGGAAGTTTAGATCACAACCCCTTGAGGAGCCAGTCGAGGACGTCCACTTTCGGGTGCTGATTTAGCCAATCCATTACCACTCTTGCACATATGCATAGGACTCCTGTCGTCGAACAAGTCTAATAGGATGAGGATGTGGGATTGCCATATTTCTCACGTGATGGCAACAAAACATTTTCTAACGTCAGTGTATTTTTGCCCTGTAAATCGTCCTTCTATTTTCGTCAATTCTCCAGGTCCATTGGCCCATTTATCCAACCCCAAAGTGATAGACTCACTCCTACCACTTTTGTCCTTTCTGTATATTTTTCATTTCATACCGTTTGTTTACAGGTCTCCAGCACGTTTGAGCCTGCTTCCTCCGACGTAGAAGCATTTCTTATCAGTAAATATTACTGTTCCAAAAATCTACGTCTGCTCCTAAATACTGTAGAAAAAACAAACCCTAGTCTACACTGTTTATTGGCTTGAGAGAGTTTTCTTGGCCGTACTGTAACAGTGAATGTCCATCTCCATGAATGCGTCTTCTCGTTGTCCGAGGATCGCAGGGGAAGCCGTAGAGTCCGAGTAACGTTAACGGCAGAACATTTTTGCTCGTTTACCATGCCCGAAAAACGGGCGACATCTTGACGAGTGAGAATTCGAGGTCTTTTACTGCGACCGCTTTGTGTTCACTGAATCCTTCATTTGCCACCGACTAATCCATCGATTCACATTCTTGACAGACACCTGTGAAGGAAAGGGCAATTTCTTTTGATGACTCCCACTTCCCCACATCACGATGATAAAGCCACGGAGGGTAATGACCCCTAAGGATCGTTTGCACTCTTTCCATCACCCACCACGTTCCCGCATCTTCTTTGCCATTTCTGGCAATGAATACTGCAGAAAATAATGAACTAGTTGGCACTGTAGTCTGACTATTCATAGTTCACCTGGCTGATTATATTGCGCGATAACATTTGGTGAAACCATCTTGCACTGCCGCTCTTCCACATTCAAAATCTCTCTCTCTCTCTTTTTCTCTCCTCTCTCTCTCTCTCTCTCTCTCTCTCTCTCTCTCTCTCTCTCTCTCTCCAGTACAACCACTCATGTCATTTCACTACATAATTAGAGGCTCTACCCATCTTATGGCCCATTGCCACATTCTTGCCTTCCATAATAACTTGCAATGCTTATTAAACAGTTCGTATATGATTCAGCAGTTAAATTTTTTTCCTATAAGGGAAAGGTTTGAAAAAATGAGTATTTATTCCAGGATAATCAAGAGAGCTACTGAAGCTAAAGCTGGTTAGACTGTCTCTAGGTAATATTTGTGCAGTGAATGTCGTGGTATGCGTAGTAAAGGGAATCTTTCCACTACCACTGGTCTTCATAGCACCAGTTAGGCTCTCCCTGTATTTTTGGTCACACAGCACTGGATCCAAACAGGAGGTCCTTGGACCACTCCAGGGAGAGTAAGTAGGTAGGAGAAAGAGTGAAAGTGGGCATGAAGAAGGCGTAAGGAAGTGGGAGGAAAGAGGTAGGAGGTTGACAGGAAGTGTGAGAATGGAGTGGAAAGGGGTTAGAGATGTATGAAAGAAGAAATGAGATACAGGAGAATACAGAAAAGATAATACCCAGAGCTACTTTGATCAGGAAGTTGGTGGTAGTCTGGGATAGCTCTGTAATCTGCATTACCTCATCACTTCGTGCTGTCCGTTTCCTCTACAGGCTTGACTGCAGAGGCTGAAATTCACTAACGAGCATACCATGGCATTTGACATTAACTTCTTCCCCACAGTCTTATGGAATGCTTGACCACACACATTAATGTAAGTCTTCAGTATTACAGCTCCAACCTTTTCAGTGAAATCACACTGAGAATATGGCAATATTTGTTACTTAGCTTCACATGGATTCGGACACTCAAAATCCCTCCCTCTTACCCTCTCTCTCCTGCCACCCCAGCACCTCGCATCCTCCTCCTCCTCCCGAAGCACCGTTGTTCGAACCTCAGTTATGGGAAGATTCATACTGTGCCTTTAGATCAGGACACAACTTTTGACCGCCAGTGTACCAGCGCAGTAAGTGTGTGTATGTGTGCTTTCATTTTATATACGTAGGCTAAGTACAGGGTATTACATTTTGTGAATGACTTTGCGTACACTGTGTTTACACGTGAGTGTGCGCATTCTTGTCTCTAAATGTGTACGTGTGCGCGTGCATACGCGTTCCAAAAAGCTTCTGAAACCAGGTTAAAATGATTATTTCACAGTGAGCATTGTTGTACTGTGACCGTTGTTTCCTTAGGTAGATACACTTGTAGAGACAGCATATTCCAAATTTTGTATATAGATCTTTTCTCATGCTGTTATGAGTCAAACCAGCAACTATAAGCAACGTTTATGAAAGGAATTACACAATAATAATTTCGCACTGGGTTCATCAACTTTTTAAATGTAGAGGCGGAGACATTTTTCAGATACTCTTTGGAAGCTTACTGTATGTTATTTGTATGTGGACATGTTTCCTCCTCCATGTCACTCTCTCCTGTCTGTGTGAATGAATCTTGGTGGGTACTTTTTTTTTCCTTTTTCACTTCCTCTTCCCTCTGTGTCCCTCCTCACATTCAGGCCACTGGCTCAGCATTACCTGGAGGCAGACTGGTGCGGAAGTTATGATGCCAGTTAAACATAGCCTCTTGTTGGAGTCTGGGGTGAGGGGGTGATGGTGGGGAGTGTCCTTGTGGTTACCTTAGTCAACAGTATCACGATCATCATCATAATCATCATTATCATCCTCGCTGTCGTCGTCGCCGCCGCCGCCCTCGTCGTCGTCGTCGTCGTCGCAGATTTCCCCACTCTGATATATGAGGAGTAACTGGTAGGCAGTGACACCGGGAACTGATCTTCACTGGTTTTGCCAATGAAAAATGGCCAGAAAGGAAGACACAGTATTGATGCATCCTGTTCCATCTGTTTTAATGCAAGTGATCCCTCATAAACCGAGGAAAATCGTCTAATGCAAAAAGTATAAATTATAATAGATTCCATCGTGGAGCAGATTTTAATGGAAAATAGTTTCCAAAGAGGTGCTGGAAAAACGAATTCTTGTGGTGGCACCGATACAATGGGTCGCAAAAAAATGGCTTAACTGCCTGAGTATACATAGCTCCCTCGGCTTCCTCCCCTCTCCCCTGAAAAGAGGATGAGTGACTGAAGGAGGAAAGGTTATGCATGCAGCCTACCGGGTTCACATTTGGCACATGAGCCTGATGCCACAACAATATTACAACAACAGCAATATTAATTGGAAAATTGTATCTTACTCCATCTCTATGGTAGGTCTCCCCTAAGGTAAATAATGTCACCTGGCATTAATAAAGATGTGGTTATTAGACTCTCATTTAGAAGATGTTGAAAGCTATCTTGGTGGCGAATAGAAACTATAGCAGCACTGGGGAAAAATACAGCATATGTGGGTATATGTATGAAAGTTATCAGGTGACTGGAAAAAGTAATGCTAAACAGGTGAAAGAAACGCTGTGTGAATCAGGAGACAAACCTTCACATAATTAGAGTGAACAGAGAAAGAATGGAGAAGAAGGGGATTACACATGAAACAGAGGATTACCTGCCGTCGAATGAGAATTAATGGTTCTCGATTGATTCTCCTGTTCCAGGACGATATTTATAAATGTCTATAGTTCATCATCTTTAATTTGGCGTAGATACGCGGCCTTCTGCAGCCTGTTTGCCGTTACTCAGCAGCGTCAGAATAAGACGTTAGTAATACCCTGAATCCTTTTCCACAGCACTTCCCTCGTGACTAGCTCCATATTCTATTGTTTATCTCTTTGTTACAGCTCCAACAATTATACGCCTAGTTTAAGTGAATTAAGTAGTGATAACATCGAATCATTTCACTCTACTTAGACCTGTTTTTGTAGTGAAGTGGCTAGACGAACGGTATCCAACTCTGAAACAGCATCTTCTGGTAAAGGTGGAATAGCGACTGCCCTTTCAGTGCACCAACGTTCTTTTTTCCTCAGTTTTGATACCACCAGACAATATGTCCTTAAACGGAATATAAGATGAATTACAAGAGTGTATGTAAGTGAGGCGGAGAGGGGAAGGGGGAAAGGGAAGACCGAGGATACGACGATGGGATGGATTGGATAGGTATACGAGTCGTGGGACCCCCAAATTCCCGGAATTGTTAAAAAAAAAACTTCAGTACAAGATCTTAGAACAAATCCATTTTAGTTTCCGTCAGAGTACTTCCCTTGAGACGCCAAACACTTCTCCCAGAGCTTTTTCCCGTTCCCGTAAACGCTTAATGGTATTTTGTCACCATGTCATGTGTACAATATGACGAACTGGAAGACCTAAGACATTTAGTTTATTTTCTTCGTATTAAGTAAGAGAAATAGTATTAAACTGTCTAGCAATTTAAAGAAATGTGAATTAGAAGAAGTATTTGAAACTCATCTGGCTAATGCATTTGTGAATGATACTTTAAGCTTACAAGTATTTTCATAAAAAAAAAAAGAATAATCAAACAAATTCCGAAAACAATCCTCTGATACAACTACGTATCAGAGTGGAGGCTGTCACAAAGGCTGTTTCCCAGAGTATCACTGAACTGAATCGATTTGTCAAATCTTAATCCTGTGTGTTATTCTGGCGTCAATTTAGTGTGGCGTTTATGACAATGGTTGTGGAACTGTGAATAGAATTACATTACTGGCAGTGACTTAGAAAAAAGACATACCAAAATGAAACGTGTCATACACTGAATCAAGAAAGCAAATCTGTCTAGAAAAAAGGTACTAGTTTGAATAGACAAAGCAAAGAAAAAGAAACTAAAATGAGAAGGCACGAACTTAGAAAACTGAAAAAATGAACCTGAGTAAATAGACTAACTTGTCATGCAATGATTGTGACATGAATCATATACTGTAGCTAGATCATTCACACAGCGTGTCTCAGGTGTTACGGTAACGTGCTGGTGTTATCAAGTGATCTGGAGCTACTAAGCGTACAGAAGAGGCGGGCTGGCATTACTCTGACGATAAAGGGGCAGGTGAGTGGCTCGTTCACAAATATACATCTGTATATGACCACGTATATGTAATTCATCAAAGTTTAAGGATATGCATTTCGGGGCAGGAGGGGAGATGTGAGCCCGATAATCAGGGTAAGGTTTGGAATTGTATTTTAGTACGACTGAATTGCTTAGGGTTTAGATTAAGGTTAAGTGAGGTCGGGTTAGGAAAATGACTTGTTCTTTAACTGTACTATTTCGGAGAATGGGAGGGAAATAGTAAAAAAAATCTTTTGAAAATGAACGTAAACTTGTTGAGCAAATAACATGATGAACAAGATAGAAACCAACGCGAATCATGGTCAAGGATGGACTGAAACAGAGACTAATTACCAACTGTGCAACCCGCTTATTGGATGGCGAGTGAGTGTCTGCTATCCCCTAACATATGCGTAAACACTCACCAGCATTAACAGCATTAATCATTGGCTTTATAGCAGGTTCAACTTATTTGACAGTGAACGAATTCATAAGAAGGCGTCATTTAAGGGATGGATAACAAAACTAAATGTAATACAGTCTTTAAACCTCAACAGGTATCCCGCAGATAAAAAGATAAGTCTGACATTAGCCACAATAGCATCAAGGGACAGAAGTGTGTAACCAAACAGCTCTCGAGAAAGAGCAACTCTGTTATTACTTACACTTGCGTTTTTATATACAATTAGGCAGTGTTGTAAGAGCTCCTTTATCCGTTCATTTCATTATCAATAATTTTTTCACATGCTGGTCTGAATTAACCCACACTCTGGTAATAATATTAGTTACTGGTATTAATCCATACTAGGAATATCGTAGGAAACTTTACTGTAAGTACCGGTATGCTCAATCACACAGCTGACTACATTTTCATAACTCTCGTCATTCAGTCCCCTTCCCCCAGCGCCAAACACGCTGCACACACATATACGAGGAATGTAAGTATGGTGTGAAGTGCAGAAAGTTGGAGAGTGCGTGTGTTGCGGGATATCTGCGCGTGTGCATGTGCGCATGCTTGCGGCTGCTGTAATTGTGTGTGTGTGTGTGTGTGTGTGTGTGTGTCGCCACCGCTGTGTGAGCCAGTGTCTAGGAATATATTTTGGCTCTTTCGCGACTGTTGTCTGTCACTGTGTCTGTGGTACTGTACTATTGGCAACATATGAACCTGGTACAGTATAAAGAGTGTGGCTTGGGTCAGGCATGATTGGTACGCCTGCAACCTGTGACTTATTCACACACATTTGTTGTGTCTAGGAGGGAGGATGAATGAATGGGTTACCAATCACTTCTTAAAAAACTGACACGTAGCTATAGAATTATATATTAGAAGACCTCTAGTAAAAATAACCATAGGTATGAGTGTTTTTCATTATTGTCATACGCTCATATCGTTGATAGATAAACTTTAACTGCAATGATAACAAAGTGATATATAGAGAATTACCGTATCATAGACTGATCTAGACGGTGCTCACACACCTTAAAATCGTTCCTGTCTTGCCTTGCCAGTTAGTGGAGCATGTACACTTCTTCAGTGTTTTATTTGATACA
Organism: Coenobita brevimanus; assembly: GCF_032717465.1. Taxonomy (NCBI): domain Eukaryota; kingdom Metazoa; phylum Arthropoda; class Malacostraca; order Decapoda; family Coenobitidae; genus Coenobita; species Coenobita brevimanus. The sequence continues at coordinate 27,286,460 of NC_136954.1, read as the reverse complement.
AAAATCAGATTGTTTCCATAACGACTGTATACTGGCATTTTCTTTTTTAAATTAATAAATCACACGATGACGTGGTTATTGGGCTGCTACTGCCTTCGTAAATTATAATCTTTCTCTTCCCACTTTCTGCCAGCTCTCGTTGCTGGAAACTCACTCCCCCCATCTTTCCTCCCCCACTCCCTCTCTCCAAATCCCCTACCTCTCTCACTCTCCCCCTTCCCCCTCTAAACAGCCAGTTCCTCTAGCCTCTACCACCTGGCTCAGGGAGTGAGGTCGCAGAATCTACTTTCCTTACATCTTAAACCTATAGTGGTTATCTGCCTTAATATCCCCACTGCTGTCATTTAGTCCTCCTGAATTCTGACAGTCTCTCTGTCTCTGTCTCCGTCTGTCTGTCTGTCTGTCTCTGTCTGTCTGTCTATCTGTCTGTCTGTCTCTCTCTGTCTCAAATCTTGCCCAAGCTGTGTGTCACCAGTTCGTAGTGTCACAGGGCGCTCCAAGGGGAAGCAGGAATAAAGGGGAAGCCACCAACTATTAAGTCGGTGTCTCGTTGATGGGTATTCTTTATATGCGGTGTGATCGTTTGAAGCTGCTTGTTTTACAGTTTTAGAGGACATGTGCCTGTATTTATCACAAACCTAGCACAGAAGCAGAAATATAAATTATGAACCGGCACGAAGATGCTCTCGTCCTTCTAGGTTGAATTGCTGGCACGCGAGAAAGTGGAAAGGCTATAAGGAAGATGAGGCAATACCTATAGGAATATCAGAGACAACAGTTTCATTAAGGTTGACGTGTTGGGTATGAAGTGGAAACCTGAACAACAAACCGAGAGAATGGCCACCAAGGAAGATTACGGACGAAGATGATTGACAGATACGAGAGAAACTACTAGAAATAACCCTTTTTATACCAACGCGGCGGCCGCATATGACAACAACTACAGCTAGATGTGACCACTGTCCAGACTGTGCGAGTTGTCGTTGGTGTTCAGCACAGGACACCTGGCCAAAAAACAGCAAATAACACTTAGGCACTCAGGAGAGGCAGGTGTAGATTCGCAGAGAACCATGTGCGAGAAAATCTTATTTACCGGGCTCGTATTATATTCACCGTCAAGAAACATTCTCCTCAACTGTTTTTGGAAAGACACACTGCTGGAGGAGAATAACAAAAGGTTTAATATTTTAAGGCATCAAGCAAATGACCTGTTTGTATGCAGGTAAATATAATGAGTGTATTCCACTTAGGTATTAAATAAGACATATCTAAATATATTTATTTAAATCAGAACATATCCCATATGTATGCAATGTTGGTTTCAAAGTAAATAATAAGAGGGAGCTCAGAGTGCAACATCCGTGCCACACAATCTGTCATTGGGTGTAACACCGAAGACTCATCCTGTAACCTTTACCCTTCAGCAAGTATCCCAATAAAAATCAGTTACTTTATCTGCGAACCCTCAGCCATTCGACGAATATTGGTAGGAATTTGACTAGAGATGTCCTGGTTGACCTAATTTTTTTAATGCCCAATGACCTTTACTGTTGTCCTCCGAAAATACAGTCACTTCATCCATGTCTGATCTTAGCCCCTCCACTTATATGTCCAAATCGAGTAAATAGCTGAGACAAATGACCAAATCATAGCCAAGCGGTTCTAAAACATTATTCACATCATCCTATCCATCATCCTCAACATATTACCACATTTGGTCTATATCTGGTTTTTAAAAAAAGTTAACTGACCTTGCTCTTGAGATATGACCCTGTTCGACCATCGTTCAATAATCACTCGTCTTTTGTTCAGTAAGATTTCCATAACATTGCCACAAACGGTAGGACTTACAGGCGAACCAAAAATTATTTAAGCACATACCCCCCTTGCACGTAACACGCACGGATGTAACCTTACACGCAAATAACATTTGTTCTATTTTTCCCAATAACAGATACAACGGTCAAAATATCTTTAAAAAAAAACAAGTAGTGGGCATGTCTTGCGTAATGTGTGGGTGCGGTAGTCTCCATGGGGTAGGTTGTCTCCCATTGACGGACCTTTTACAAGAACAAATATCTTGAAATTCTTCAGAGGAATTTCACCTTCTCTCCATGAGCAGGAGTACCCATTCCCCATGGCTGATTCTGTTTCTGCCCATGACAAATACCCCTGTACATCCCACATCTCCCAGGGATGGTTTGACGAACACTTCGGCCTAGAACTATTGGACTTGATGATAGTCAGGTTGTGATACGAGCCCCGTCGAAAGCCTGTGGAAAGGACAACTTGGTATACACATGGGGAAGAAGGGGAACGAACAACACAGCGGGCTGTGATTGTTGCAAATGACCGTGGACTAGTTAGATACATGTGGTTTATAAGCTGCTGTTATATTTATAAACAAGGTGTCTACAGCAGACTTAAAAAGCACTGAAGTTACCTTGTTAGATAACTGTCATGAGTACTGTTTCATACTACACAATTATATGCAGTTAGACTGCATAATGTGAAATATATTTTCTAGGTTAAAGTATTGTCATTACATACACCTTATCTATGCAGATACTTTAACAACATACACATATGCTGCTGCTGAAGGAGAGGGTGAATAGCAGAGCCAAAGGTATTGTCAGATATAAATAGCACACGAAAACTGTTGTTATCATCCATCTGTGGTGTATAGATATTATACAGTATTAATAAACGTGGTGGGAAAATCTGTGGCAGAATTTTTACGTCTATTCAGTCAAAGACGTGCCTCACATATATTGTTGGTACGGTGCCATGCAGTTATACACCAACCTAGATAAATTTATTCTACCATTAATCTTTGTTCGTATATGACGGAAAAGGAATTAACGCAAATGGTGAGCGATATAATCATCAGAGTTATAAGGGTGAAACTGACATGGTTTTTTTTTTTTTTGGGGGGGGAAGAGAATAAATGGAAGGTCGGTTTTGAAATTACTGCGGATAAAATGAGAGGAAGAGACAGAGAGTACTTGGGAGGGAAATGAATATCATCTGTTTACCAGGACTGAATGGGGGAGGTGGTGGCAAAGTCGATAGGTCTGTTGTTCCAATAGACGCAGAAGTTTGTATCTTGGTTGAGGGCAGAGAGGAGTATATGAGTATGTATTTCGTTAAAAGCAGACTTTATTGATTTACCATTAGACCTGCTGACATGTCACAAAAACACCCAAACTAATACTAATACACCAATGCGAAACATCCTAAAATGGACGGTGGGTGTTAGTGCCGAAATGGTGTTATATGGAGGTGAATGGTTTTGGGAAGACTGCTGGGCCTCGGGGAATGGGCTCTTAACCCTATGTTCCTGAGTCGCACACAAAATCAATAAGTTACAATGTAGAGTGCCCTTCTGCTTGCAGTAGTCCGCTATAAGCCTGCTCCTGCTGCTGTTGATGATGATGATGCCCCATTTGGCCTTGAGACAGGATTAACCGGTATGCCTTTGTATGTGCTATACAGGATCATCTGTAATCTCAGCGTATAGAGCAACAGACCACTTATCATAATCATGAACATATAAACGACACCTAGCGCGAGAATGTGAGCCTAAATCTCCAGCTTCCGTTCTAGAACACAGAGGTATCAGCCCCACGTCAACTGGGGTGCGTTGGACAGGCCTCTTTTGGAAACTGCGCCACTCAGCTGTCAGCCACGGAGAGGTGGAGCCTAAGTGGGAAGAGCTCTCGTTACCGTATGTAGATAGCGCGCCTCTTTCCAGTACAGGACACAGCCGCGACAGATTCCACGACAAGCAAGAGTCATACACATTTCAGATCGATCTGATGAAACAGCATTGCCAATATACATTGTTTTTACAGTTATATTACTACACGTTGAGTCATCTTATGAATGAAATATATGGTTCAACTTTGTCATCATACCGGTGTAATATAGGTATTGCAGAGTGAATAGAATATATAGTTCATAATAATACACCAATTTACGACACCTCAAACCTCTCCATGGTTCTAATAGGAAAAAAATATCTTTTTTTTTTTTCTAATTCATTTAACAATATCAGTACAAACTTTGGCTACAAATCTCATCACATCCAGTGTATTATATTTGTCCTATTATGCACGTAAGCAAATACATATCAAAGAGACAGCGACTTAGAGGTTGAAGTGACTTCCACACTACCCTCGCCTGCCCCTAGAGCACCCTGTGGCACTACGGACTGGTGACACACAGTTCGGGTAACATCTGATGTGAGGTAGCCTGAGAGAGAGAGAGAGAGAGAGAGAGAGAGAGAGAGAGAGAGAGAGAGAGAGACTGTCAATTGGGACTGCAATAAATGACAGCAGTGGGGATATTAAGGCAGATGTCACTATGGGTTTAAGATGTAAGGAAAGTAGATTCTGCGACCTCACTCCTTGAGCCAGGTGGTAGAGGCTAGAGGAACTGGCTGTTTAGAGGGGGAAGGGGAGAGTGAGAGAGGCAGAGAGTTTGAGAGAGGGAGTGGGGGGAGGGAAAGATGGGAGTGAGTTTCCAGCAACGAGAGCTGGCAGAAAGGGGGAAGAAGATTATAATTTACGAAGGCAGTAGTAGCCAATAACCACGTCATCGTGTGATTTATTGTTAAAAAAAATGCCAGTATACAGTTTATGGAAA
>NC_136954.1:27165200-27281713 GCF_032717465.1 Coenobita brevimanus | reverse complement strand
TCCACCACGTGGCGGTGCCCCTGTGTAGCACCTAATGTGAACATCATGTTTAACATGAAGGAACATACAACACAACGCACTACTGAGCGTGACACTAACAGTGACGCAGGTAAGGCAAGAATCTGCTCCCACCTGCTACATAATTAATATGTTGATGAGACGCGACACGTGCGATCAGTAGCGACGACACGTCACACCACACCACGCCTCGCCACCCCACTCCACACTATGCCATGTCACACCACGCATCGTCACCCCACGCCACACTATGCCATGTCACACCACGCATCGTCACTCCACGCCATACTATGCCATGTCACACCACGCCTCGTCACCCCATGCCACACTATGCCACAGTGTTCCATGTCACTCCACACCAAACCACACCACACCACACCACGCCTGCTGCAATCGCCTGTGTATGGCAGCGTTTCCACAAAATGTTTAAAGGTATATAAAATCTCTCATCCTCCTAGGACTCACTCTCAGCAGAATAAAATCTTTTAGAGCGTAATATAGTTGATGGGAACCCAGATTTTTTTTTTAGACCAAGACCAGGTTAGCACTCGGGCTGCTAGGACTCACTCATAGCAGAAGGGTCATCAAGTGTCAGCAGGAATACTTTACCAGAGTTGTACCGACCATGAGAGAGTTAACTGTTACTGTCCTGTTTGCCCTAGTGTTTTGTTCCAGCTGACGCTAGGAAATTGTGTCCATTGAAGGTTTAGTGTGTTAGTGTTGTCACCTTTAACATCCCGTCGTCTTTGTTCTGCCCCATCTCTTCTGTAATATTTGTACCTTTGTATTTTGGTTAGCTGAGGTTTAAATATTCATGTGTCCTTACTTTTGATTAGCTTTCTGCGTATGATCGTGTCCTTGCTGTATATTTCGAAGCAACAGTGATCCCTTAGTAGCGTTGTCGTGTGTGTGTGTTAAAAAAAAATCAGACTTTTTCAATCTCATTTAGACCAAACTTGGTGGGTGGACTGAGGGTCAGCCCATGGGTTGACATATTGTGTTAGAGAACAGTAGCTCAAAGGTTAAGGTCACACGATGAGGTCAAATTAAATAGTTTTATTCGATTTGGTCCAGACTAAGTGAAAGGACTGAGATGCGGTCAAGGACGAACAAATTTTTTTTGAGAACAACAGGCCAAAGTCAAGGTCACAGGGCAAAGACAACTCAGTCTTCATCCGATCTGAACCAAACTCGACGGGAGGATTGAGGGGCAGGCATGGATGAAGTTATTCGATTTGAGTCATGGTCACGGGGCAATGCCAAATGTGTGGCCCTTAGATTAACAGTTGGACGCGGGTGTTGCACAGTCAGACAGTTGCTTCCTGTACTGTAACTAGTACAGTCCATAGCCTAATATCAAGTCCCATGCATGACAAGACCTATTCCCTGGACTGAGAGTGGTAGCCGTAATTAACTCCTCCACGCGGTGATCTCATACAGTGAGGAATACATGTTTGCAGTGAGAAATCTTAATGCAAAAACTGGGGTGTTTTGATGGCTATGTCTGTGTTTGTCAGAATATCCATATTATCGTTATGAATCGACAAAGTGCGAACATAATTTATGCATATATATATATATATATATATATATATATATATATATATATATATATATATATATATATATATATATATATATATATATATATATATATATATATATGAAATTATTTGCTACAAATACCCCCATTATGTTTGCCACGACTCGGGTTTCATACACTGGACTAGAAGCACCCACACACACACACACACACACACACACACACACACACACACACACACACACACACCAGCCCTTGTACTTCCCGGCCGCGAGCTAGTAAAATACAAGTAGGCTATATTCCTAATAAACATTTTTACACCTTTCTGTCTCTCTCTCTCTCTCTCTCTCTCACACACACACACACACACACACACACACACACACACACACACACACACACACACATATATATATATATATATATATATATATATATATATATATATATATATATATATATATTATACTTTACCTTTATATATATATATATATATATATATATATATATATATATATTTATATATTATACTTTACCTTCTTCTATATATATATATATATATATATATATATATATATATATATATATATATATATATATATATATATATATATATATATATATATATACTTTACCTTCTTCTATATATATATATATATATATATATATATATATATATATATATATATATATATATATATATATATTAGTGGTAGGTGGTGGCGACCATCATCCACTCACTTGATGTAGTGCTGCTCTACTTCTTCCTTAGCCTTTTATCATTCTTTTTCTGTGCCTGCCCTCCACTCTTCCCATTTCTCCCATCTTTCCTGTCACTACTTAATGCTTTTCTTTCCGTTACAGGTGGCTTTACATTGAGTGACAAGCCAAATGGTTTCCTGTAAGCCAAGAAACCATTTACAACGCTGGGTGGTAACCATATGACCAAACCATACGTGCTCCCTACGTGTCAAGTGGGTTGGTGGAGAGTTAGTGCCCCTCTCTGTAAAACAAATAACTCAGTCAAATGGCCACCCCGTGCAGGATTATGGCGTCTGGCTATATATATATATATATATATATATATATATATATATATATATATATATATATATATATATATATATATATATATATATATATATACCTTTTTACACCTGACCATGATGTCAACAGGTGCTCTCATCACTGACCCCAACGCCTGAGGCTAGACCGAATTAATTAGAAACGCAGGGAGGAGAAGGAGAGGTAGAGACTGAGGTGGAGGGACAGATAGGACGGGGTTTGGGTGTGGAGAGGTTGGAAGAAGGAGGGATAGACGGATTACATAGGATTACATAGGAAAGCAAACAGCATCAGACCTTATGGTCCTTTCGAGGCTGCTTGTTACAAAGAAAACTATGACTACACGATCTAACTCTACATGCTGAAGGATAAGGATAGTAAAGCAAGAAGGCTCCCCCCACCACCAAACTCTCCAGGAAAAAGTGAGAAAAACCATCATGCAGCATGGAAAAACTGACATGGAAATTTCATAGGAAATATTGGAAAGGAAAAGTCACATTCTGTAATGCTTTGTCTATAAGCTACCCTATTGAGTAACCTGAAAGAGAAAGTAATCAAATAAATTAATAGTTACAGCATGACATTATAAACAGGTACATTGAGTTAGTGGGAAGTCTGTGGACATAACGTGGAAACTACACACTGCACAGTGTGGATGTTTAGGGGTGGTGCAGCAGCCTTGCCTGGCGCTTTTAAGATAGGCAGCAGTCAATCAGGCCCTAGCTCCGTTCACTCCACTGAGACAAGGAACTCGCCCATGTGGGACAAGTACACAAATTTCCTCCTGAAGCAGTGACCCCTGGTACATTAAAAAAATCCCAATGGTGGTCACTTGACTAACAGGGACCCTTAATGATGCACAGCCCATCACAGGTCGAAAGTAAGAGTAATGACCATTAACTCAGGGTTATCTGTGCAGATCCTAATCTGTGCTTATACTGCTTTCTTTGCATTGGGAAGATTGAAAAATCTATAAGACTGGTGTCTTAGACAAAAGGGGACTGCACAGTGCACAGTGTGGATGTTTAGGGATGGTGCGGCAGCCTTGCCTGGCGCTTTTTAGGTAGGCAGCAGTCAATCGGGCCCTAACTCCGTTCACTCCACTGAGACAAGGAACTCTCCCATGTGGGACAAGTACACAAGTTTCATCCTGAAGCAGTGACCCCCGGTACATTAAAAAAATCCCAATGGTGGTCACTTGACTAACAGGGACCCTCAGTGATCCACAGCCCATCACAGGTCGAAAGTAAGAGTAGTGACCGTTAACTCAGGGCTCTCTGTGCAGATCCTAATCTGTGCTTATATTACTATATTTGCATTGAATAAATCGAAAAATGTATAATGACGTGACGCGATACTGTGTATGGGTACATTGTTTACAGGGTGTCTTGTTGACAAAAAGGGAAAGAACTTTCACGTAGCTATAAAAGCAAGTTATGCGGAGAGAAAAAGAGTCAGCTGAGGATTCTCGTGCAAATACTAGTCTATTTTGTTTTTGAATGTCTCAACTGAGATACTGTACTGTTCACGGTATCTGATGGTAATCTGTTCCAGATATTTACAACTCTGTTAAAGAAGACGTATTTTGTTTCATGGGATTGGAAACGCTTTCCCATAATTTTGCAGCCATTGCTTCTGGTTTGACTCGACCGGTCTATATCAAAATATTTATTCATGTCTAAGTTGTCATATCCCTTCATGATTTTGAAAACTTCAATAAGGTCCCCTCTTAACCTGCGCTTCGTTAGGCTAAATAATTTAAGTTCTTCAAGGCGTTCCTCATATGGTTTGTTTCTAAGTCGTGATATCATTTTTGTGATTCTTCGCTGAATTCTCTCTAATTTTTCAATGTCCTTTCTGTAGTACGGAGACCAGAATTGCACACAATACTCAAGATGGGGGCGCACTAGCGAGTTGTACAAGGCAAGTATGACTTTTTCCGATTTAAACTCGAAAGGTCTTCCAATAAAACCCACCAGCTTGTTTGCAATGTTAACCGCCTCGGTGCACTGCATACTTGGCTTTAGGTCATTTGATATTATCACACCAAGATCCTTTTCATTGTCAGTACTTGATAACTGGATATTGTTCATTTTGTATTTTGTAATTCACATGGACGTTGTTACTTCCAATATGAAGTTCTTTACATTTTTCTGTGTTGAATTTCATTTACAGTTTTTCTGCCCAGCTTGCTAAAGTATTAAGGTCATTTTGTAACTGCTGCCACTGTAATTTTGAAGTTACTTTACTGGTTATTTTGGTATCATCTGCAAATTTGGATACTGAATAAAGAGGAGGAGGAGAAAATATGTGGACGGAAGAAGGAGAGGCAGAACAAGAAAAAAATGCGGAGGAGAAACAGAGATATACTAAGAATGAGGAGGAGGTATATAAGGTAGAAGAGGGTATGAGGATGGGGTAATTGAAAGAAAGAACTGTAATAATAAGGACCTGGATGTAACACTGACTGTTGTCGGTCGTGTTCGTATTCTGGTGGAAGGTTAGGACTCAGCAACAACTGACTGTCTGCCTCAACCCTCTCATGGTTTCGATAACAATAGAAATTTGATCTAGTAGTGGTGAAATTGAACAGAACCGTCTAGAGGTCAGAAGAACCAACTACTCGTAAAATATTTAGTCGTCATAGTGAAGGGGAGAAGATCTCGTATGCTCGTGGGTTGAGGAGGTTCCCTAACACCTCTTCCTTAGCTGTTTATTTTTGGACTCTGGTAATAATTTTATACCTTATTTGTGCAGAGCGGCACTGGAATGATTTAAACGACACAGAAGAAGGTAAAGTATAATCATAATAAATCGCTAAGGAACAGGTGTTAGGGAGCTTCCTTAACCGACGAGAATGGGGGCCAAGGAGAGGGCTGGGAGTGCTGTTTTTTTTTTCTTCTTCTTCTTTTTTATGCCGATACGGGAAATGCAGTTTTGGGTCTGATTGTTGACTGGAGCACTCACAGCAGCAATCTCTGTGTTAATGAATGGCTAATACCAATCATTTTGTCATTTCTGGCATACAGGCAGTCCAGCGAGGGGAGACCAGGGGAGAGAATGAACGCAGTTAATCCACCTAACAGTGTACCTACAAAGGGAAGGACTGAAATGGGACGCTAGATGAGAGACAAAATGAATGCCAGATTTTGATATGAATGAAAACGTTTAGGACTGTAATGATGATGAAGATTAATAGGAATAATGATAATAGTACTAGTATTAATAATAATAACAACAACAATAATAATAATAATAATAATAATAACGATGATAACAATAATTTTAATTTCATTCATCATCCAATCCTACGTTTCCCCATGAGTAGCGTAGGAACCCAGGGCTAGGCAAGTTGGTCCTGACATTTAAGATGAGAGTGAATAGCTTCACTCATCCCTGAGTGGCATTACGTGAGCAGTAAACCCCAACAACCCCTTGGATATAAACTTTCACCGGCTCAACCCGTTTGAGCTCCGTATTTACCCACTTAACCACCAGGCGTCAAAATTTTGTTATATGGTTACCACCCAGCGTAGTAAATAGTTTCCTGGTGTACAGGAAACCATTTGGCTTGTCACTCAGTGTAGGGTCACCCACAGGCAGAAGGAAGAGGAAAGAATGAAGGATAGACAGAAGAGGGAGTGTAAAGTCTCCCGTAGGCAGAAGGACAAGGAAAGAATGAAGTAAAGAAAGACAGAAGAGGATGGAAGGAAAGTAAGATGGAGGAGAGGAAAGGCCAGACACTCGAGAGCAGCACTACAACGAGTGAGTGGATGGTGAGCGCCCCCACCTACCACAAAGTAATAATAATAATAATAATAATAATAATAATAATGGTAATGATGATGATGATGATTTTAAACGTCAAGTTTAGGGCATTTTCATCTTAACAGTATAAAACAACTTGATAAAAGGAAAGAATGTACAGTACAGTGCTATCAGAGTTGCTGTATAATACAGTAATCCATTATATTACTGACTACAACGTTACCTAGGAGGAACTTACGTCTGACAATTCATCATCATCATTACTTTTTTTTACACCCAAGAACACAAAATACGAGGAAATGGAGAGAAGGGGAATTTCACGTGTCATGCAAATAAAACCACTGTTAAATCGTATTATGATGTACGGCAGGGTGTCCAAACCATTTGTATTACTTGATATTTTTGTAACCAGATGCCTAAGACCGTGGGAGGTATTCTCGTGTGGTTAGGAAGCTTTGTAACACCTCTTCCTTACCGATTTATTTTTTCTTCTTCTTCGTTTCTATTGCTGTCTATTATTCACGCAGTCTCGGCCGACAAGAAAAAAGATATAAGATGCAAAAAGGAGGATATTAATGGGTATTTTGGAAACTAAATCGTTGCGGAGCCGCCTTACCCGACGAGAATACGACCTACATTATAACGAATAGATCTAGCAGGAAGTAAACGGGTGTAAACATGGGAAAATTACAAGTATACACATGAGCAGCCTGATAACTAATACCATTATGGGTTTACCTCCTCACACTGTACGGGTATACATTATTTTCTTCAGTATAACGTCGATGAGAGAGAGAGAGAGAGAGAGAGTACTGGAGATGAATATATAATCCAGATCTATCTCTATGGCCCGTATTCTCGTCGCTTGAGGAGGCTCCCTAGCACCTCTTCCTTAGCGATTTATATTTAGATATATGTGGTTAATATACTTTTGTTTGTTATTTTTGCGGAGCATGACGATAATAGAAAGAATTATGTAACACAGAGGAGGACAGTAAGGTGTACTAGCAAAATAAATCGCTCAGGAAGAGGTGTTAGGGAGCTTCCTTACCCGACATCACTACGACCGTAAGTTGCTGAACTGCCAACTCTCGTGACCAGACAGGAAACACAAGGGCAATTGATGCATGCAATTTAGGCAAGTTAGTGATCAGAATTTGTTTCCCTTATTTCCATCAGTGATAAATAAATAGTTCTTTCAGTTCACCATGTATCGCTGGCAAAGGCCAAATCTTTCCCCAGGCTGTGAACCCCCGTTTTAAGCCAACAAGAATAGTATCCACATTTTCGTTAGGTTAGGACACACCCTGTCATCTTATGAGTTTATTTTTGGATGGGATGCTGTTGCGGACGTGAATATCGTTCCAGTTTTTAGTTTAACAATTATGAAACTCGTGCACAGTATTCTGAATAGCTTTTGGATTCCGTAGAACCCAGCACATTGTTTCAAAAGCCACTGTTCACTCTCTCGTTATGTATCGTTATGCAGTGCATTGAGGTTTATGTCGGCAACTGTACAATAGAGGAAGTTCTGCGTTTCGCCCACTACTTCGAACCACTGAATGTCTGAGAGGTGACAGCAAGGTAGGGCCAGACACTCGCCTCTGTGGTACCAGTACTTTCCTGTATAGTACTGTGTGAGTGAGATGGGGACGGAAGAGAGAAAGGCGTCATCATCTCCCCTAATCCTCCTCCTCGCATAGCCTCATCCCTCTCACAGATACCAAATAAGTGAGTACAAGTCTACTGCTTCGCTATCACGTGTCTTTCATTTAGAGATTCGAACTGGCAGGAGAGTTTTCATACGTCCATATAATTGCTCTTGTATATATATTATTTTTGCAGTGTTTGTCCATATACTGTTAAGATGAAGATAGCATAAAAGAGGACAGTAATGTGAAATATACAAAATATATGAACTGGAAAGAAAGGGAATCTGGAAAGCTTTCTTAACTGAGGAAAATTTGACAAGTTGGACCACATTCTTCAGGTCGACAGTGCTGCCCCGAAATGAAGCCGGCGGCTGGTGTGTGTCGTTTTGATGTTTTACATTTTTATTTTTTACCTCCCAAGACGTCGATCGGTGTTCACAATGTGTGTACATCAGTGGTAAGTATCTCTGGCCCTCACACTTCCTAAGCGACTTATTGTTACACCTTGCTGTTCTCTTATGTGTTGTGTAAATCATTCTAATATCACCATACACTTAATCAGTAACTACAAAACGATATTAACCAGCCTCATCTAAGCATAAATCGGCAAGGAAGAGGTGTCAGGGAGCTTCCTAAACCGCTAAGAATACGAGCCCCTAAATATATGTAGATGGTTGTTGTAGTTGTGACTGTTGTAGCCTTCAGTAGCATAATTATTGAGGTTAAGATGGAGGGATGGAGAGCTATATGAGAGAGGGGGTGAGTGAACTGGGGCGAGGGCAGCGAAATTGCGGGGGTCAGGGCGACATAACGATTTGATTCTGACCACCCCTTACGGGATTGAGGCGTCTGGCAATAGATAGATAGACAGATAGAAGAATTCCAGTGTGAGTTGAGCACAGAGTCCGGATTCACAGCCAGACGTACGATCAGTTCACTATCGTATCTTACATTTGTTTCTGTAGGATGGATAGTAAGAGCGGTGAGTGCAGCATCTCGCCACACCATTCGTTCTTGTACGAGTTACGACAAAGAAGTGTGTGTGTGTGTGTGTGTGTGTGTGTGACAGAGAAGAGAGAGAGAGAGAGATTGGAAGATTGTGCGTGAGCGAGTGAGAATCTAGACCCAGGCAGAAACAGTCGTACCTGGGAGATTTCGTAACAACTCTTTCTCACCGATTTATTTTGCCTCTTACCTGTTTATATCCTTTTGTATGTTATTGATGCAAACTGTATCGCTATTAAAAGCTATAAATAACATAAATGACAATACTAACGTCACTGATGCTACTGTAGATAAATTACTCTGAAGGAAGAGCCATTAAGTTTCCAGTGCGAACGAGAACACAGTGAAACCTCTTTGTGAAACCTCTTTGTTGTCATGGTTTCGCTGGCCTCCCAAGTGTACAGGGATGGAAGACGAGTGCATGATGTTCCAGCATGATGTTCCAGCCAGTCATTTCTTGAACACACACACACACACACACACACACACACACACACACACACACACACACACACACACATGGGAATGGTGGGTAGAAGGAAGGCGGTTAGGTTATTTATAATTTAGAGAAATATAAGTTGTTTGCTGTTTTCGTGGAGTAAATTAAGTTGTCCGTCGTAAGTCAAAATAACAGATGAAGTTCTTTAGTCAATAGATAGATTTCTGCTGTCGTAGGTTTGTCTTGGGGATAGTAAAAATAGTCTGTCATTAACCGAAAATGTGTAGTCAGTGATTTGCAATAAAAAAAATAAAAACTTTGCATCTTTTCGATATTTTCCTTCCACCATTTTGACCTAGTTCCTTGTGATGACTAGAGACATGGGAGGATTGTGCACTCTCTTTCCGTTGTCATTTCTGCAAAGGAAAGAAACATGGGTTACCGGTAATTTTCCTCTCGTCACTAAGATCTGGGTTTGCATAAATAACAGATGTTGGAAGGTTCTGCATTCTCGTTGTCCTTCATACAAAAAACAAGTCAGTTTCGGGAGAAGATCGATCATAAGTTTCACTGTGAATCTGGATCTTGGTTTGTTTGCATCTCAACAATAATTCCCACCCCCCAAGAAAAAAAAAATCTCAGACATGGTGAGATCCTCTGGGGATATATGGTGCTCATGTAGCATTCCATGGTAATCTGTGTAATATTATATTGTGTTAATGATTCATTAGTTTTCCACCAGACACGACAGTGGAGGCTGAAACTGAGAAGTGAAAAGATATATTGGTTGGAATCTCAACCCTCTCATGGTCGGGAGTACTATAGCATTCCATTACAGCTGCGAGCTAGTCTTTGGGGCCAGAGTACTAATATTGTCAGCATTTACCCTTCCATGGTCGGGACAGATTTAACGTTCTATCCCAGTTAAATCCAGACAATGATATTTAGCTGACAGTGAGTCATCGTTCCTGAGAGTTCAAAGAAATGCAACTACTCTGAAACCGGTCTTTATAAAGAGTATACCCATGCACCATTTTTTAAAAGTGGCAGAAGTCGCGTTTAAAGTTTTTACAACTTTGAAGAACGATACCGCAAAAACTATTATACCTAAGATAATGGCGTTTACATCATTTTAAAGCTGAATGTCTCTACTTTATCTAAAAACTTTTTAGTAAAGGTACTATTGTTTTTACTCGAAAAAAAAACAAAAAAACAAATATCGATATATTAGCAAACAATGCTGCTACTTTTATGCATAAACTTGTACCGCAGGCCAATAGCTAATGAGTTCCTTTATGTTGTAAGATGAATGACTGTAGAGTGGTTGGTTATAAATTTGCCTGGTTATTGTAATAAAAAGTAAGTTTTATAAATTTTTCAAAAAAATTAACAATACGCAGCCTTTTTTTTTTTTTTTTTTTACCTGATCCTCATTGTGACGTTGTTCTGTGTTTTTATGTGAACAATAAACACTTTACATCTTTTAAATGCAATAACAAACAATATAACACCAATAATACTAGGAATAATGATGTTTTATTAATAATCTCATTAATGAATACAGTGGTTGCTTCAATAAAAAATACAACATACTGGCGAAAAGCGCTTGATAAAGAGTGGCGATGTAAACCCAATGTTATTTCTATGGGTTTTCGCCCTTATGTCTTGGGTCACACATCACATCCACCAAGTCCACATGAAAGTACATACTCTGAGGGACTGTGGGATATCATTATCTCAATTTTCGACAAAATGGTGCATGGGTATACTCTGGCACGTGGGGCCTTATATATATATATATATATATATATATATATATATATATATATATATATATATATATATATATATTGTTACATAGCCTATGATTTCATCATCCTTTGTGTAATTCTAACGTACAGTGTGCTGCCTGTTTGATCACGAGCGTGTTCTGCCTCAGTCCCCCCCTTCTACCGTTATAGTAGAGTAAGTCGTCCTTTCTGTTGTTCAGTGCGGGATTGTCAACTCTTTGTCCCCATGGCTTCATTTGCGCGTCCTTCTTACAAGTTGTATCAAGCTCTGCTGGCCCCTATATAATGAGCTCAGTCCCTACATTAATTGCCACTTAGATCTGCTCCTCATTTTGTTCACATCTCTATCCTCCCCTGTACAGTTATTGTTGTGAGTGCTCAGGAAGTCTCCAACCATCTAGCAGCTGTGTAATTTGAGTATAACTGTTGTTGCATTTTTTCTTGTGCTGTTTAGCATAGGGTTAATTCTTAGGCCTAGTGAGGTTTTTTTGTAATTTATGTAAAGTTCTTTTTGTCAGTCATTTTTGATATTGTATCTGTAATAATTTATCTTGCATTAACTGAGCATTACCCAGTGTATTTTCATTTTATCAGGGCTGACTTAGATAAATTTACTCTTGCTAATTTCGTGTTAATAGAGGCTATTGCAGTTGACCATATATTTAACCTGTTTTTTGCCATTACATTATCCTTATGAGTCCTGAATGTTTTGTTGTTAGTTTGAGCATTAAACTTTAACTTGTAATTTTACCTAACTCTTTTGTTTTGAACCTGGAACTTTGCGGGACAGTAGTGATTTTTAGTATTCTCACTTAAAGTGTACATTATCTTTCTCTGTTCCGTAACATAAATTTGGCGACCTCTTATCAGGATATTCAGGATATTATCAAAAAGATATTGTTTGATATTTTGTGACTGTGATTTATTCATGATGTCTACTATTACTACGCTTGATGAAGCCAAAGATTTTTTGTCAAATGTGCAAACAGTGTTGGATGTAGAAAACAGAACAAAGAATGAACTTAAGCTTGTTGCTCAACAATTGGGAATTTCTGTTCGCTCTCATCATTCTAAAGATCAAATTGTTGACATGATTAATGAAAGCTTGTTTAATGTATCTCCTCCAAATGAGCAAACGCAGATTGAATTAGCTAAGTTACAGCTAGCCCTGCAGGAGGCTCGTGCTAAGGAGGCGGAGGCTCGTATTCAGGAGGCACAGATACACGCACAAGTTGAACTTGCCAGGATTCAGGCAGACCATGAGTATTGCATGAAACAGGGTGGAACTGGATCATCTAGCTCTGATGATTTTGATGTGGCTAAAAATGTTAAACTTGTCCCACCTTTTAATGAATCTGATTTAACAAAGTATTTTCAGTTGTTTGAGAGGGTAGCTACAGGTTTTAATTGGCCCAAAAGGTATTGGCCAGTACTCCTTCAACCTGTTCTCACCGGTAAAGCTCAAGTAACATATGCATCTTTGCCTCAGGATGAATGTGATAATTATGATGTAGTTAAGAGCTTGATTCTTAAGGCCTATGAGCTTGTTCCTGAAGCTTACAGAGTAAAATTTAGGACAACTTACAAGCAAGATAAGCAATCCCATGTTGAGTATGCAAAAATCAAAGAAGATCTGTTAGAGCAGTGGTTAAATTCTAAGAATGTGGATTCTGATTTTGGTAAATTTAAGCAGATGATTTTGCTGGAGGACTTCAAGAGGTGTATTTATAAAGATGTAAGCCTATATTTTGATGAGAAAAGAATAGATAATTTGTCTGATGCTGCAGTTTTAGCTGATGAATATGTTCTCACTCACAAGAGATATTCTAGAGAAAAAGGGAAAGCTGAGAGTAAGTACGTTGCCTCTACTCAGAGGACAGGTAACAGGAAAGAGAATAAAGATGATGTTTCTCAGGAAGTAAATACCAGCTTCACCTCTAGATTTCAGAAAAGTAAATGTACTTATTGTAGTAAGCTTGGTCATACTTCGGAGAAATGTTTCAGGAGACAGCATGATGTGAACAAAAAGGAGTCTTTAAATATTCAGTCAATTGGTCTAGTGTCCACTCTTGAGAGTTCCCAGAATTCTTTAACTGAGTTAACTGAACCTGCTTTGAGGGGTAACTTAAATTCTCATGATGGAGCTCCTCTTTTCAGCAGTAACGTGGGTGACACTCTCAAGAGTTCATGTGCTAATTTCCTGTCTGATGGTTTTGTCAGTCCTCTGGACAGTAATGACAGGAAATCAGTTAAAATATATCGTGATACAGGTGCTTGCCAATCCCTTATGCTGACCAGTGTTCTAGGCTCTAATGTTAATTCCTCTGATGAAACTGTAATCTTACAAGGTGTAGGGAATAATTACTTCTCTGTCCCTCTGTGCAGAGTGAATTTAGAGTCTGGTTTTGTTAATGGTTCCATTATGGTTGGGTTGGTTGAGACACTCCCAATGTCAGGTGTAACTTTCTTACTTGGAAATGATATTGGTGGAAGTCAAGTGTGTCCAGCTCCTCAGTTGTCTAGTGAGCCAGTGGCTGCGTCCCGGGATTGTGATGTCCCTGATGTGTTCCCTGCATGTGCTGTCACTAGGGCTAAGTCTAAAGTTACTGGTGATTTAGAGAATAATGATAATGATGATGTTATCCTAGCTGACACTTTTCTTGCTAATTTGGACCATCACCAGATGAGGCAGTACCCCGTAGTGTTGATAATTTGTCTCGTCAAGAGTTGGTTGAGTTGCAGGTTGCTGACCCTGAGTTGAAAGGTCTTGCTAACTCTGCTTGCAGTGAGGAAGAGTCAGCCGGTGCTTCTACTTGTTATTATATAAAGTCAGGAGTACTTATGAGGAAGTGGAGACCCCCAAGAGCATCAGCCGACTGTGAATGGGAGGTTGTACATCAAGTTGTCATCCCTCGTGTTTGTAGGCAGGATATCTTTGGAGTGGCTCATGATTCCAGTTTGGCAGGACACCTTGGAGTGAGGAAGACTGTGGCACGCATTTTGAAACACTTCTACTGGCCAGGTATCTTCAGGGATGTTTCCTGGTATTGTAAGTCTTGTCACACCTGTCAAGTTGTGGGGAAGTGTAATCAGACCGAAAAGGTTGCACCTCTAGTTCCCATTTCTCCTTTTGAGGCGCCTTTCACCCGTGTGTTGGTGGATATTGTGGGCCCTCTTCCTAAGACTTCTTCAGGATTTTCTTATGTGTTGACCCTGATTGATATGGCTACTCGTTATCCTGAAGCCATTCCACTTAGAAATATCTCAGCAAAGAACGTGGTTAAGGAAATGCTAGGGTTCTTCACAAAGTTTGGTCTGCCCAAGGAGGTACAGTCAGACCGAGGAAGTAATTTCATGTCAAATGTTTTCAAGCAGTCTCTGAAAGAGTTGGGCATCACCCAGATCACGTCTTCAGCTTACCATCCCCAGACTCAAGGAACGTTGGAGAGATATCATCAAACACTCAAATCGATGCTCAAGAAATACTGTTTGGAACATCAGAAAGACTGGGATAAAGGTCTTCCATTCGTTGTGTTTGCTGCAAGAGAATCTCCAAATGAATCACTGGGCTTCTCTCCTTTTGAACTACTGTTTGGCCATGAAGTAAGAGGACCCCTTAAGCTACTCAAAGAATGCTGGCTGTCGGAGGAAGATGACATCAACCTGCTGGAGTATGTGATGAAGTTCAAAGAACGGCTGTCCACTGCTTTACAGCTGGCGAGAGAGAATTTAGGAGCTGCTCAGGAGAAGATGAAGACTTGGTATGATAAGAAGTCCAGGTTACGCCACTTTCAGCCAGGAGATCAGGTTTTGATTCTGCTACCGGTTCATGGGCAACCTCTTCAAGCCAAGTTTAGTGGTCCTTATTTCGTGGAGAAGAAACTCAGTGATGTCAACTATGTCATCGCCACACCAGATCGTAGAAAGAACAAGCAACTATGTCACATCAACATGCTAAAGTAATATCACAGGCGGGACGAAAATAATCCAGTCTGCACTGTAGCTGTTCCACCCGAGTCTGCAAGTGAAGCTCTCCCATGGAGTATGAGTCTGAGTGATAGTTTGGGGAAGAATCCTGATATCATGAATGATCTCCAGACTAAGCTTTCTCACCTACCTCCCGAGGAAAGGCAGGAGTTTTCGGCATTACTGCAGGAGTACCCGCAAGTGTTCCGTGCCACTCCAGGAAGAACCACTGTGTTGATGCATGATGTCGATGTTGGAGACGCAAAGCCAATTAAATTGCCTCCTTACCGTGTGAACCCAGTGAAAGTTCCTCTCATCCAGAAGGAGCTTGGCTACCTGTTGGACCACAAGATGATTGAGCCATGTCAGAGCGAGTGGAGTTCTGTCACTCTGGTCCCTAAGCCGGGTGGGTCACAGCAGCTTTGCATCGACTACAGACGTGTTAATCAGATAATCAAAACAGACACTTACCCTCTCCCTCGTGTGGAAGATTGCATAGACAAGATCGGAAAAGCTAGGTACATAAGTAAGTTTGATTTGTTAAAGGGATACTGGCAAGTACCTATGACTGAACGTGCTAGGGAGATCTCATGTTTTGAAACACTAGGAAAGAAAATGTTATTGCAGATTGCTTATCTAGACTTTAGACAGATTGTTTTAGAGTAATAAGAAATTTCCTTTGTAAATTTCTTTTTCTTTGTGGGGAGGTGTTACATAGCCTATGATTTCATCATCCTTTGTGTAATTCTAACGTACAGTGTGCTGCCTGTTTGATCACGAGCGTGTTCTGCCTCAGTCCCCCCCTTCTACCGTTACTGTAGAGTAAGTCGTCCTTTCTGTTGTTCAGTGCGGGATTGTCAACTCTTTGTCCCCATGGCTTCATTTGCGCGTCCTTCTTACAAGTTGTATCAAGTTCTGCTGGCCCCTATATAATGAGCTCAGTCCCTACATTAATTGCCACTTAGATCTGCTCCTCATTTTGTTCACATCTCTGTCCTCCCCTGTACAGTTATTGTTGTGAGTGCTCAGGAAGTCTCCAACCATCTAGCGGCTGTGTAATTTGAGTATAACTGTTGTTGCATTTTTTCTTGTGCTGTGTAGCATAGGGTTAATTCTTAGGCCTAGTGAGGTTTTTTGTGATTTATGTAAAGGTTCTTTTTGTCAGTCATTTTTGATAATATTTTGTATCTGTAATAATTTATCTTGCATTAACTGAGCATTACCCAGTGTATTTTCATTTTATCAGGGCTGACTTAGATAAATTTACTCTTGCTAATTTCGTGTTAATAGAGGCTATTGCAGTTAACCATATATTTAACCTGTTTTTTGCCATTACATTATCCTTATGAGTCCTGAATGTTTTGTTGTTAGTTTGAGCATTAAACTTTAACTTGTAATTTTACCTAACTCTTTTGTTTTGAACCTGGAACTTTGCGGGACAGGAGTGATTTTTAGTATTCTCACTTAAAGTGTACATTATCTTTCTCTGTTCCGTAACAATATATATATATATAGTATGAGACCGTACTTCCCCCTTGTAATTATTGATAACACCGAAACTAACTTAGAGTACACAACTTTCCTCCTCCTCCTCCTCCTCCATCTCCTCCATCCCCCCAATTCTATCCCTCCTCCCCTGTCACGAGCCAGCCAGATAAGACCTCGACACAGTAATGTACCACCCCACGTGTTGTCCTCCCCAGCCCTCCCTCTCCCCAGTCCCCACCTTCCTCTCTCCTCTTCTCGTCTTATTCGTCTCTGCTTATTGTATTCTCCTTTCATCCACCCTTATTTTTTTCCCACATCCTTTCACCATATTTTTCCGCCTCCAGCCTCTCAGTATCTCCCTACCCTTCTCTCATTTTTCATCTCCCTTTTCCTCCCACACCTCACACCTCCTATACTCCCATTCCCTCTAACTCCTGACAACTACTCTCCTCCTCCTCCTCTTCTCATTCCTGCCCTCTAACTCCTGACAACTACTCTCCTCCTCCTCCTCTTCTCATTCCTGCCCTCCTCCCCTCCCAAACTATCACATCCTCTCTCCCAACCCCTTCATTCATCCTCCCCTCACTCCTCTCCCCCCCACTCTTCTCCCCCCCACTCTTCTCCCCCCCTCCACTCACACCTCGTCTCCTCCTCTTCACTCCTCTTCTTTCCCTTACCCTTCCATCCTGACACCCTCTCTTCCTCACCCTTTCTCCATTCCCTCACCTTCCCTTCAACCTTTCTCCCTCCATCACACCTCGCCTTCCCGCCTCCCCTCTTGCATCTTGTCATCCTTCACCTCAGTCTTTTCTCTTATCTTCCCTTCCCCTCCCACCCTTCCTCTCCCCTCACCCTTCCTCTCATTCCCTCCTTCTTTCCTTTCTCCTTCGTCTTTCGTATGTCTCTCTTCCTCTCCCTGAATCTCCCCTTACCCCCCCTCTTCCCCTCTCCCTTCGTCTTCTTCCTCTACTCCTCCCCCTTCCTCTTCCTTCTCTCCCCCTCTTCCCTTCTCTTCCTTCTCTCCCCCTCTTCCCTTCTCTTCCTTCTCTCCCCCTCTTCCCTTCTCTTCCTTCTCTACCCCTCTTCCCTCCCCCTCTCTTCTCTTCTCACCCCCCCCTCACCGTCATCTCCTCCCTCACCCCAAAATATTGTTTCTCCGCCTCCCTCCTCGCTTCTTTATCTTCTCAGCCTCACTAGTCTTTGCCCCCTCTTACACCTTCCTCCCTTCTCTCCCTGACACAGCTTTGTTTCCTCTCTCTCTCACTCCTCTTTTCCTCCTTCTCTCTCCTCCCCTCCTCCTCACCCATCTCCTCCCTCTCCTACTTCACACCTCCTCACTCTTCTTCTTCCTTTCCTACTTCACATCTCCTCTTCTCCCTCCTTCCTCTCCCTCCTCATACTCTTCTCCTCCCTCCCTCCTCCCTCCTCTTGTTCTTCTCCCCCTCTTCCCTCCTCATTTATCCCTCCTTCATCCCCTTACTCCTCTCCTTCTCGCTTCTCATTCTTCTCTTCCCTCTTTCCTCTCCTCAGTTCTTCCGCCTTCCCTTCTCCCTCACTTCTCTCTCCCTGCCCTCACTTCTCTCCCCCTCCCCTTACTCCTATCCCCTTCCCTCTCACTCCATTTCTTCCTCCTTCTTCACCCCTCTTACCCCTATCTTTCAGGTAGATGGTGTAGAGTTAGATTTCCTTTCCTTCATTCCTATGAATTTTCCATGACGGCTTTTCTATGCTGCATGCTGGTTCTACTCACTATTTCCTGCTGGCTTCAGCTGGAGGGTTTGGTGGGGGGGGGGAGCCTTCCTGCTTTTCTGTCATTGTCTTTAGCTGATAGAATAGTTTTGTTAGTTAGCAGCCACGAAAGGACCAATAGTCATGTCGCTGTTTGCATTCCTTTGTGCTCCATATACTCTTTCTCTCACTCCTCGTCCTTCTCTTCACCTTCACCACTTTATATCTCGCTTCCCCCACAACCCCCTTCATTTCTCTTCCTCGTTCTCTCTTCCCCCATTCTGTTTCTCCTTCCCCACCCTTACTCCCCTCTCACCTTTCCCCAACCCCTTCTTCTCATTCTCCCTGTCCCACACACACTCTCCACCCCCTAGATCCCTCCCCACTTTCACTTCCTCCCAACCCTTGCAGTGTTACTCTCCACCTCGGTTCACCTTCCTCTCCCTCATTCCTCTCAGCCTTCGCCTTCCGTCGTCCCTCCTCGTTTACCCCTCAGGTACATAGCTTCCCCCTCCCTTCCCCCGTTCCTTCGCATCCCTTCATAGGCTAATTCATTTCCTACACTTATCCTCCCACACCTCTTGCTCCCCCCCTCCTCTGTTTAATCTTCTTTCCCCACTTCTTCCATTCATTCCTCACACCTTCTCTCCTTTCTCCTCAGTCCCTCCTCCTCTCGTCCCCTTACATCTCCTCAGTCCCTCCTCCTCTCGTCCCCTCACACCTCCTCAGTCCCTCCTCCTTTCGTCCCCTCACACCTCCTCAGTCCCTCCTCCTCTCGTCCCCCCACACCTCATCAGTCCCTCCTCCTCTCGTCCCCTCACACCTCAGTCCCTCCTCCTCTCGTCCCCCCATACCTCATCAGTCCCTCCTCCTCTCGTCCCCGCACTCCTCAGTCCCTCCTCCCTCAGACTTTCCCTCCTCCACCTCCTTCATCACACCAACCTCACTTCATTTCCACTACAAAGATAAGACTTCAGATAATTACCGCCACATAGTTTATATAATTCCACCAGCACAAGATAGCGACCTGCCTGTTAGTGTGGCTTATAGACTCCGCCGACCACGGCAGATATTGCCCTCCTGTGATGGTGGATATTACCTTCCTGTGATGGTAGATATTAACCTCCTGTGATGGTGGATATTACCCTCTTGTGATGGTAGATATTAACCTCCTGTGATGGTAAATATTAACCTCCTGTGATGGTATATATTAACCTCATGTGATGGTAGATATTAACCTCATGTGATGGTAGATATTAACCTCCTGTGATGGTAGATATTAATCTTCTGTGATGGTAGATATTAACCTCCTGTGATGGTAGATATTAACCTGTGATGGTAGATATTAACCTCTTGTGATGGTAGATATTAACCCCCTGTGATGGTAGATATTAACCTCCTGTGATGGTAGATATTAACCTCCTGTGATGGTAGATATTAACCTCCTGTGATGGTAGATATTAACCTCCTGTGATGGTAGATATTAACCTCCTGTGATGGTAGATATTAACCTCTTGTGATGGTAGATATTAACCTCCTGTGATGGTAGATATTAACCTCCTGTGATGGTAGATATTAACCTCTTGTGATGGTAGATATTAACCTCTTGTGATGGTAGATATTAACCTCCTGTGATGGTAGATATTAACCTCTTGTGACGTCATTTTAGGTATGTTCCCGCTGCAACCATACGACTTTGTTCAGTGCAAGAACGGCCTGTTGCATTTGTTGTTATTGTTGTTGCTTCTGCTGCTGTTATTGTTCTTGTTTTTGTTGATGCTGCTGTTGTTATTATTGTTGTTATTGTTGCTGCTGTTGTTATTGTTGCTGTTTCTGTTATTGTTGTTGTTACCCCAAACTTATCTTGACGTGAAGCAGGACGCCAGGCTGAAGTTACTCATCTGCCGTCCACCATCCTCCTTTCGTGGTATGGAGAGGGAGTTGAGGGGCGTTTGTATAGCGGCCGTGACTATATCGGTGCCACCACGTGAAGGCGTCTTTCTCCAGCACCCTTGTAGTATTGCGGTGTATGAAATTTAGTGAGGGTAAATTCTCTCTCTCTCTCTTTCTCTCTCTCTCTCTCGTTCTAAAGTCTAAGCTGGATTTAATCGTCTGGATATAACAAGAAATACACGTAAAAACAAATGCCTGGTCTCGGTGTGTTAATGTCCCTAATAAAAGAGGAACCTTTGTGTGCCCCCCCCCCATCTCTTATCTCTGAGGGACGAGGCAGGTGTTAACGTTATCTTTCCACCTGATTATGTTGAGGGAGGTGACAGCCACTTCACTACCAGGACGTGTTTCTCAATTCATTATTGTGCTATTTACAGACGGTTTTCTTCAGCTAAGGAGGGATTTGGAACTGGAGGGATTAATATGGATTTAATAAAGTCCTTGGTTCATATTCTCGTCGGTTAAGAAAACTCCGTAACACTTCTTGCTCAGCGATTTATTTTTGGATATAGGGGGTTAATATGATTTTGTACGACTGCTGAGTATGGCGATAATGTAATGATGTATGTAACAGAGAAGAGTGTAGCAAGGTGTAATAAACAAAATAAAGCGCTGACAAAAAAAGGTGTTAGGAAGGCTTTTGGAACTGCAGAAATTATAATTACATAGCCTTCAGTAATCCTTTGGTAATTTTTCAATAATTCATCCGTAATCTCTTGGTAATCCTTCAGTAATCCTTCAATAATCCATCAGTAATCCGTCAGTAGTCCTTCAATAATTCTACATTAATCATTCAATAATTCTTCATTAGTCCTTCAATAATTCTTCAATAACCCTTCATTAATGCTTCATTAATCCTTCAGTAATCCATCTGTGCTCCTTCAGTAATTCTTTCACTACTAAACATGTTCACTTAAACGTGGCCTAAAATCGCCATCCCTCCATCTTGATTATTGAGCTGTAGCAAGTGATTAACGCTAGAATATAATATTAGTCACGAAGAAGTGCCATGGAGAGGATGTAGCGCTGCAGCATTGTCTTTTGCTGCCAGTGAGCGACGCGAAATAAACGAAAATCTGGGCCAAGTTAAAGTGACTGAACTGTAGGATCTTCTGCTCAGCTAAATAAGAATAATATCACTTTCAACACAACATTTTTATTTATTTGTTTATTCATTTCTTTTTTCGTTTAACCCTTGCTCCCTCCAGACGTGACTATCTTAGCTAGGGAGAGACGTTTGAAGAGGAACTGATGTAACTCACCAGTTATTTCACAAACATATTTTCGCCTTAATGTGGTGTGTGTGTGTGTGTGTGTGTGTGTGTGTGTGTGTGTGTGTGTGTGTGGGGCTGATGGGGTTATAACACCATCTTTCCACAGTATTATGCCAGTGAGGTGAGAAGCATTAATATCCTTTTATCAAACCGTGCGTTTGTCTCTATTCAAACTTTTCCACGAAGATTAATGAGGGTAAATCCCCCTCCCTCCCTCCCTCCCTCTCTCTCTCTCTCTCTCTCTCTCTCTCAACATTACGATTGATATGCCACCTGATCTTGGTCTAACTCGGACTTATCCCAGTCCATATCCCGCAACAAATATCTCATTGCTACTTAACCCCTCGGCTGCGATGGATTTCACCCAGTTGAATAAAATCGTCTGGCATTATCAGTTTTCCAGAGCCAAATGAAATCGTCTCGTGGGAATAATCAGAATAAAATACAAAGTTTACATGTTGCGGCGAAAGGACTGACGATTTCAGGCTCGCGTACGCAACCTAAGCTCAATAAAATCGTTTGGCGAAAGCTGTAATGAAACGTTGGAGTAATTCCCACCATAAAAGAGTTAATGGCGGCACACGGGCAAGAGGATTTGGTGTTGTACGATTTTTATTTATTTATTTATATTTTTTGTCGTAGACCATAATTTACTGGTACATTCCGATTTTGGTATACTTCCCACACTTTAATTTGGTTCAGGGTTTCGTTTTTTTCCATTTCACATGGCTTAGTACCAAAGATTGACCATGCTACGAATTTATGTCCTTTCCATGGCATTTTTTTTTTTTTTTTTTTTGTGGCTACCATTATATTCTGGTGTTAATATATTGTTACGGGTCAGCTTTGAATTTACAGAGGTGATAGTTGTAGGTCACGTTAGTATAAAACATTTACCCTCTTGGTTTGACGTATTTAGCTCTTTACCCCCTTACCCCCATACAAAAAATACATAGCCGGCATAAAGGCAAAAAAGAAGAAAAGAAAAAAAGATACAGAAACACCTTTAATATTAAGGTTTTGCACGAAATAAACTTTGATGAAGGAAGAAACAGTCTCAAACAAAAATACCATAAGCTGAGTCATTTTCAGATATGAAATATTTACCCTCTGCCATGTAATTTTTTACCACCAGGGGGTAAATTTACTCCTGGTTGAAAATCACTTGTGTAAAAGGAGTATAACCCCCAGCTCCTCCTCCTCCTCTTCCTCCTGGCATCCACTAACCTCTACATTCAGGGCGGCTGAATTTTGATGCAAGAAGGAATCGTGCAGCATCTTCAAAACAAAACTCTTTACTTTCCTGGCACATCTATTAACATTCCCGGGCTCCTCTGATTCACTCTCAGTTCCATGTATTCCCCTGGCGTTATTTACCGATCATTAGAGAGTAAATAATTACAATATTAATACCTGTAGGCTCCTATGACTCTCTAAGATGATTGTTTGGATTTGACAAGATAATGAATTTGCCCCGTCCATTCGAGTTTAGCTGGTAATATAAGCACTCTCAGGCTCCCATGACTCACAATTCAAACGCTAAAGTTGTCCTAACCATGACCGCCATACACAACGAGAATTGACTGAAAATTACCAACCCATACAACCTTCTCCCCAGTCCAGCCTCTGCCAAAATTATAATCGTTTACTCTTTGGTCAGTTACAATCGCTTTTAACAATTAATTTTATACTTTTTTATTTATTTTTTTTTTTTTTTACGTATTCGTTATGGGTAAGTGATTTTTTTGGCCCTATAATTGGTCCATTAGACTTGCTTCTGACGATATATTTTATTTGACTCTCCGGCAGCTGAGTGTAAAGTGTACCTATGAAAAAAACAATGAAAATAAAAATGATTCCAGAAAGATTATGTGCAGATATTATGGTCAAAATAATATCATACTTTCCTTTTTCATATTTTTGGATTCGACCTTACTCCATTCTCTGGTGGAACAGTAGGTCTAGATGGCGTTGTTGATGATAATGGTGATGGTGATTATGATAATAATGATGATGATGATGATAATGATAATGATGATGATGAAAGTGATGATGATGACGGTGACGATGACAATGATGATGGTGATGATGACATTGGTTGATGATTGACTGATGATGATAACGGTGACGAAGATGATTGATGATGATGGTGATGAAGATGATTGATGATTGACTGATAACGATGATGATGATGATGATGATGATGACGATGACTGATGATTGACTGATGATGACGATGACGATACCGGTGATGATGACGATGATTCATGATGATGGTGCTGATGACGATGATTGATGATCATGATGATGTATTGTTGCATTCTCTTCAGGCAATGACCTTGATCGTATGTTATATAATTTGGGATTGATTTCACCCTTGTTGGCAAAACTTTAGTCATTTCAATAATACTGTTTCGTTTCCTTCCTCCAGGTGAGTTCTGGTGTGTGTACAGTCATAAGAAAAAAGTATCGTTATCTCAGGGATGTTCGATGCGAACCGAACGTTAGCTGGGCTATGTGGGCGGATCTTTGCTGTTCGCCCCTCCCCTATCTAGTGTTGCCATATCACAATCCCATTACAAGAGTTGGAATAATGAGCTAGAATGGGCCATATGGCGGGGAAATTTAGAGGAAGTGCTTGCGTTACCCTGAGCGCCCCGCCGGAGGTTACCGTAATATTGAAACTCGGCACGTTTATTATTTTCCTACTCTTTAGCACTTATTATCTATGGAACACAACAAATTAATTGTTTGGAAGTGTATTAAATCTATAGGCATCGACTTTTTTTATGACACTATAGCAGGGGTACACGAGTTCATTATTTGCTTCGGATGAGTGGTTAAATGCTTCAGATGGAAGCTTCAGTCAGTGGCATCCATGCGTCGACGTCTAGAGGCTGTTTTGGAAGCAGGAGGTGGGTTTACAAAAATTAAAGCAATGAGACTGAACACGTTTTATTATTTTTCTTCTACTCAACATTTATTATATGTAGAAGGCAATGCATATCATTATTACATTGAAATTTACTAACTTGGCTTTTATCGGCTGAATTACTATCATACGTCTGGCATGGGTACACATACTCATTGCCCGTCTGCATGTGTGTTGCCGACTCTACACCATTCTGTTATATTTTTATTTAATGAATTCTGTGCCGGATGATAAAACGTATTGTCTTTATGCACAGAGGCCAAACGATCTAATTAGCTTTTATTATATTTAGCACAAATTCTAATATCTGTGTCTCGTATAACCGACATTGACGGGTTTGCGGTACAAACTTTCCTGTCCCGTCATTCCACAACACTTCGTCGTTGTATCACAGTGGATAGCACTGAAGGGTAACGAGTGTTTTTCTTATGACTGTACCTGCCACTGAGCGTCGCTGTGGTATGTACTGAACTCATATTATTTACTATACTCCATTGTTCATCTGATGGACCTGGGCAGCTTCCTTCCGCTTCATTCGTAAACTGTGGGTGTATGATGGTCAGTGAACCTCAGTTCTGGGATCGGAATGAGTCCACTTGGTCGCTTGTCAGACCTTCCATTCTAACCACACTTGACCTTCACTGACCTGAAGGGGGTTAAGGATCTTTCCCAGGTTAAAAGGAAACCGGTTTGGGTAGTTTCACAGGAATTTTGGTTCAGCTTCAAGTTTGGTTTGTTTTTGTGATTATTTAAGTATTTACCTCCGCCAACGAAGTTGGAGGAAGTTATGTATTCACTTATATTTCTCTGTCTGTCTGTCTGTCTGTCCAGACGATATTTCAAAAGTTCTCAATGAACTTCAAGGAAATTTTGTGGAAGGGTGGAACATGGGCCATGGAAGTAGTAATTAAATTTTGGCGGAGTATCCGGTACAACATCTCCAAAAGTTCTCTGCGATTTTAGTGAAATTTTGTGGAAGGGTGGGCCATGGACCAAGAAAAAATTGAATAAATTTTGGGGCGGATCCAGATTGGGATCCGGAGTATCCCACAATATAGCCAAAAATTCTCAATGAAGTTCAATCAAATTTTGTGGAAGGGTGGCCCATGGACCAAGAAAGAATTGATTAAGTTTTCGAGTGGATCCGGATGCGGATCCGTGTCCTTTCTCCATGGATCCGGATCCGGAACCATTTTAATGTCAGTGACATTGGCGGATTTATGCACTCTGTGTTTTGTAGTTATTTATTTATTTATTTCATCATTATTATTATTATTATTGTTATTATTACTTTTATTATTATTATTATTATATTATTATTATTATTATTATTATTCGAGAAGCGAAATGAAGTAGAAGGGAAGAGAGTGGATGGGTGGTGGTTGAATGATGAACGAGGTGGATGGGATCCCGAAATATAAACTAATGAACAACACATAAGCTGGGCAGGTGTTGCCAGAGCACTGACTGAGGACATACTAAATTCACGTTAAATGAAATATTGTTACATATGAGTGTAGATCAGATAGAAAATACTGCATACCTTCCTGAATTCATCACTGTTTTACGAGGATGATTTGGGTATCTTTTCCTCCAACTGCCTGACACTTTTATGTAACCTACAAAACTTCTTCTCGGTGATAGGGTTAAAGAGAATTTATTAAATATTACAACATCCACACACTGTAACCAAAAAAATAAATAAATTAATAAATAAATAAAAAAGCTCTCACAAACCCTCAAAAGTAGCACCACCTCCAGCAACCATCACAAACTACCACAACCACCACAAACTACCACAACCACCACAAACTACCACAACCACCACAAACTACCACAACCACCACTAACTACCACAACCACCACAAACTACCACAACCACCACAAACTACCACAACCACCACAAACTACCACAACCACCACAAACTACCACAACCACCACAAACTACCACAACCACCACTAACTACCACAACCACCACAAACTACCACAACCACCACAAACTACCACAACCACCACAAACTACCACAAACTACCACAAACTACCACAAACTACCACAACCACCACAAACTACCAAATCCATCACAAACTACCACAACCACCACAAATTACCACAACCACCTCAAACTACCACAAACACCACAAAGCCCACCACCCGACCCAGGGCGTAAAGTAGGCTGCCAGAATAGGCCTAATTACTGCTTCTCAGTTACCTCGGACAGGCAAATTCCTCAATAATGAAGGTCTGTGTTTCTTGTGTATTACCCTCGTAGCTCTAACTCGCTGTGTTAATTATAGGCCTGTTTTTAAGGCACAGTAATTTGTTCTGTAATCTGGTAATCACCATTCCCAGACATGTCTCACGGGTACACCAGACAATAATATCGTTCTACTTTTTTGTCGAACAGTTATGAAGCTTATATAACATTCCGGAAAGTTAATTCGGTTTCAAAGATTACTAGGTTTTGAAAGTAGCTGCTCACTCCAGCTTATCCTACGTCTCCTCCTCTCCTCCACCTCATTCACGTAGCCTACATTTTCTTTGACAGTTCTTCATTCTCATTCCCTCCACATGGTCGAGCCATCTCGGAGTCGTTCCCATAATACTTTCAATCACATCCACACCAATCATATCCACAGGAGTCACATCCACACCAGTCACACCCACACCAATCACATCCACACTAATCATATCCACACTAATCATATCCACACCAATCACACCCACACCAATCACACCCACACCAATCACATCGACACCAGTCACACCCAGTCACAACTACACCAATCACATCTACACCAATCACATCCACACCAATTACTTCCACGCCAGTTCCATCAACACCAATTACATCCACACTAATCACATCCACACCAATCACACCCACACCAGTCACATCCACACCAATCACATAAACACCAACCACATTCACACCAATCACATTCACACCAATCACACCTACACCAATCACATCCACACCAATCACACCCATATTATAATTCACCTGGAAGTATTAGACCAATTCAATCAAGCTAACAGGTTTTGCGGTTTACTTGACCCCACAAAACATGTATGAAAATTAGACAGATCCAGTGAAAAAAAAAAAAAAATGGTCCCCGTCATTGTCTGGCTCATGATGGATAAGCAACAAGCGTCCGCTCGCTTACGCGTCAGTCCCCTTTAGGCTGTTGTAGACAATGTATTTAACTAAGGTAGAGATGCTCAGAGCGCTCCTTTAGCACCTGAAGTATGCCCCTGAAGTCTTTCCTACACACTTATTTACACATTTACAAATCACACACTGTGGCACTGAGTTACGACCGAACTGTGATATGTTTACGTCGACGGTGTGATAAATATGATACGTTGAGCAATTATCAGATCAATGAGGGAGACATTGCATAAAATTGTGCATACATAGACCTGCCCCCCCCTACACACACACACACACACACACACACACACACACTCTGTGAGGCCCTGTGTGTGATGTGCGAAACGAAGGGAAAGAGGGTGTTTTTGTGACTGTGTGTGTGTGTGTGTGTGTGTGTGTGTGTGTGTAGGGGTTGTGGACAAAAAAGACTAGATATATTCTGGCCTTGGCCAACCCCTCACTGGATCCGGCGTCAGACTGGAAAAAAAAAAAATCACCGCATGGATTCCTTCAGTGGCCATTACGGAAAAATAAATGGTAAACAGTCCATAAATTAAAGAACTGCCAATGAAAGAAGTATTGCTTAGTGGAATGATACAGTAATTTTGGGGTGACTTGGAGCCTCGTCAGCTGTAAACAGAGACTGATTATAGGTGTGTATCTATAACCAGGTGAAGAATGATAGGGGTTGATGAGGCAGAAGGTAGAGAGCGGAGGGAGGGGGAAGGAGAGTGGGAAGCAGAGGAGTTAGGTAGGTAGGTAGGTAGGTAGAGAGAGAGAGAGAGAGAGAGAGAGAGAGAGAGAGCACAGAAGCAGGTATAGAGAAGACAGGGAAGGAGAGTTATAGCCTGGCAAATCTGAATGCCAGAGACAAACTGTTCCAAAAACTGTGTCGAAAGCTGTGATTTACATCGGGGGGAATTCTTTTACGGTGTGGTCTGGGGGAGGGGGGAGTTCCAAGCAGGAATTCATAAACAGACTGACGTATACAAAAACAGCCATTACCATCCCTCATACTTTGTCAGCATGAGGTAAAGTTAATTCGGGTTACCACTCTCTCTTTCATTGCAGGTGCCTCTTAAAGATGGTAGTGGTTCATGCAGGGGTTTACTAGCTTGAGCAAAATGAAAAACACGCCCTCGGGTTGAAGGTTTAGCCTGACTGAAAGACACATGGAGGAAGAACCAGAAAGAGAACAGAAAGGAAAGACAGAGAGAGGGGGGGGGGAGAGTGTACGTAAGTTTATATACATTTAAATAAAAGTATAAAAACCTGGATAAATATAAATATGCATTTATACATAGATACATACATTCGTATATGAATATATGCATATTTCTGTGTATGTATATCTATGAGTATCTCTCTATCTGTCTATTTACCCATCAACTTACATGTATGAATTTCTGTATATCTTCACCTGTCTCTGTCGATCGATGTTTATATTTTTCTGTATCTATCTGTCTATCTCTCTGTGTATCAGTCTATCTATCTACATGTCTATCTTTATACTATATATTTATACATATACAATATATCCTACTTAACACTGCCAGTCTCTCTCTCTCTCTCTCTCTCTCTCTCTCTCTCTCGTCGGCCATTTTGAATGAGAAGAAAATTACAGGTGAAATGAAGCCTGGCTTGGGTGTTGAGTGTCGGCTGTACGAACACGGCTGGTGCCACTGACGCCAATCTGCACTTCACTAGAAAAGGCCATTTGGTTCGGCAATATGGTTTTTAGTATATTCGGGTTACTACCACACGACTTTATTATATTTAAGAAGGGTTTCTTCTTCGAAACAGGTTTTTTACACCTATGTCTAACACCTGTAGTTCGATAAATCTATCCAAAGCTGAATATAACAGTGAGGGTATAGCAAGAAGGAAATGAAAAGAACGTTCTGAAGCTCATTCACTTCAAGCTGGCTCAAATTTCATGTTTTTGCGTATTAATTCAAGTAGCTCAGTAGCCCAAGAAGACAATACTACGTCACTACATGCATTCTGTAGTACTTCTTCGTGATTAGCATCATATTCTAGTGTTAATCTGTTGTTATGACTCGGCATTGAAGGTGGAGGGATGGCAATTTTAGGCCAAGGTACAGTGGGTTGGAGGAAAAAGTAATATCATAGGTGAAATATTATCCAGGGAATTTAACTGTAAAAAATCAGGCCTCGTTGCAGTTATAGTGAGTCGGGATTTACAGCAGTATAAATACTCTCTTGGGGCTGTGTTTACTCGCTGTTTATGGTATCCCTTCAGTCACGTGACAGATTTATACTGTATGCATTATTCCTGCTGTGATCAGACGATTATTCTTCTCTTAAGACTGACCTCTAGTGGTGAAGAGGTAAATAGAGGGTTCCAGAAGTCTCTCCAGTTAAGTTTAATCGTTGAGAGAGAGAGAGAGAGAGAGAGAGAGAGAGAGGGTCTTTCACTGTGAAGCACTGGGTAGGGGCGAGTCACTTTCCCTTTAATAGATAGTAGTGTTCCTGCGTCCTCAGTATCAGATAGATAATGATGTTAATGGGCCCTTTGACTCAGATAGTGGTGTTCCTGCGCCCTTAGAATCAGATAGATTGTGGTGTTAACGGGCCCTTACGATCGGATAGATAGTGGTGTTCCTGCCCTTAGGATCAGATGCGCTTCCAAACCCATAAAATACGACTAGAACATGTATAAGAGAGAAGTGAGGTCATGTCAGGTGCGTACAGGTCATCCGCAATACGTACACCCGAGGAAAGTTCCGCCTTATACACCTACCTGCGAGTTCGTACCTTTATGCGTGAGACAACCACTAGCGAAGCAGTAGCCAGACACTCAAATGTCTGGCACCACTGTGTGAGAGGGGAGAGGTTAAGGGAGGAGGAAGGTTGGGGAAGCTGATAGTTCCTATCCCTCCGTCATCCATCCCCATCCTTCTCACAGTTACCAAATAGATGAAGGTTGGCTACTGCTTCGCTACCACTTGTCTCACGTTTACTATTTCGAAGTGGTGAGCGAGTGTATAACGCGGAACTTTCCTCGGGTGTACTGTACATCGCTAAGTGTCCTGTCGCTCGTCTCACCTGGTTTTCTCTCCGTGCATTTGACTCTCAGCCTCATTGGTCACAGGAGCCTGGGAGTCTTAATGGAGTAGGTTTGTAATCCACCATCACCACAACCTTACATGGGGAAAACGGACATGATGATGATGATGATGATGAGCATGGTGATGATTATCTCTTCACCACCAGATACTCGTGCCAAACGTTGGGGAATTAAAAAACAAAGTAGACTTTATTTATTGTTACATTGTTTTGTTTTAATTTATGTGTGGTAATATCCAGTTCTGTTTTC
Organism: Coenobita brevimanus; assembly: GCF_032717465.1. Lineage (NCBI taxonomy): Eukaryota > Metazoa > Arthropoda > Malacostraca > Decapoda > Coenobitidae > Coenobita > Coenobita brevimanus. The sequence goes on along the minus strand of NC_136954.1, from coordinate 27,250,597 downwards.
ATAATGCAATTAGTGGAGCGAGTTCTGCATATTTGATGGAGGTATTTTATGTTGTGTGAATTAAACTGAATATTTATCCCTGTGGCAGTCCTCTCTCTCTCTCTCTCTCTCTCTCTCTCTCTCTCTGCAGCAGAGTGAGGGTTTATGTGGATTCCGTCCAGAGCCTGATTTCATGATTTATAGCACCACTTTCAACCCTCGGACGACTTTGGTTTTGGATACTCTCTCTCTCTCTCTCTCTCTCTCTCTCTCTCTCTCTATTCAAAAGGGATCCAAGGATGGGGCTGTAATGAAGGTGGGGGAGGGGGCGAAAGGAGGTCTTAAGCGGGGTTTGAGAGGAGGAGGGCGGGAGAGAGTCAAGAGGAAAACCTAAAGGTGAAAGAGGACCAAGAGGGAGATTTCTAGGAGAGGAAGGGAGACCTGAAAGGGGGGGGGGGATGAGTGGGACCAAGAAATGGACTTAAATGGGAACTAAATGATGATTTATTAGGCAGAGTGAGTCGAGAGGAAGAGCTAAAGAGGGTGAGGGAAGGGAAGAATATTACTTCAAGGGTTGAAGATAAAGAGAGTACCTAGGATTGGTGCCTTATTAGGGGGTGAGAAGGGGACTTAAATAATGCCAAAAGGGGGACTAGAAGAAGACTTACGGGGACATATCAGAGGAGACGACAAAGGGGATAAAAGGGGACTCACAAGGAACTTAAGGGGTGCCACGAATGGGAGGTGAAGGGGTCTAAGAAGGAGACTTTCAAGGGGACATGAAGAAGAACTTATATAGAGAGCGACGGTGCTTAAAAGGAGAATTAAAGATGGTGGGAGAGGGACGTGAAGGGGGTGAGGGAGGGCCTGAGAGGGTACTTACAGGGGCTGGCCAAGTGGAGCGGTAATATCTCAGGCCAACACCAAGCTACACCCAGCAAACAAGCGGCCAGAATATCCTGATATAGGGTTAATGGAGTCCGGGAGGGGGGGAGGGGGGGAGAGGAGTAGAGGTAAGGAGGGAGATGAGAGAGAGGTGGAGATAAGAAGGGTGATGAGAAAGGGGTGGAGGATAAGTGGAGGAATGTAGGAAAGAGTGTAAAAATACAGTGGAGGAGGAGAGAGAAGGGTGGAAGTGAGAAGGGAGGGAAGGAGAGGCAAGGGAGGGTAAGGAATGGAGGAGGGGTTAAGAGAGGATCGGAAAGATGAAAGGTAAAGGCCTGGGGGAGAGGGAAGGGGAGAGACAGGAGGGGAGAGGAGGGAAGATCTTGAGAAGGGAAAGGAGGGGAGAGGAGGGAAGATCTTGAGAAGGGAAAGGAGGGGAGAGAAGGGAGGGGAGGGGAGGAGACAGAAGGGAAGCGAGTGGAGAGAAAGGAATGGGATAGAAGGAAGGTAAATGACGGGGTGGGAAGAGAGAGGGAAGGGAGAGGACTGGATAGAAGGGTTGGAGACGTGGAAAGAAGAAAGTGAGTGAGAAGCGATGAAAGGAAGTGAGAAGGGAATGGAGGGGATTAGAAGGGAGAGGAGGGAAGAAGAAGGGAGGTGAAAAATAAGGGAGAAAATGGGGCCAAAAGGAAAGGAAGACCGGTAGGAGAAGGCGTGAGGGTTTCGGAAGGGTTGAGAAAAATGTGAAAGGGGAAAAGTCGAGAGGAAAGCGAGATAGAAAAGAGGAATGTATAAGAATAGGAAGAACTAGAGAAAGAAGGTGTAAAACGGATGAAATAGGGCGAAGAAAAGTTGAGGAATGGAAAAGACAGAGGGAAAGATTACTTTAGGGTATATAACAGGAAGTATATGGGTGCTCAAGATTCAAGACGAGGGGGCGTGGAGGAGTGAAAGAGAAGGAAGAAATAGATGGAACTGAGCCTGTGAAAGTTTACACCTGCGGGCTAGTTTAGAACATAGTTCAGACATAATGTCACTTGGGAGTGGGGCTACTTTCCCTTGCCTTTAATGTCAGGACTGAGTAGCCCCCGGGTTCTGCGCTCCTAATGGAACGAGAAATGGGGTTGGATGAAGGTGATGGTCGTTGGTGATGGTAGTGGTGGCTGTGGTTGTTGTTGTTATTTACTCTGTTTACCATCGTCCTTCATTATATTAATCTTTCCTCTGATGGTTTTCACATCTATTTCGAAGTCTGTTTAAAAAAAAAATCTAATTTCGTCCTTTCCATTCTACATTCACTTTCTCGAATATGTGTACGCAACGGTACACCCCATTTCGTATTCACCTTTTTAAACATATATACTGTATTATTAATAATTGTCCTTCAGTTTTGTTTTTGTTTTTTATTGATATTCCTTTACTCATTTTTTCTTAGTATTTCCCACCCTTTGATATAATCCGTTATTATAGATTTTACGCTTTGCATTTTGCCAAATATTTTCTCTCTCATTATTTTTGCATGTTTCTTCCTGCTAATTCGCCTTTTTTTCTTTTTCCCTTTGTGGTTTGGCATACATTATTGAAATTTGTTGTTTTTGCTCACATTACTGTGTGTGTGTGTGTGTGTGTGTGTGTGTGTGAGAGAGAGAGAGAGAGAGAGAGAGAATGTGACAGAGATTTACAACTAACCTGCAACAGGTCCCATGAACTCTCCCCCACAATTTTTCCTTCCCTCCCCCGCACATCCTCCCTTATCACCTATTTCCACCTAACACACCCTCTTTCTTCCCTCCCCTTCCCCATCACCATACTAACCCCTTCTCCGTCCATTCCTCTCTTTATATCTTTTATATCTCCTGCACTCTCAACTCCATCCCCCCCTTCCTCCTCCTCCTCCTCCTCCTCCTCCTCATCATCATCATCATCATCATCATCATCATCATCATCTGGCATCCTTTAAATCAGACACGCACTCTCCCCTCCCACTCTAATTCATCAAGTCTTCCATCTTCCCCTCACCCCCAACCCCCATTTTCTATCCTCTCCTGCCCACAGTGTAATCAAGCAGTCTCTCTCTCTCTAATTATCTTCCATCTTCTGTTTCCTCCCCGTCTGTCTTCCCTTCTCTATCCTTTTATCCTTTCCCCTCATTGCTTCTCCCTCTTAAATCCCTCCTATCCATTCCAAGTCTCTCTTGCATCCCTTATCCTCCCCCATTCTCCTATCAGCTCTTTCCTCTATTCCCTGTCCCTCCCTCCCTTCCACTCCCCAGTCCCTCTGCTCACTACCCTTACCTGCCACACCCTTTCCTGGCCCATTTCGTTATCACCCAATCTTCCATCCCTCTTTCTTTCCTGTTGCATCTGTCCTCCTTTCCATTTCCTTTTTTCCATCCGTCTTCCATCTCTCACTCATCCCTTTTCCATTCCTCTGTTTTCCCTGTCACCTTCAGTTCCCTATCTACCCCCCCCTTCTTCCTCCCTCCCACCCTCTCCCCATTCCCTCTGCTGACCCCCCCCCCCCGATCCGCCACACCCTCTCCATCCCACTCCACCCCATCCAATCTTCCAATTCACCCTCCCGTCCCATCAACTAGACTACCATCCTATTCGCTCGTTCGTCATGCAGTTTTGTTTCCCCCCTCCCTCCACCCCCCAAAAAAAGGAAAAAATCACCCTCATTTAGCTTTCCTTCATATTTTTAAAATTTTTCTCCTTACCTTTTTACACTAGTGGCAGTAGCACCATTTTCCTCCGTCCAAGAGAATCCCTCATCAGGCCAAACTGTTATATTTTGCAGTCGCTTGTCACAAAGCTTTACGAAAATACTTTACGTTTAACTTTCGTTTCCCTTATTTTGTCATTTTTCTCTATCTTTATTTTACACCCGAGTGGCAGTATCCCATTTTCCTTCGTCTCGTAGAATCTTCCATCAGGTCAAACTACTGTAATGACAACTTTTTTGTCATACAGCTTTAGCAAAAATTATGACAGTAATGGATGGATGGAGCAGGTGCAGGTGCAGAAAGAATACTCAGTAGGCGGTGGTTTCTTGAGTTACTGAACTGAGTGATACAGGTGTGTGTGTGTGTGTGTGTGTGTGTGTGTGTGTGTGCCTCTATATGATTTTATTCAAATTAGGAAACTTTAGAAAATGGCAGCAACTTAAGGGTGGGCCAGATTTCGCTGAGCCTGTAAAATTCTGATCTCTCCACAGCGCAGTTCCTAACAGCTAGACTATGCATTGCTATAACTACATCACACAACTAGCTCTACGTTAAGGCATAAACATTGCAATATCCATGGTATTCAGCTTTACTACCCTCTGCTAGGCGGCGGATTCTTGATGCTATTTTTTCTGCCTCTAGGGTACATGATTTTATTCAAATTAGGAAGCATATTTCGTGATGGTGCGAAGGAAGAGAGAGAGAGAGAGAGAGAGAGAGAGAGAGAGAGAGAGTGTGTGTGTGTGTGTGTGTGTGTGTGTGTGTGTGTGTGTGTGTGTGTGTGTGTGTGTGTGTGTGAAGAAATTTAACAAAACAGTTTTAATTCGACTTGAGCCTAAATTACATTAGTCCAGGGGTTGATCTATTGTTACTGAGAATAACAAATCAAAGGCCAAGGGCAGAGGTGACTTAGCAGTTTCGACTTAAGAAGTTCATGTTCGATTTAGACCAAACTAGGTGGAAGGGTTGAGCGTAATGCAGGAATGAAGGGTTCAGAGAACAGCCAGTCAGATGTCAAGATCACAGGGCAAGAAGTCAAAGTTTGATCTTATGTCTGTGTGAACAAAATGACTATATCAGTATTTATCTGATTTCGACAAATGGTTGACCTGTTGTTATTAAGATCAATGGGTCTCTCTCTCTCTCTCTCTCTCTCTCTCTCTCTCTCTCTCTCTCTCTCTCATCTTCATCTTCCACATCATCATCCCTATCTGGTCACTGTCTTCTTTGATGCCAAGCGATGATTAAAACTTGAATGGCTTTTAGTAACGCCCTCCTCCTCCTCCTCCTCCTCCTCCTCCTCCTCCTCCGCCTTCTCCTCCTCCTCCTCCTCCGCCTTCTCCTCCTCCTCCATCAAGATAGGTAAGCCTCATCATATCAAGAGCTTTCATCTCTCTTCACTCGTCCATCTCCTTCAATTGCAAGAAGACTCCTCCATTACCTCCCTCTTTCTCTCCTTCCCTCAAGTTCTTCTTCCCTCCTCTTCTCTCCCATCCTTCCCTTTTCTCTCTTTGCCACTCCCTCTGTCCTTCCCTCTCTTCCTTCCTCCTTTTCTCTCACATCTTCCTCTCCTCCCTCTTCCCTCCAGCACACTCTCTCTCTCTCTCTCTCTCTCTCTCTCTCTCTCTCTCAGATATAAACCCATTCAGGCCCCGTTCAGTTGGAGTGCCTTAAATGGTTCTTATTTTACAGGATGCCATTTACCTTGTCACTGTGTGTAGCCATTTGAAAGTAGCACCAAAGCCACTGGTTAGATGGCGGGCGACCCCATTTACCAAATATCAATGATATTAATAACAACAACAAGAACAATAATAATAATATTATTATTATTATTATTAATATTTTGCAGTATCATCATCATCATCATCATCATCATCTCACCTCTATTTCCCAACAGCAGGCTTGAGGTACGGTATAAAAAGGAAAGAAAACGGAAAAAATATGGTGGTAGAAAAACTGCCCAACAGCAAGCTTAGTGAAATGGGCCACACACTCATTCATTCGCCATTCAAGCTTTCGGAATCCTGGCTTCATTTCACAGGTACAGCATTCCACACGTAACTTTATAATTACCTGTTGGAGGAAGTCAGTCTGATCTTAGTTATTTAAAAAATAATGTCAAGCCCTTACCATGCTCTGTTCCATACAAAACTTATCCAACCAGCTCGATCTCTTGTCAGTTCTCGTCAGCTTCCGTACCTCTTTCTTACACACTTATTAACCATGCATATCCACCTTCTTCTTGGCCTACCACGCCTCCTCACACCTTCAGACAGACTCGCGTATACTCTTTTTGTTCTCCCTCCATGACCGTCCTTTGCCACATCTTTTCACGAATCATATTTCCTATCCTGTCCACTCATCTCACTCCACACACGTTCCTTACGACCCCCACCTCCACCGTTCTAACTCCTTTCGTTTTCATGGCACACCAGGGGCCTTACACCCGTATGTTTGTTTGAGTAATAATATTCCTTCTTGTATTTCTCTTCTAGCTGCAGTGTTTAGAATTTTGTTTCGTAATAAGGCCTTCATAGTACAGTCCATTTTGTTTCGTAATAAAGCCTTCATAGTACAGTCCACTTTCCTTCCATATGACACTCTACTCTCCATTTACCTTGCACTTTTACATCTTGTAAATCACTGCATTCAGATACTTAAATTCCTCGCATAAATTCAGGTCTCTTCCCATTCAGTAGAACATCACACCAGGAGCCATCTTCTCTTTCAATACACATCACTTTGCTCATACATACATTACTTCTATTATTATTACTATTACTGTTACTATTATTATTATTATTATTATTGTTGTTGTTATTGTTAATATTATTATTATTATGTATTCCTTGAAGTCCTGCTATATTCACTCATGGAATCGAGTCCAACCCTTGAACTTAGGGCTCTCATGAGGGTGTGATGGTTCACTTGATGGATAACGTCTTTCTCAATATAAGAGCAGTTCCTAGCAGGACGATCTTCTGCAACTCGTTTACCTTGATGTTTCCGGGGATTTTGCTGGTATATTTTTCCACACATCCTTTCACTTCTATCTCCAGGTCTTTGTATCTGGAGAGATTTTCAATTGTTTTTAGGGAAGTGTTACTTTCGTTGGGGACGGACATATCGATAAGCACACACGTTCTTTCTTTTCTGTCTTTCACAACTATGTCGGGCCAGTTGGTTTTGATTTCTTTATCCGTCTGGATTGGCATGTTCCATAGTTTAGTAGCTTCTTCGTTTTCTGTAACACTTGATGGTCCATGTTCTTAGTAATTATCTTTGATGTTATAGTGCTTACAGATTGCTGCATTGTTGTGCCTTTGTATGTATTCTGTTTTGATCTGAGTAGCCGGAGATTAGATGGTCTATTGTCTCTTGGTGTTTGTAGCATATCCTGGAGATCGGACTGGTGCCGTGTTTCAAGATCTTGTTCCGGTAATACAGTAATTAGTTGTAATGCACTGGCCTTGAGCTGCGATGATAAACCCTTCCGTTTCCGATTTTAGGCCTGCTGTTTTTAGCCATCGGTTTGTTTGGGCTTGGTCCACATCTCTGTCACTGACTCGTTTCGGTTACTGCCCCTGTAGAGGTTTTTCTTCCCATTTACTCTTTAAGTGTTCTAGTGCTTGGTGTTTAGCTTTCAGTTTTATTCTTCGAGCATGGCTGGTGGCTTGCTCATTTTCCATGATTTGGAACTCTAGTTTATTGAGCTCTATTCTGAATTTGACAGCTTCATGGTGTACTGATGTTTTCTTTGCTCGTTCACGGTCTCTCGCAATCATAAGAAGACTGTCCTCTTTGGTCTTGAGGTACATGCCAAGACCGATCGTGGTTGTTTTGTACGTTGTCTCAATTTGGATAAGACCCCTTCCCTCAGATGTTCTTGGGAGGTAAAGCCTATCCACGTCCGCTTTAGGATGGTGCATTTTTTCCATTGTCAGCAGTGTTCTTGTTTTTTGGTCAAGTTTCTTTAGTTCTTCCATTTTCCAGTCGATGATGTTGAAGCTGTAGGTGACGACTGGGACTGCACGGGTGTTCATTGCTTCTATTCTGTTGGTGGCATTGAGTTCTGACATAAGCACCAGTCGTATGTATCTGTAGTACTCTTTTCGTATTTTCTCTTTCATCTTAGCTTGCTGAATTCCATCTCCTTCATTCACACCAAGGTATTTGTATATGCCCTCTTCTTCTACTTGTAGATCCTGGATGATGGTATCTATATCAAACTCGATGTTATCAGCATTTCTTAATTTGCCTCTTCTGAAGGAAGCTTTGGCACTTTTGTCAAGGCCGAACTCCATTCCGATGTCATCACTAAAGCCTTTAACGATGGTGAGTAGGCCTTTCTGTTCTTCGTCGTTTTTGGCATAGGTTTTCAGGTCATCAGTGTAGACCAGGTGGTTGATGATAGTGTTGCCTGTCTTGTAACCATAGCCGCTGTTGTTCAGAAGAGAGGATAGTGGAGCAAGAGCAATTTGGAAGAGAGGAGGTGAGAGAGAGTCCTCCTGCAAGGTTCCGCTATTGATTTTGATCTGTCTGGATGTTAGAGTTCCCTCGTTGTGGTTGAGTTTGAGGGTTGTCTTCAATTTCGTCATAATGGTTCTGATGAAGGCTGTCATAATCGGTGAGGTGTTGTAGATTTCAAGGCATTTTATTATCCAGCTGTGGAGAACAGAGTCGAATGTCTTCTTGTAGTCAACCCAAGCTGTTGTGAGGTTCTTTTATTTGGTTTTGGTCTCCTCCAATATGGCTTTGTTTATGAGCAGCTGGTCTTTGCATCCAGCGCTCCCTTTTCTACAGCCTTTTTGTTCCACTGGGGCTAGGTTGTTATCCACACGGTGCTTGTAGGTTTTGGCTGTTAATATGGATGTTAAAATCTTACACATTGTAGGGAGACATAAATGTGTCTAGTTGTTATTATTATTATTATTATTATTGTTATTATTATTATTATTATTATTATTATTATTATTATTATTATTATATTAATATTATTATTATTATTATTATTATTATTAATACTTCCCACATCTCTATAGGAAGGGGATATGGTATAGGGATGTGAGGGATGGGTTGGGCATGGTGGTTGGGTGGGAGTGAGAGTTGAGTGTGCGGTGTGAATGAGTGTGGGAGGGTTGGCTGAAGCATATGGTGAGGCAGGGAGAGATGGGGTGGGGATGACGAGTGACTGAGAGAGGCGTGTGGGGCGAAGCGTCAGGGTGAGGTAATATATGTGTTGTATCAGACCCGGCAGCCTCCTTTCTTCGCTACTCACTCGTACACCTCGCTGCACACTCACTATTCTGCCCTCTTTACACACACACACACACACACACACACACACACACACACACACACACACACACACACACACACACACACACACACACACACACACACACACACACACACACACACACACACACACACACACACACACACACACACACACACACACACACACACTACAAACACCAAGGGTAGGAGGAGAGAGTTGTCGTGCTCTGATTAGACTACTTGCCACTCTTTTACATTGATTCGTCAGTCGTACGTTTAGTGTTGTTACTTTGGCTCCAGGCTCCTTGAAACGTGAACCCAATGGACTGCAGGCTGATCCCCCCCCCCCCTGCAGTCTACCATCCTCAGTTCGGGTAATAAGGACGGAGCCTAGAGACGTATTTACATAACCAAGCAAGTTTATTAGTGCAAACCACGCGAAGGTGTCCCTCTTCACCACCAGCCAGATGCTAAAACATAGATAAGAGAGTTAATTTTTCTCCTCTGATAAGATGAACCTTGATTATAGGTTTTAATTTCATGCGCCCACACCCACGAATATTGACACCATGATCTCGAAATGCATTTACTCATTCACCACCAGGACGGATTTACTTCTTTAATCCTTTCAGTTCGATGAGGTGTGTGTGTGTGTGTGTGTGTGTGTGTGTGTGTGTGTGTGTGTGTGTGTGTTTATTTTAACCAGGTCATCAACACGCAGTTTTACACAGCTTACGAAAGATGTCTAGTTTGAAAAGTGTAAAGAACCCACTGTCAAACCTATCTAGCTCGGATGGTCTCTCCTGGACTGAATAAAATAGTCTGGTAGGCACAAGAAAAAAATACAAATGAGAAACTACACTTTGTTCACCTTGGCCCAGACTTTCGTCCTTATTGGCAGTAAAAAGACAGTGCTACAGCTCTACCTTCTTTCCGTAGTACATGTACTTCTTCGTGACTAGCATCATATTCAGGATTCAAGGCTGACAGATTGCAATTTTAGGCCAGGTTGGAGTAAAAAGAGTATAGTTTTAAGGTGATAATTGTGGTTACCAAACACGTGATGTTATGCAGCACAGGAAAGTTACTACCGTGGCAAAGACGTTAATGAAGGCTACATCTAATTCCTGTTGCTCAAAGGGTTCTTTGTTTTATGTGTCCGACTCTGGGCATAGACTTCACAGTGTGTTTCCAAGGCCCAGCAATCCTCCTACATACCATACACCTCCACATGCCACTACTTCGGCGCTAACACCCACCCTCCATATTGAATAAATGCTACGGCTGTCCTAAGCTAAATAAAATCCCTTGGTACTAGTAAGAATAAATGAAAAGGGTGGTTGTATTGAAAGGCTTATTCAGTTCACTGCAGTGATGTTTTATTATTATTATTATTATTATTATTATTATTATTATTAATATCATTATTATTATTATTATTATTACCGCTACCGCCAGGAATCTTTATGCCAAATGGAAGAGGCCTCTCGTAGGGAAGGGGTTCATGGAGACTGTTTCTTATCGCTTCAGCGTTAGGGATTTTCACCTCGGTTGAATGAAATCGTCTGGATATAGCAAGAATAATATGATAGCACGTCCTGGAGTTGAAGGAGTAAACAAATGTCTCCATTGAACTTTTCGCTGCTTTGGACATACAGAATCGCATTGTATACACTTATTTATTTATTAAAATTTTTGAACACCTCATCCTCGGTGATTTAATCTGCACAATACACTTACTCTTCTCTTGTATGTTACTGATGCAAATTATTTCAGTATTAAGACAGATTAGAACATGAAAAACAAATATGACGTAATACGCACAAGTCGCCAAATGAAAGATGTTCAGAAATCTCTTATGCCACCAAAATACGAAGTTCTGAATCACCCTAACGTTTCAATGCAAGGACGCTTTTCTTTTCTTTTATTTTTTCCCTTAAATCTTTCTGTGTTGGCTTTTCCGCCAATGGGTAATATTGTTTGTGGCAGATAGAGGCGGCCGCCATCCAGTGACTTGATTTTATGCTGCCTTGAGGTGACTCTCCTAGTACGTGACTAGCGATACGGTTTTCCTACGACGTTGGGTGGTAACTATAGCACTAACTTGATTGTTATAAAAATGATAATGATGATGTTCATGATGATGATTACCTACGCTCTAAAAGCTGCTATGCTCTCTCTCTCTCTCTCTCTCTCTCTCTCTCTCTCTCTCTCTCTCTCTCTCTCGCATAAAACAACTGTTGAGTTAAGGAGTGGTGATGCTGAGTGAAGAACGGGTGGTGCTGGGTGAAAAAAGGGATGGGGCTGAGTTAATAAGGGATAGCACTGGGTGAAGAAGGGTTGGGGCTGAGTGAAGAAGGGATGGGGCTGAGTTAAGAAGGGATGGGGCTGAGTGAAGAAGGGATGGGGCTGAGTGAAGAAGGGATGGGGTTGAGTGAAGAAGGGATGGGGCTGAGTGAAGAAGGGATGGGGCTGAGTGAAGAAGGGATGGGGCTGAGTGAAGAAGGGATGGGGCTGAGTGAAGAAGGGTTGGGGCTGAGTTAAGAAGGGTTGGGGCTGAGTTAAGAAGGGTTGGGGCTGAGTTAAGAAGGGTTGGGGCTGAGTGAAGAAGGGATGGGGCTGAGTGAAGAAGGGATGGGGCTGAGTGAAGAAGGGATGGGGCTGAGTGAAGAAGGGATGGGGCTGAGTTAAGAAGGGATGGCGCTGAGTTAAGAAGGGATGGCGCTGAGTTAAGAAGGGATGGCGCTGAGTTAAGAAGGGATGGCGCTGAGTTAAGAAGGGATGGGGCTGAGTTAAGAAGGGATGGGGCTGAGTTACGAAGGGATGGGGTTGAGTCAAGAGGGGTGAGGTTGAGTTAACAAGGGTGAGCGCTGAGTGACGGGTCGAGGGTGAAGCTTTAGGGTGAGGTAATATACTCGTATGGCTGACCTATTCGTATGCGTTTGACCTGTTTGTATTTGCACTACACAATTATTTCACTGTGTGTTAGATAATATTTGCCATATTCTGATTGTCTGTTTGCTTTATGATGCGGCTGCCCGAATCCTTGACAGACAGACAAACAGACAGACAGGCAAATGAAAACAGATAAATCTATATAGATAGATGGATAGATATATATAGGGATGGGGATAGACATATATGGATAGAGACAGATTTAGAGAGATATGTTGGTAGATAGGTAGACAGATAGAGCTACATAATATAAATAGATAAATATACAGGTAGGTATATAGTGTAGATATAGATAGATACATACTGTAGGTAGATTTAGACAAATAGAAAGGTATACAAATAGGTAAATAGATCAACAGTTAGATTTTAAGACAGATGAATAGTTACTCGTAGATACATGGACAGACCAGTGGTTCCCAACCTGGGGGTCGCCCCACCCTAGGTGGGGCGTGAGGACTCAGAAAAAAAAAAATAGTGAGTGGGTTGAACAATGTGTGTGTGTGTGTGTGTGTGTGTGTGTGTGTGTGTGTGTGTGTGTGTGTGTGTGTGTGTGTGTGTCACATTGAACTATTGGTTTATATTCAGTATTCACATTCTGCCTGTGTTTCAGTCTTCAAAGCACATTTTTCTTTGAAGTTGGTTTCTGTCCTTCATGCCTGTCACCTGGTTGCCCTCAGGATAGCTTTTTTCTCTAATGTGGTCGTTTCGAGAGAAAATTAAAGATACCAATAAATCACATACTGCAAGACAGACCAAACTCAGTTAAAATATACGTGTCCCTGAACTTCCCCCCTATCTCTCGAGAAGGGGGATAGTGAATTGCAGGAGCAGGGCTAATGCAGCCTGTATTCAACTGGGTTAATGTCCACTTGAACCTGCGGCTATTATAATAACAATTCTGGAATAAATTAATGAAGTCATATGATGGCTGGAACTGTGTGTGTGTGGGAGGGGGGAGGCTGGATATGTTGACCAAGGCTAGGGAGGCTCGTGAATATGCGAACCAAGGATAATGGAGACACGACCTGGAAAAATTTGAGAACCGCTGGGGTAGACAGATGTACTGTACAGATAGATAGGTAGGTAGGTTAATAGATAGATGAATAGACAGACTGAGCTGTATGGATATATAGGTAAATACATAGATAGACATAGATACATAGAGCTATAAAGAAAGGTAAACAGATAGATAGATACTTATATAGTGCGCACAGAGATTGGGTATACTCAAGGGCTCCTAAGCACGGTCTTCAGGTTTAAAATGGACCTATGTCACCTCGTGAAGACCCACTGAGGCGGTTAGGACAACAGAGGCTGGACTGCTTAGGCGAGTCCGGAGCTGCCTTAACACTGACCATACCTACTGTGACCTGAAATAAGCAAATAAATAAAAAAATATATACAAATAAATATAAAAATCAGTTGTATTTTGTGCGCTGCACGAACGTACAAAACTTCATGTCATTCATATGTTAGTGGTTAAGTCGGTGCTGTCATGTCATGTTAGTACTGTCATACTAAGTCGTATACTTTGTCATTGTTGTCATGGATGATGTTAGTGTCATGTCGTGTCACTGCTGACATGCTAAATCATATCGTACATTGTGTAAGTACTGTTGTGTTTCATGTTAGTGAAATGTTACGTCTGTCAGTGATGTCATGCCGATGCCATCTTGTTACATCGTGTTACAAAGACTGTCATGTTATTTCATGCCATATCAGTGCTGTCTTTCATAATTTCATGCATCTCATGTCATTAGTCTTGTCACAACGTTTCGTGCATGCTGCTTCTGTGACCACGTCAAGTAAATAATTTAACAGCATGTCATTTCATATTATGTCATGTCTTTTGTCGTTTCAGTGCTGTCAAGTCACGTAATGTCAGGGTTGTCATGTCATATCATATTAGATTAGTGGTGACATGTCGCGTTATCTTATGTCAATACTGTTTTGTCATGCCCTGTAAGTTCAGCCTTGTCACGTAACATCAGTGCTGAACAGTCATGTGTTGTCACGTATGTCGTGGCAGTGCTGTCATGTCATGTCACGGGAGTAGTTTCCTGTCATCAACTCATGTCATGTCTGTTGTCATTTCATGTAATTTCACTTCATGTTTGTACTGTCATGTCATGTTATATGCCATACCATGTCATGTATGTCAAGCCAGTGCTATCATGTCATAACATGTCAGTGCTGTCTTCATGTCAGGACAGTATTACTATCTCGTGCCACTGTTGTCTTATGCTATGTCAGTCCTGTCATGTCATCTCACGCCGGTGTTGTCTTATGTCATGTCAGTCCTGTCATGTCATCTCATGCCAGTGTTATCCTATGCAATGTCAGTCCTGTCCTGTCACTTGGTGTCATGGTATGTCATATCAGTGCTGTAATGTCATGTACGTCATGTCAGTGCTGTCATGTCTTGTGTTCACATGTCAAGTCACTGCTGCAATGTAATGTCATCTCACTATGTCGTTGTGTCATGACATGTCATTGCGGGCATGTTAATGTTGTACTGTCACGCCATGCCATTGCTGTCATTCGTTCTCATGTCAATGCTACCTGGACGAGTCATGCTCTAGTCCTGTCATGTCATTGTTTTTGTCACGAATCAAATTCGCGACATTTTCCTTTTGTGAGAAGCCACGAACTATTAGTGGAAAACTCACTGTGTATCGAACCGATCTAATGCACGTCATTAAGTGCTCTACTGAGCGATATTATTGTTTCTTTATTGTTCGCCCCTGCTTGCCTCAACCGTTGGCCACGCCTTTTCCGCTGGCCTGTCCATTACCCATACATCGTATTTGAATTCAGTCAAGTGTCTGTCGTGACGGAGTGACGTTCTGTGCTCCAGCAGTGAGAGAGTGAGAGGTCAGCTAGCACCCAGACTCCACTAGACTACAGTTCTCCAGGCTCCCACCCTTCTTAGGTGATACACTACATTCATTGACCAGTATTTCCTTTTCGTATTTTCCTAGGTTTAAGAGTTTAGATAAGTGTGCTGTTTCCTCACATGCTGGCCGGCTGCGCCGCATGTTGTTTTTTTCTCTAGGCGTAAGAATTTAGCTTTTGAGTGAGTGAGTGCGATCTCTTATTTGAATTCATTTTGAGATGTAACGTTAAATTCATTTCTTTGTAATCAATAAATTTAACAGTTCTTTTTCTTGAGCTTAATGTAATGAAAACTCGTGTTTCATTTCTCCACAATTAAGCTTACTTCCCTTATAGCTCCTAGCTTGCATAAACGTTTTGCCATTCATAACTGGTACTTAGGCCAGTCTTGTTGTATTAAGCTTAAAATCCCTTGTGCCTTCTAGGAGTTACGCATCAGCAAGAACCTGATATTATTAATAGTATTAGTTATTTATTGTCAGCGGTGAAGTAACTTTCTCCAGAGGCTAACAGTACTAATAAACAGCAATTGAGTAATTAGTCTCTGCTGTGTACTGTTGAGAAAGTTTATAAATTCTCGTTCTGAGAGAGTCTCACAAGCGGACCGGTATAAAGTAATCATTGCTTGATTTAGCAAGACAATTCATTGTCCCTGCTCTTCAGTATCATTGAGAATTATCATTTAAATAATTTTGCATCTATTTTAAAAATCCTGTGACAATTGGCGACCTCGCCAGGATATTAACTCCTAGCTCTAAAGCTATTCACGAGATAATACTCACTTGTTCATATTTAGGTATTTATCATTAAAGTTTATAGGCACAAGCTTACTGGTGTTTACCGTTAATTTAGCAAGTGAATTTCTGCTTTATTAATCCATAGAGTATTTAACTCTATTTAGTACTTTATTCTTGGTAACGCCAGACGATTTTATTCGCTCTTGGGAAGTTGCTGTACCCATTGCGTTAATTACTGAGTCTTCCCAGTCATTTGCATTTTTGCTTTATTCTTTTCCAGTTAAGTAGACAAGACTGGTCACCATTAGCTTGTGTCTGTATTCTTTACTTGTGTTATTAGCATTCGTTTGCAAAGCAGCAGTCAGTACTCAATTTAGGTTTGTTTAGTAAATTAGCGTCATGGCTACCACTGTATTTTTACAAGAAGCCAAAGACATGGGGCTTACCGAGCCCCAGGATATTAAAGAGTACATACTCTCACGGCATAATCAGAAGCAGCAGTGCGAGAATGATGCCCATGAAGAGCGTAAGATTCAGCGCGAATACGAGCGAGAACAGCGTGAGGAACGTGAAAAGGAGCGCGAATACGAGCAGGAACAACGTGAATATGAACGTGCCGAACGTGAGGCACGAGAAAAACATGAGCTTGAGGTTTTGAAGTTCAAGCGAGATTCCTTGGCTTCAGGCACATCTGCTGCAGCCAACCCAAACTCCACTAGTGCTCTTCCTACACATGTCCTGGCCACCCCACGCATCAAGCTTCCTTCATACAAGGAAGGCGAACGAATCGAGCCATACATAGCTCGTTTTGAGGACATGGCAGACATGTATCAACTGGATGAGGCAGCTAGGCGGCTCCAATTTCTTAGTTTATTTGAGGGCCCTGTCCTCGATATTCTCCACAGAATTCGTGGAGACAATCTCACGTATGAGATGATGAAAGCTGCACTCATTAAGGCGTATGGTCTCACAGTAGATGACGCCAAAGTTCAGTTTATGCGAGCTCGTCTCCAAGACAAGGAGACAGCTGTTCAGTTCCTCGACCGTCTCACTGCTTACTTAAATGAGTGGATGGAGAAAGATGAAACTCCTTCCACGCATGAGGGGATAATTGACCTTATGCTGCGTACACAGCTAGAGAGGTCGTGGCCTGCTGAGCTCATAGCACAGCTTAAGATCTGCCAGGTGAAAGATGCCAGCCAAATGGTAGAAAAGGCTGACACATATTTCACTGCATACGGGTATCAAACTCGTAAGCAAAACACCTGGAACAGCAGAAAAGATACTGCCAAGTCTGGGAAGCCGTCTCAGACTGAATCCCAGCACCAAGGCCGTTCTCAGAGTAATGGCCAAGGTCCAAGCAAACAGCAGAAGGACCAGGGGCAAAATACACAGCAGCCTGCTTGGAAACGGTACAACAAGAACCCCAACCAGCAGCAGTTCCCCAAGCAGCAGCAGCAATACAAGGACAAGCCACGTAACCCTCAGTCAGGTCAATCAGTGTATCGGAGGCAGGAGGCAAACGCAGCCTTCATTCCACGACAAGCACACGGTGGTGCCATCTCTACCAGTACAGGTACTTCCCAACAGTTCACGAGTCTCCCTCCGACCATGAACTCTCCTCCACAGGTAGTCAATGCTCCACCTCCTCAGATGGTGAGTACGACTCCTCAGACACCTAGTTCTCAGGGCGCCACGTTTGCTGCATCGGTTGTTCTGCAATCTCATGAATGACTGGCTGCTACCTCCTCAGACCCTTCCACCAGCAACACTGCCTTTCTTGTACAGCCAGGTTTTGTGGGAGGTGTTTCTGTAAATGTTCTGAGGGATAATGGTTCCTCAGGTTGCTCTGTTAAGCAGAGTTTAGTTCGGCCTGATGAGTATACAGGTTGACAGATCCAAGTTAGATTTATTAATGGATCAGTGAGATTGTTCCCTGAGGCACGTATCCAGGTGGCATCTCCATTTTTCACTGGCCTGACAGCTGCAGTTGTCATGCCAGAACCTTTATTTGACCTCATTATAGGCAACATACCTGGCGTCAAAAATAGTTGCACCGTAGATGTTGCTACTCAGACTTTGGCTGCTGCGGTAACACGAGCCATGGCCAAGGCTCCAAATCGCGTCACTCCGTTGACCGTCGCAACTCCGCAAGATCTGATTCGTAGTCAAGATGTTGTCCAAGAGCAACAGACTGACTCAACACTTGCCTCAGTGCGTAAGAAGCTGGAGGGTAAAGTGATTAAGTATTCACGGGGAGGACAAGCCAGGTTTCTTCGTAAGCGAGGATGGCTGTACCGTGAGTCACAGACACCCCAGGGTGAGGTTTGACTGCAGTTTGTCGTTCCTGCAAAGTATCGCCGAGCAGTGTTTGAATTAGGTCATTGTTCAGCGATGGGAGGTCACATGGGTCAAAAGAAGACCTCTGACCGCATCCATGCTGACTTTTTCTGGCCAGGAATGGGACGGGAAATAATGAGGCTCGTACGTTCCGTGATGTGTGTCAGCGTACCACTGACCGGGGACGTGTCCGTCCTGCGCCATTGAAACCAATGCCTGTAATCTCTGAACCATTCGAGAGAGTAGCAGTTGACATAGTTGGGCCAATCTCCCCTAGGGCTAGTGATGGATCAAAGTATATCCTCACTATTGTTGATTTCAGCACATGGTGGCCTGAAGCCGTGGCCCTTAAGAATATAGAGGCCGTCACTGTTGCTGAGGCATTAATTGAAGTGTTCTGTCGTGTAGGTATCCCTAAGGAGGTCTTAAGCAACCGGGATTCGCAGTTCACTTCAACAATGATGAACGAAGCGTTCAGGTTGCTGTCCATCCGAGGCTTACGGACTACGCCGTATCATCCCATGTGTAACGGGTTGTGTGAGAGGTTCAATGGGACTCTTAAGAAGATGTTGAGGCGCATGACCGCCGAACAGCCAAAGGAATGGCCGCGATTCATTGCTTCTCTTCTATTTGCTTATCGAGAAGCCCCACAGCATTCATTGAAATTCTCACCCTTTGAACTGGTGTATGGAAGGTCGGTCCGGGGCCCACTTCAGGTCCTTCGTGAGTTATGGGACGATGAAGAACCCGACCCTGAAGTCAAGACCACCTACACATACGTCCTTGATCTGGCTGACCGCCTCCAGTCGACGTGCGAGTTAGCTAAGGAAGAACTGATCAAGGCGCGTGAAGTTCAAAAGGCTTATTACGATAAGAAGGCAAAGCTTCGGAAGTTTAGTCCAGGTGATAAATGCTTGGTATTACTCCCCACTGCCCAGAACAAGTTGTTGGCGCAATGGAAGGGTCCATTTGATGTAGTAGAGCGCATTTCAGACCTCAACTACATAATTCAGATGGGGAATCTTCGTAAAATGTTCCACATTAACTTGTTGAAGGCTTATCATGAGTCAGACCCCGAGGAGACTGGCCTACAAGTAGCTGATGATAGTGACCAGCCACTGGAAGAAACTGGGGCAGCCGCGGTGATCCCAGCTGATGACCATGATGACGAGCCCTTAACCGCTCAGTCCCATCAGGAAGAGACTGTCGGGGATGTCCTACTTAACCCTGACTTAGCAGTAGGAGACCAAAATGCCTTAAGGTCACTGCTCTGTCAGTATGCTGATGTCTTCTGAGACCAACCTAGACTTGCAAAGGTTGCGTGTCATAAAATTGAGTTGACCAGCAATGCTCCCGTAAAGGTTAAGCCATATCCGATTCCCATGCGACTACAGGACGCAGTAGACAAGGAAATTGCCGATATGGAGACTGCAGGCATTATTGAAAAGTCCTCATCTCCTTACTGCAGTCCAATGGTAGTAGTTCGCAAGAAAGATGGTGGAGTCAGGATCTGTGGCGACTATAGAAGGCTCAATGCAATCACCAAAGTGGATGCTGAGCCGATGGGTGACCACATTGCCATCTTCTCCAAGCTGGCAGGGTCATGATATTTTACGAAGCTCGATTTGGCGAAGGATTCTTCCAGATTCCCCTTCATCCTGAGAGTCGTCAGTTCACTGCCTTTGCTACTCCTAGGGGGTTGTACCAGTATAAAGTCCTTCCGTTTGCACTTACCAATTCCCCAGCAGTATTTAATCGTGCCATGAGACAAGTGCTCCATGGTATCGTAGGAGTAGAAATGTTCATTGACGATGTTCTCATTCATTCTGCCACGTTGGAGGAGTGTCATAAAGACTTTGTAGTTACTTGTAGAGAAGTATATTTTAGACTTGTGGTCGAGCGGCTTTTATATCTTGTAGTAGTTTCCCCACCAGATGTCATGTAGTGACGGGAGAGGTAAAGAATAGTATGGGACTATTTTTATTTGTCTTGGAAATATTAAACAGGTATAAGAGTATAATTCCCGGGTAGCTACCTCCCTGTCTCGCTATCTCTCTCTCTTTCTGTTCTAAGGCTAATCTCCGTCTCGACCTCTCTCTAGGGTCGCTTGTCTCCTTCTGTCTAGCCTGTTCGGTGGCTAATCTAGGTCTGAGCTCTCTTTCCTAAATTCTGGTATAGCAGGGGTGTGTCACATGTGTTCCTCGTGGGTGGACTAGATCTTTCTCACGAGAGGACTGCTGACAGCTAACTGCATCATCTCCTTACTGGCCGCTGTCGTCAGCTTTCCTCAGTGTTAAGAGTGTGTAAGCATGCTTAGCACTGCTCGATTCTCGCAGACACAACACCTTCTCATCATTTGACTTCCTGCTTCTATCTGTCTCTCTATCTATCTATTTATCTATCTATCTAGTATGATTTGCAATTATAATATGGAGACCTACCACATTGCTCTGCCGCGCAAAAATGGCGTACAATCGACATTTAATAGTTATAATATATTAATACATACTACATACACATTATAATGAACTTATAAGCTAATTAAGTGAAATACATAATATTGTAAAGTAACATAATTGTATGAATATTGTATACATATATTATTCATAGTAAATAGTGATTATTCAGTAATATTACATTTAAACAAGTTGTATACATATTTGAATAAATGCAATGGTTGTTGTATAACACTTGTAAGACGTGCATGTACAACAGACGTACGCATATAATTGTGCAATGGTAATACTGCTAGGTTATACATTACATATTTGAGTTATCACTTTAGTAATGTCTAATATTTCACCTAACTTGTATGATGATACTGGTAATATAGAATTGTGCTATAATTGTATGACATAATATTGTACTAACATTGTGGTACTACATAATTGTAACATTTTATGAATTGTTACTAAATATTGTGTTAATGCATAATTGTGTTGGCCTTATAATTGTAGTTACATAAAAGTTACATCTTGTTAATGCAACTGTTTTGTCGTTACATAATTGTTACATATCGTTTGTAGGTACATAATTGTTGTTAAAGTTACATAAAAGTTACATCTTGTTAATGCAACTGTTACATAATTGGCAAAGTGTAACATAATGCAATCGTTTGTCGTTACATAATTGTTACATATCGTTTGTAGGTACATAATTGTAGTTAAAGTTACATAAAAGTTACATCTTGTTAATGCAACTGTTACATAATTGGCAAAGTGTAACATAATGCAATCGTTTGTCGTTACATAATTGTTACATATCGTTTGTAGGTACATAATTGTAGTTAAAGTTACATAAAAGTTACATCTTGTTAATGCAACTGTTACATAATTGGCAAAGTGTAACATAATGCAATCGTTTGTCGTTACATAATTGTTACATATCGTTTGTAGGTACATAATTATAATATGGAGTAACATAATTGTAATAACTGCAGTCCTAACATATGCTGCGGTCGATGATAGTGATGATGTGTCGTGCCACTTGTATGTGGAGACAACAATTTGCTTTTTTGTTTGTAGTTTACGTGGTATTTTGACTTATGTAGTAACATTTACACTTATTTTCATTTGTTTGTTATGTGATCTTACTCTATTTCTCTTTTTTTCTTTCTTACTTTTCTTTCTTTCTTTCCTTTCCTTTTTTTTTTTTTTTTTTTTTTTTGTATGTATTGATTTTCCATAGTTTGTTTCTCTTTGCTTGTGTACGCTTTTTTCCATGTTGTTCATGGTTGCATAATTGCTGACTAATTTCCTTGGGATACTTTTTTTTAAAGTTTAGTTTATATTGCACAGATACTACTGAAAATGATATTATATAGTCCCATATTTTGTTATTTTATATAAAAAATATATACACTATATACAGTATTAACTATACACACTGACTTGTTGTTCACCTGTACCTATCGTGAGTAATATGTGTGTCAGCACTGTGTGGAAATCATTGTCTTCACGATTGTGTTGAAGATGTTCACTCTTGCTAACGGCATTTGTGTTGGCCATTTTTTTTTTTCTTCTATAGGTTACCTTGTAACTTAATTTGTCTGTTTCCACTAGGTAGCTTTAATTAATAAATGTTTAATACAGTTCTTTTAATTGCTCACTGAGTAACTGTGATTGTATATTTTCTTTATTACTTTGTAGATATAATTAATGTATAGTTGTATGTATGAAACACGTATTTTACGTAGGTATAAATGGTAACACTCGTTGGTAGTAAATAAATGTTATAATAGATGAATGAATATATACAGTGTAGAATATTTATTGTTGGTGATTATTTAGTATTTGAGTTATGCAGATAATTGAAGTAAGTATGTGTATTTAAACTGTAACTATACAGCACGTTTTTTATGTTTGTGCAGAAGCTTATTGTCTATCACTGTGTATTGTATAAATGAAGTAACTATGTAACTCACTAATTTTTACCGTGGTGTGAGTGGTGGTGCAGGTGGTGTGTTGACTGACGTGGCGTCTGTTCAGCAAGCACGCATGATGACCTCAACTTCCCACACTGGTAGCTGTGGTGAGTGAATGAGTAGCGATGAGTAACTTGAGTGAAGACGAGTGAGTAAGATGAGTTGTGAATATGTACTTGGTGTTTGCTTCGTCGTCCTGACCTCTTCACACCTGCGTAGGCGGTGGTGGTTGGGTGGATGTAGCAGAGAGAGGAGAGTGAGGTCTGGTGGTTATGAGTTGTGAGTCGTCTCTCACTCTTCGTTTGTTTGTTTGTTTGTTTTCTTTCTTTCTTGATGTATTCTTGGTCCTTTTTTCTTGTGATTTACTCGTTGTAGGATGAAGACTGCCGCTACTTGTAGGTGCGTGTAGAAGATTATACAGACGACGTAGAGTTGTTAATTGTAGTTGATTGTAGATGGCTGTAGTTGATTGTAGATGGCTGTAGACTTTGTAGAACTGAAGCTAATCTTGTAGTCTCGGTTGCTTTTGTAGAAATTTGCTTTTAATTCGGAGACGATGTCCGCATTTGCTGGTTTGTCGTTAAGCTACTTGCAAGGCGTCGAGTGATCTCTTGACCTCTGCATCAGCGTAATGATCTGGGAGACGGAGGGGGCATGATGGAGTTTAATGTTGATTCGTAGACGAGGTTCGTATACGTTCGCTGCTACCAAATGTCATAAAGACTTTGTATCATAAAGCAGCGACTTTGTATTTGCTTGTAGAGGCGTATATTTTAGACTTGTGGTCGAGCGGCTTTTATATCTTGTAGTAGTTTCCCCACCAGATGTCATGTAGTGACGGGAGAGGTAAAGAATAGTATGGGACTATTTTTATTTGTCTTGGAAATATTAAACAGGTATAAGAGTATAATTCCCGGGTAGCTACCTCCCTGTCTCGCTATCTCTCTCTCTTTCTGTTCTAAGGCTAATCTCCGTCTCGACCTCTCTCTAGGGTCGCTTGTCTCCTTCTGTCTAGCCTGTTCGGTGGCTAATCTAGGTCTGAGCTCTCTTTCCTAAATTCTGGTATAGCAGGGGTGTGTCACATGTGTTCCTCGTGGGTGGACTAGATCTTTCTCACGAGAGGACTGCTGACAGCTAACTGCATCATCTCCTTACTGGCCGCTGTCGTCAGCTTTCCTCAGTGTTAAGAGTGTGTAAGCATGCTTAGCACTGCTCGATTCTCGCAGACACAACACCTTCTCATCATTTGACTTCCTGCTTCTATCTGTCTCTCTATCTATCTATTTATCTATCTATCTAGTATGATTTGCAATTATAATATGGAGACCTACCACAGGAGCACCTCAGACTCTTGGAAGTCGTTTTCAGTAGACTCCAGAGTTTCAACATGACTGTGAAGCCTACCAAGTGTAAGATTGCTCACAGTGAGGTGGAGTTCCTAGGACATATTGTTGGCAACAATCACTGCAGGTGTCAGGGTGACAAGATCAGGAAGGTTAGAGAAGCCCCGAGACCCGTGACCAAGAAACAGTTTAGGGCATTCCTTGGCCCTAAGTGGGATATTATAGGAGTTTTATCCCCAACTTTGCTCTCATTGCCCAACCGTTGTATGAGGTGCTACAGAAATATGCTCCAAACACCATTGAATGGGGAGAAGCACAAGAGAGATCTTTTGCCACCCTCAAGAATATGCTATGCAAGGAGCCTATCTTGCAGTTGTCTGATTCCAATAAACCTTTCATAATGCACACTGATGCTTCACAAGATGGAGTAGGTGCCATATTGATGCAGGAATCGGAAGGTGGAATCTTCCCAGTGGCATACCACAACCGTAGGCTAAAACTTGCCGAGAGGAATTACAGTACTGTTGAGAAGGAACTCTTGGCTGTGGTTGATGGTGTTAAAAAATATTATTATTACTTATTTGGGGCACCATTCACTCTGGAAACTGATCATATGCCACTCACTAGTCTTAGCACGACCAAGACGGCTAATGCAAGGTTGACACGCTGGACACTGTATTTACAGCAGTTTAACCTTGTTGTGAGATACATCAAGGGAAGTGATAACGTAGGTGCAGACCTGATGTCTCGCCTGCTAACTGCTGACTAACACGGGCAACTGTTGTATGCTGGGTTCCGTAACATAGGCGTTCTCAGAGATTTGAGTAATCCAAGGACCAGCCTGGTTCCCAGTTAAAAGTGTTGACCTGATGTCTCACTTGTTGGCCCCATAGGACACAGTATATCCAGGGCCTGTACACACATGTAAACCATAAGTTAAGGGGGAAGTTTGAGAATCCTGCAGAGACAGTCCGAGGCTGTGTATGAATTACCTTGTGGAACGTCGCACAATATCCACACGAGTGTTCACACCCACGGTGGGTGTTAAAACGTGACCTGCCCGAGATTGCGTAGCGATTCTCAGCTTCCTGTCATTAATCGTAAACGTAGAGATAGTCAAGGTGCTGTTCCCTCACATGCTGGCCGGCTGTGCCGAATGTTGAGTGAGGTGGACGCCAGGTTAGAGCTCCCCCTAAACTGGGTGATGGGATGTTGTTAAGGTGCTGTTCCCTCACATGCTGGCCGGCTGTGTCGCATGTTGAGTGAGGTGGACGCCAAGTTAGAGCTGTCCCTAAACTCGGTGATGGGATGTTGTTAAGGTGCTGTTCCCTCACATGCTGGCCGGCTGTGCCGCATGTTGAGCGAGGTGGACACCAGGTTAGAGCTACCCCTAAACTGGGTGATGGGATGTTGTTAAGGTGCTGTACCCTCACATGCTGGCCGGCTGCGCCGCATGTTGAGCGAGGTGCATGCCAGGTTAGAGCTTCCCTGCTAAGAACCCTTACGACTACGTTTCCTAGTTAATAATGTATCTAATAAATTAATGGCGACCTCAAATATACGAAGCTCAGGCTGTCAATTGTATTTTTCAGCTAGAGCGTACCTTTCGTAGCATGTACTGATTGCTAGGCAGAGAGAGTAATTGTAATGTAATAAGAATTTTTGTCTCATTGACACTTTTGATGCTCCACCTTAATTGATTTTGCAGGTACAGCGATGGGTGTAGCAGTTTTGCTGTGCGGGCCAGCTGATCGTCTGCTGCACGCTGCCGCCTCTTCTCCTCTGCCTTCGTCGTCGCCATATTATTAATATTTACTATAAATTTGTATTACATGATTTTACATGTAGGTACAGTTACACTACAACTGTCACACCTACACCGTGTATCACATACACCATGCTACACAACAATTAGTTATTAGTGTAAATGTAGCGAACTTTCGCTCAGTTTGACCTGAGTACAGGATTTTCACCGTCGTCACGGAGTTTTTTCCCTCAAGCTTGCCTCTATTAACGTAAATACGAGGTTTTTACGCTCATTGGCGATAGTGATTTTCTCCTGTAGCAGGATAGCACACACACCACAGTGTGAATCTTGTGTGAATGAGTTAGGATGTGTACATATATATATATATATATATATATATATATATCCACAAATTTTTTCCCATAAGGAAAAAATTTAATTTTGTAGGGGCGTAATGTCACGAGTCAAATTCGCGATATTTTCATTTAGTGAGAAACCACAAACTATTAGTGGAAAACTCACTGTGTATCGTTCAGTTAACCGTTTCTCTCTCCATTTCGGTGGTATACTTTTCAAAACATTCGTCACTGTTTCAAAAGTGACCGATCTAATGCACGTCATTAAGTGCTCTACTGAGCGATATTACTGTTTCTTTATTGTTCGCCCCTGTTTGCCTCAACCGTTGGCCACGCCTTTTCCGCTAGCCTGTCCATTACCCATACATCGTATTTGAATTCAGTCAAGTGTCTGTCGTGACGGAGTGAGGTTCTGTGCTCCAGCAGTGAGAGAGTGAGAGGTCAGCTAGCACCCAGACTCCACTAGACTACAGTTCTCCAGGCTCCCACCCTTCTTAGGTGATACACTACATTCATTGACCAGTATTTCCTTTTCGTATTTTCCTAGGTTTAAGAGTTTAGATAAGTGTGCTGTTTCCTCACATGCTGGCCGGCTGCGCCGCATGTTGTTTTTTTTTCTAGGCGTAAGAATTTAGCTTTTGAGTGAGTGAGTGAGTGCGATCTCTTTATTTGAATTCATTTTGAGATGTAACGTTAAATTCATTTTTTGTAATCAATAAATTTAACAGTTCTTTTTCTTGAGCTTAATGTAATGTAAACTAATGTTTCATTTCTCCACAATTAAGCTTATTTCCCTTATAGCTCCTAGCTTGCATAAACGTTTTGCCATTCATAACTGGTACTTAGGCCAGTCTTGTTGTATGAAGCTTAAAATCCCTTGTGCCTTCTAGGAGTTACGCATCAGCAAGAACCTGATATTATTAATAGTATTAGTTATTTATTGTCACGGGTGAAGTAACTTTCTCCAGAGGCTAACAGTACTAATAAACAGCAATTGAGTAATTAGTCTCTGCTGTGTACTGCTGAGAAAGTTTATAAATTCTCGTTCTGAGAGAGTCTCTCAAGCGGACCGGTATAAAGTAATCACTGCTTGATTTAGCAAGACAATTCATTGTCCCTGCTCTTCAGTATCATTGAGAATTATCATTTAAATAATTTTGCTTCTATTTTAAAAACCCCGTGACTGTTTTCATGTCATGTATGACATGTGTGTGCTGACATCAGTTTTTAAAATGTTATGTCATGTCATCTCTTATGTCATATCAGTGCTGCCATGTCATGTCATGTCATCTCGTATGTCATATCAGTGCTGCCATGTCATGTCATGTCATCTCGTATGATATACCAGTGTTGCCATGTCAGGTCAAATTATGTTAACCTGTTATGTCATGCAATAACTGTCGTCACCTTAAATTAGCGTTGTTTTCATGTCACTTGTCATGCTATGTCATACCAGTTCAATCATTTCAACATGACAGTCAGTTGAAGTCAGCCAGACTTTAAATAATAATTTCAAACAATGTAACTGGTCCTACGTTTACGTGTTTTGCATTCTGACTGGTCGAGAGATGCCCCCTCCCCCCCACTAAGTTCTTTTTGCCTCAGACTTGCCTTGTCGGGGGGCGGCGGGGTAAACTTGAAACAGTTCATTGATCTCTCTAGCGGTCGTCCAGCATCGGCCTGATGGATATGGGTAGCTTTAGAGTGGCATTATATATTAACCGTAAAGCTGGTGTTAAAGCTACTTCCCCTCAGCTAAGCCTCCCTCCCAGCCCAGCGCCGTCTGTTGCTTGTGTGAGGCATTAACCAGCATGTTTGTGTAGCTATGCTTATTTTTGTCTCGGATAAAAGTCTTTCTCCATAAGTCTTCACTTCATGATCTCTGAGTGCCACCTTCTTTGCTTGCATCTGTTTGTGCGTCTTTGTGAGTGCACGTGCTTTCGGAGTTGCGTTGCGTTAGTGACGAGTGTTAATATGAATAGTGACATATTATTTACATTTTTACTTGCGTGCAGATTTTTACGCTACCGGATTCAATGAAAAGTTCTATAATTATCTATTAACGTATAAGCAACTCAGACCTAAGCTAACGGATCATATCTAACCGTGCAGCGATTTACTCGTGACCTAAATCTACTGAGATCTTTATCATGTCAGCTCCTCAAGTAATGGAGGTCCATGGAAAGGCTTCGGCGTTAATCTTTCACTGTGAAGCGACATGCGTTAACTTCAAGACACAGTGTTTGGTGCTGGTGTTTGAGATTATGTCTGGCGCATATTGCTGCTCACATATAATGCCGGGAAAAGTGCAGTAGACCAGAAATGCTGTGGGCAGTTGACGGTGGGGGGTTTTGATATGGACAATTGGTGTGATGGACAATTGGTGTGATGGACAATTGGTGTGATGGACAATTGGTGTAGTGGACAGCTGAAGAAGCGGACAATTAAAACCATGGACAAACATTACGGTGGACAGATGTGATAAATTATATGGAACAAATACAGTATGTTCAGTAAACCGAGGATGCAGTGTGATGTATATACAGTAGATGGGATATAAAATGAATACAGTGGAGAAAAGGGATGATGTGATGGACGACCAGCCAGCAGGTGGGTGGTGTGGGTTGGGGCTGGGTGGTCTGCCGTCCTTACTGTCTCACCCACATCCTTGCTCACCCACCCACCCATCCTTGACTCAACCAGATTCTTGCCCCGCCCACCCATTCCTGTCTCACCCACACCCCTGCCTCACCCACACCCCTGCCTCACCCACACCCCTGCCTCACCCACACCCCTGCCTCACCCAATCTCTTGCTTTAGTAACAGACCTTGCTCAGTAATAAACCTGCCTCACACATCTGCTGCCTCAGTAACAAACCTGCCTCATCCCTCATCCCTGCCTCGCCCACGCACTCCTGCCTCACCCAGATTCCAGCCTCACCCAAAATCCTTACCCTCCCACCCATCGCTGCCTCACCATCACCATCTCTACATGGACATCTGTGTGAGTACTGACTCAGGTTTACATAAGGTTACACACACACACACACACACACACACACACACACACACACACACACACAGAATAACACATCTACCCTTGCAGTACACCCATACACCCTCTCTTTCTTCCTACACCCTCTGCCACACCCTCCACTATACCCTGGAAAGTTTCATTAACACTGGGGTGGCTGTGTTGGACGTCTGTGTTGATTAATGGAGACTGTCACAGCAAGAGGGACCACAGTCAAGGCTTTAGGGCGATACCAGGCACAGGAACTGACCTACCCATCACCAACCTATGTCACTTACCTACCTACCTACCACTTACTTATATACCAACAACCTACCTACTACCTACCTACTTACCTTCCTACCTATTAACCTTCCTGCCTACCCTCCTACCTACTTACCATTCATGTCACAGTCAAGACTATTAATTTGAGGGATTGCGAAGGAAAAGAACTGACCAGCCAACCTACGTGCCCATCTACCTACCGCTTTACAGTCAAGGTTTTGTTTGAGGCGATACCGGGTACAGGCGCTGACCAGTCAACCTATCCGTCTACCATGTGACCATCAAGACTTTATTTGAAGCTATACCAAGCAGATGACGATACTAACCAACCAACTGGGCCAACTACCTACCGCACCTACCATGGTCGAGGCTATTATAGGCGATGCCAGGCACATGGACGAATCAACCAATCATCTTTGCTGTCTGCCTGTCTACTTACCTGCCATCTTACCTGTCAGTCCATATCCAACTCAACATCCATCACACCGATTTAATTCCCAACACTTTTTCTTCCTTTGAAATAAATCCTTTTCGGGTGTATTCTAAGTAGCTTTGAAGTCTTCGTAACATCATTTCCTCAGCTATACCTCATACCAATTAATCTGGCCAGGCATGTATGGCAACACTGTTCCTGCCGAGATTCTGATTGGCTGGAGGTGTTTCTTCGATTTCGTTGTTGCTTAAACCGATACTCTATTATCAGATGTGATATTGCGCTTCGAACAGTTCCTTTAAATCTCTGACACTCCGTAATATAACAGAAAATTAAGGAAACATGCTTAATCTAAGCATTGGTATAACATTTAAATTTTAAGATCAGTCCGTACTGTGATAATAGAGGATATATAATGAAATAGTTTTCCTTTAGCCCACTTTGATTTTTCGCGATTTTTTTCAAACCTCCCTCCCCGCAGAACTCGTCTTTTCATTAGATTTTTTTTTTATTCAGAGTTGTGGGACGATTTAAGGGTGCGGACTGATCTTAAAATTTAAATGTGTTATACCAACGCTTAGATTAAGCAGGTTTTTTTAAATTTTCTGTTATATTACGGATGTTGGAGATTTAATGGAATTGTTCGAATGTTGACCTTGACTTGGACTGTTATAATAATTTGTTGACTCAATATTTCTATCTTCCTAAGAAAATTTCATTGTTGATGAGTATATACCGGATTTCTTATTGCTTTTCACAATTGTATTGTTGACAAACTCAGTATCACATCTGATAATAAAAAGAGTATCAGTTTTAGCAACAACGAAATCGAACAAACACCTCCAGCCAATCAGAATCTCGGCAGGAACAGTGTTGCTATACGTGCCTGGCCAGATTAATTGGTATGAGGTATAGTTAGTCTGCACATTAACACTTCATTATCCTCTTGTTTGTTACCAATGCACACTTTTATGAGAATGTTAAGGTGCACCATGCAAAATCGCTTTAGAAAAGGTGCCACGGGCTCATATGCCACTTAATTTACGACCATTAATCCAGTGACTTATGCGAATGATGAGGTGAAAGAGAGAGAGATTGTCCAGGTGCTTGAGGATGCGAAAGTGGATGTATGTGGAATAACTGAAACAAAATGGAGAGTAGAAAGTGTGAGAGAATGGGAGTATGGATGGGGTATATGTGCAGGAGTAGATGAGAATGAGAGGGCAAAGGAAGGAGTGTGTATAATTGTGAGTAAAACATGGAAGAAGAGCATAAGACAGTATGGATCAGTTGGGTCAAGGATTGTGTGGGTAAAGTTGAAAGTTGGAATACAAATGTGGGCGATTGTGTGTGTGTATGCGCCAACGCAAGATCGTGCTAGAAGAGTGAGAGAAGAGTTCTGGACAAATGTGGAAGTGTGCATGGAAAAGTTTGGAAGGAATGAGAGAGTGTTTTTGATTGGTGATATGAATGGTAAAGTTGGTAATGTGAAGGTGGATGGAATAGTTGGTGAGTGGGGTGTGCCTGCTGAGATAGATGAGAATGGCAGTGCGTTAGTGGACATTTGTGCTGGAAGGGGGTTGGTGATAGCCAATACCCTCTTCAGGCATAAAATGATCCACAGGTATACATGGCGAGTGATGAGAAGGGTGGGTGGTGAACTGAATGAAAGGAAGGCAATGATTGATTATGTGTGTGTGGATGAAAGGATGCGAAGATGTGTAAAGGATGCAAGAGTGTATAGAGGTTGGGGGAGTGGACTTTCTGACCATTACTTGGTGGTGGCCAGAATTAGGATGCAAGTAAGATGGAGGAATAGAAGAAGGGAAAGACGAGAGGAAGGAGTAGTTGCAAGGAGAGTGGAAAGGTTACAAGAGGATGAGAAAAAGGCAGAGTATAATAGAGAAGTGGAGGAACGATTGGGCAAATATGAATTGGAGCAGATGGGAGACGTGGAACGTATGTGTAAGATATTTACAGAAGAAATATGTGCAGCATGTGATGTGGTGTGTGGAAGGAAGAGAAGACGGAGGGGGGTGCAAGGAACAGCGTGGTGGACTGAAGAGGTGAAACAGGCTGTGGCACAAAAGAAGAAAGCATACAATGAATGGATGAGAAATAGGGGCGTGGAAGAAGTTGAGAGGCGGAAGAGAGAGTTATATGTGGAAAGGAAGAGAGAGGTGAAAAGATTAGTAAGAGAGAGTAAGAAGAGAGTGGATGAGGAATTTGGAAGGAATTTGAGTGTAAAGTGGAGGGACTGTAAGAAAATGTTCTGGAGAGAGGTGAAAAGAGTAAGACAGGGTGGAAGTGAAGTTAGCAGGGGAGTGAAAGATAAAAATGGTAGATTACTAGTGGAGAAGGGAGAAAAAGTGAGCAGATGGAGAGAACACTTTAAGGAATTGTTGAATGTAGAGGATGGAAGTAATGCAAGTATAAGTGGCTGGGGAATGGCTGGGAGAAGGAGGGAGGTGAGAAGACAGGAAGAAATCAGTAGGATAGAAGTTGTGGAAGCAATGAAGAAAGTTAAATCGGGGAAAGCCCCAGGAATTGATGGAGTGTGTGGTGAAATGCTGAAGCATGGGGGAGAGATAGTAGTAGAATGGATGTGGAAGATGTGCAGATTGG
Organism: Coenobita brevimanus; assembly: GCF_032717465.1. NCBI lineage: Eukaryota > Metazoa > Arthropoda > Malacostraca > Decapoda > Coenobitidae > Coenobita > Coenobita brevimanus. The sequence goes on along the minus strand of NC_136954.1, from coordinate 27,218,573 downwards.
CCTGGGAGGAAGGTAGAGTCCCGGAGGATTGGAAGTCAGGTATAATTATTCCCTTGTACAAAGGAAAAGGGGAAAAAGAAGTGTGTGGTAATCATAGGGGCATTTGTCTTCTTAGTATAATAGGAAAAGTGTATGGTAGGATACTTATAGACAGAGTTAGAGAAAGAACAGAGAAATTAGTTGGAGAAGAACAGGGAGGCTTTAGGAAGGGAAGAGGTTGTGTAGATCAGATATTCATTCTTAGATCTTTAGTGGAAAAGTTCCTAGAGAAGGGAAAGAAGTTGTATGCGGCTTTCATGGATTTGGAGAAAGCATATGACAGGGTGGATAGACAAGGATTGTGGAAAGTGTTAAGAATATATGGAGTAGATGGGAAGTTGTTGAATGCTGTGAAGAGTATGTACGATGGTGCGAAGGCTGCAGTGCGTGTGGATGGTGAACTAAGTGAATTTTTCTCTTTGAAAGTTGGTTTGAAACAGGGATGTGTCATGTCTCCATGGTTGTTCAATCTGTACATGGATGGGGTAATAAAAGAGGTACAAGGTAGGGTAGTGGATGTTGGAGTGGCCCTGGTGAGAGAGGATAGTGTTTGGAAACTCCCTGTACTGTTGTTTGCAGATGATACTGTGTTGTTGAGTGAAGACGAAGGGGAGCTGCGAGGCTTGGTGGATGAGTTTGAGAGAGTGTGTAAGAAACGGAACCTAAAGGTGAATGTAGGGAAGAGTAAAGTGATGGTCTTTGAGAGAGGTGAAGTTAGTGAATGTACAGCGAGGTTGGATGGTGAGGAATTGGAAAATGTGAGTACGTTTAAGTATTTGGGTAGTGTGATGAGTAAGGATGGAGGTTTGGAGGGTGAATTGCTTGAAAGGGTACAGCAGGGAAGAAAGGTTGCTGGTTCCTTGAAAGCAGTGCTAAGAAACAGGGAAGTGAGCATGGAAGTGAAAAAGTTACTACATGACAGTATTGTGATACCAACTCTAACGTACGGAAGTGAAGCTTGGACATTGTTGGAAGGACACAAGTCAAGAGTGAGAGCAGTGGAAATGAGTTATTTAAGAGGAGCCTGTGGAGTCACGTGGAGAGACAGGCTGACGAATGAGGATATAAAGGAGCGTTGTGGTGTGGATGTGGATGTGATAGGAAGCGTTATGAGGAACACACTGAGGTGGTTTGGCCATGTGGAGAGGATGGAGGGTGAAAGACTGACGAAGAGAGTGTATGTGAGTGAGGTGGAGGGGGAAAGAGGGAGGGGGAGGCCGAGGATGAGATGGAGAGATGGGGTGGAGAGGTATATGAGAGAGGGGTGCGTGAGTTGGGAGCAGGGCAGTGAAATGGCGGGGGACAGGGCGACTTGGAGGCGATTTGTTTGTGGCCACCCCAAACGGGATTGAGGCGTCTGGCAATAGATAGATAGATAGATAGACGTATTTTTTATTTATACCGAATTTAGATGGGTGTAAGTAAAGCCTTTATTAACCAATTTATCAATAAAGGTCTTTACTAAGTTGATATAGGCTACAGTTGTCGTCTGAAGGAGGATCATGAATAAACTGAAATATACGTTATTGGAGTGAATGGGTGAACTTTCATACCATCAAGTTCTTCTTCCGTCCCTCTCCATCCTTCCAGTAAATAATAATAATAATAATAATAATAATAATAATAATAATAATAATAATAATGGTAGTAGTAGTAACAGTAATAATAATAGTAGTAGTAGTAGTAGTAGTAGTAATGGTGGTAGCAGTAGGAGTATATAATGATGATGATAATAATAATAATAATAATATAATAATAATAATAATAATAATACATGAAATAAAATGAAATTAGTGATAATTTTTGACACTCGAACAACTATAATTTCTCAAGCGTGCCTTCTTTTTTTTTTTGTACTCAGAATAACAACCGTAAGGACGACGCTGGGAGTGAAGTTAATAAGGATAGGTTATTAAGTCTGTGGCAGCTTCGATTTCACAGGTATTGAAAATCATCTGGTGTTAGGCTGAATTTAAGTGGCCAAACCTAGCTAACTCGTTGGTAGGGTGTTAGTAACGTGATCGGCGTTATTTTACGAGTGCGGGGTTCTAACACTAGACCTCGCCGGGCATTTGACTTGGGGGCTTCTAGGTATGTAATTTCCTCCTCCTCCTCGTCATCATTACCATCATCATCACCATCAATATCGTCATCGCCAGTCAGTCAGTCAAACGTCATCAGTCAGTTATTATCAGTCCTCATCCTCCTTTCATTTCTTGCCCCATCAGAAGCGTAGGGGCCCTGGGCTAGGCCACTTGATTGCAATATTGAAGGAAAAAGTAACGTGATGCCACCCGTAACTGCCTCAATGAGAACACCTACCCACCCTCGGACGCAAACTGTTGTAGTCAACATCCAGTTGGTGCGCCTTAAACCATCAGACTTCTGTATGTTTGTATGGTTACCACTCAGCGCAGCAAATATTCTGTAATTTATTCATGCCACCACGAAACGACTGTGTGAAAATGTTTGAGATATCCAGTTCGGAAAGAGAGAGAGAGAGAGAGAGAGAGAGAATCGTCTGGTAATATTAACAACAAAACCAGGGGAGTGTCATTGGAGTGAAGTGTTTAAAAACGTCAAATATTCTAATATCTTCCAAGCCCCATCATGTACTTTGTCTTCACGTTAAACAATATTCGTACACATGGATGTATCGAAAATATTGAAACTTAGTAGCATAATACTGTACTATATTTTTTCATGTTCTCTCCTTCCTTGTTTGCCGAACCCAGCATCATTCCCATTCTTTGGTGGGAAACAGCTAAGAATTCTAAATATAAAACAAATAATAAAAGAATGCCATAAAACAACCGGACTTCTGTACTAAGAATAGAGTGATATGAAATTTGTGTAACTGACCAAAGTAAACATAAATATATCACGAATATTTTTAAATCATTTGTCATATAAGGTGCCAACATGTGGTGGCGCTGTGTACCGTGGGCGGAGAAAGAAGCTGCGGCGTCCATCCCGGAGCCAAACCTCCTCATATTTCTCAGAATCTCGCTGTGAGAAGGACCCTGATCCAACCCTGATGAGGCGCCGTCTACCACGAGCGGTGCCGGCTCAAATTGTGGTGTAGATACTGCACTGTGCCTGTAGGACGGCTCCACAGAGGCAGTTGCTTGCCTGTGGTTGACGGGACTGCATTGTCAGGCAGATCAGGTAATACAACAATGCCATCTCCGTGATCTTCCCATCGGCCCTACGATGACCCAATACCCCCCTATCACACACACACACACACACACACACACACACACACACACACAAAGCAACAACACAAGCCAAGTTTTTCACGTGACGACCAAACCGGGAACTGAACCGCAGCCAAAAGCCACATGTTTTGTTGTGTCGTCCTCTCAACAATATGACGCTGAAAGTATTCCTCTGGGGTCGAGGCAGGACAGAAAAACAATACGAAACCAAAGAAAAAACAAACAAAAAAGCACACCCCGTAGAAAGGTCAAAGAGATTCAATATGAGTGTCAGTGAGTTTGGGTCCTCTCTCTCTCTCTCTCTCTCTCTCTCCGGGCATTTATTTTTCCTAGGTTACACGCGCATTTTGCTCCGTTGAATAACATAGGAAGGAGAGGAGCCAATGGATGTTGTTGTTTTTGTTGTTGTTGTTCGTGCCTCTACTTTGTTTTTATTGTTGTTGGTGCTGCTGTTATTATCATTATCATCATCATTAGTAGTAGTAGTAGTATCACTATTATTATTATTAATATAGGTATTATCATTATTGTTATTTTTATTATGAATGTTGCTGTTGTTCCTGTTATTATTATTATTATTATTATTATTATTATTATTAATAATAATATTATTATTATTAGTAGTAGTAGTATGAATGATCTCCGCCAAAGACACTGAACGAAGTTTATATATTCACCGGAGCCGTTTGTGTGTCTGTGTACAAGATATCTCAAAAAGATGCTATTGGATATCAGTGAAATCTGGTGGACGGGTGGACAGTGGGTCAGGGAAGAGTTGACTAGATCTGAGGTGGACTCTGATAACGGTGCAGGAATAAATCATATATTTTATTGGCGTTAGCGGAGGTATGCTCTCTCTGACATTGTGTAACAGGGCGGCAAAATTAGTCTGGTAGGAAAGAGGAATTGTAGAAGATGATAATGTAGTCGGACAGGCGGTGATCTGCTGTGACCACATTCGTTAAAAAAATTCAAGAGGCGAGTGGAGGTTATCGGACAAGTAAATAATATCACCCTGGGCGCTGGCGGCTCTAATTTCAATCCCTTCAGACCTATGGCGGGTTTTATTATTGATTTATTATATCTATTTTTCTATCAATGTTTAGTTACTTATCTATCTGTGTATCATTTATTTATTTATATGTATTTGTTCTCCCCAGACGATTACATTCAACTTAAAGCTTTTCACCTGAAGGGGTCAGGAACAGCCTTCGTTATCTCCTCAATATAAAACATCTTTCCTGAGCTGAATAAATTTGGAGGAAACTTGATTAAATGGAAATTGATAATTCATCCAACTGAAGGCCACGTGAACCTAGCCTCAGGCCCCTACACTTTGCCGGGAATTATTCGGATTTGACTGCAACTTTTTTTTTTTTTTTTTTTTTTTAACGATGATGATGATGATGAAATGACAATCAGTAGAATTTAAGAAATTACTTGTGCTACGTTCATGATGATGATAATAGTAAAATAATAATAATAATAATAATATGATAATGATGGTGATGATGATGGTGATGATGATGGTGATGTTTGCAGCAATAATTGTGGTAGTATTAATAACAATGATGGCAGTGACAATAATAGCAGCAAATAATGAAGAATATTGGCAAATAATGCAAAGCGGTTGATGTTTGCAATGGAGCGACATGACATTGTTTCATACCTTGAATTAATTACCGTGTGCGTGTGTGTGTGTGTGTGTGTTTGTGTATGTGTGTGTGTGTGTGTTATGTCGAAAAGCTTTGGACGAATTTTCACCAAAGTTTCAGGAAATACTGCAGCAACTAAGTGGATGTGCAGAAACCTATTACTTTTGGTGAGAATTTGATCAGACAAGCGAATACCAGCCGCCATGTATGTACGAGTATAAATAAATAAATAAAGAAAGAAAGAAATAATATATATATATATATATATATATATATATATATATATATATATATACTGTATATATACAGTATACACAGTACAGTATATTATTTACTGTAGATTGGCTTTTTTTAAACTCGGTGACTGGATTCCGTAGAGTTTGGCAAAATTTCATCAAAGATTATTTGTAGGTTATTTATATCTTATATCAACATATTTTGGCGCTTATCTATCAACATATTTTGGCGGATGATTAGCATTCGGCCCTCGACTGCTTTTGATTCACTTCAAAAAACGCCTGGTAGTATATTACAGCAGCACCGTACCACCACCAGCACAAGTTCAATTATTTTTACTTGGCCCAATCGGTTGTCTTTTTGCAGCCTATTTCATGGAGCTGAGTGGCAGTAGAATAACAGTACTACAATGCTACGTCCTTCCTATAGCACGTATTCGTGACTAGCACCATATTCAATTGTTAATCTCTTGCAGCAACTTAGCATTCAATATAGAGAGTTGAAACTTTAAGGCCAAATTAAGTGAATAGGGTATACCCCTGTTTGAGTCGATAGTCCCAGCTCGAACCGTACTGTGGTGTGTGTGTGTGTGTGTGTGTGTGTGTGTGTGTGTGTGTGTGTGTGTGTGTGTGTGTGTGTGTGTGTGTGTGTGTGTGTGTGTGTGTGTGTGTGTGTGTGTGTGTGTGTGTGTGTGTGTGTGTGTGTGTGTGTGTGTGTGTGTGTGTGTGTGTGTGTGTGTGTGTGTGTGTGTGTGTGTGTGTGTGTGTGTGTGTGTGTGTGTGTGTGTGTGTGTGTGTGTGTGTGTGTGTGTGTGTGTGTGTGTGTGTGTGTGTGTGTGTGTGTGTGTGTGTGTGTGTGTGTGTGTGTGTGTGTGTGTGTGTGTGTGTGTGTGTGTGTGTGTGTGTGTGTGTGTGTGTGTGTGTGTGTGTGTGTGTGTGTGTGTGTGTGTGTGTGTGTGTGTGTGTGTGTGTGTGTGTGTGTGTGTGTGTGTGTGTGTGTGTGTGTGTGTGTGTGTGTGTGTGTGTGTGTGTGTGTGTGTGTGTGTGTGTGTGTGTGTGTGTGTGTGTGTGTGTGTGTGTGTGTGTGTGTGTGTGTGTGTGTGTGTGTGTGTGTGTGTGTGTGTGTGTGTGTGTGTGTGTGTGTGTGTGTGTGTGTGTGTGTGTGTGTGAGAGAGAGAGAGAGAGAGAGAGAGAGAGAGAGAGAGAGAGAGGTGAATAGCATCGTCCTACTGAATCTTTTTATTCTCGGTTGAAACAAACATTCTGGTACGTAACCCGTCTCTCTCTCTCTCTCTCTCCCCCCCCATTTCCTCGCTCGCTGTTGTCGTGGGGGGGCTTCGGAGACGTCGATTGGGTCTTGATGGGTGGGGAAGCTGTGGTGGGGTCTCTACTCTACCCTCTCCCCTCTCCTTGGGTCCCTGTCGCTGCCTCAACTAATTTTGCGAGGTTCTTTTCGCTATCCTATTGCTTCTTCCTCTTCCCCTATCATCACCAGATAATGGAGGCCTTAGATGAAGATACTAGTCTCCTCCCCTTTTGTCATCTCGGGTGAGACTTCTCCCTCCCCACGTGTTTGCGACGCGTGGCGACCCGTATATTCCCTGCGCCCCTCTATCTGGGAGTTGAGTCCACCATGGGGCAGGGTGTAGTTCCCTGTGGTGGGCAACACGCTCCTTTGGTAGGGGGGTTGGGGTGAGCTGGGCGGTCCAGTGTGGCCCCGCTGGGCAAATCGGCTGGCTGTGTGTTGACTCAGTCAACCTCGGCTAGGGTCAAGCGGGCACTGTTTGGTGGGCACCGCATTGGTCCGCGGCTGCCACCCCACACCAACCCGTGTCTGTGTATAACTCTCCCGCTATCCCTGGGGCTATTGGGTGAGTTGGACCCAACATCAGCCTCCCCTCGTTGGGCTCCGTGGTGGGTGGGGGGGTGGGGGGGTGAAGTCTACCAATTCACAAATGGATACAGTTACTTCTTCTCACCCGATTATGGTGACGACCCAGGACCCCCTTTCGACTATGGCCTCAATCTCTTCCCCTCCTCCTACACATTCGATTGTATTAAACACCCCATCCTCCTCACCTACTGTGTCTTCCACTCTTCCAGCTTCTGCTCCGTCTACTTCAGTCAGCGCTTCTACTATCGTCACACTTCATCCTTACCTTCCTCCTTCACCTCCTGCCTCTAATCCTTCCATGTCCTCTGTTTCCCTCTCCCGAACTCGTCCTTCTTCCTATATCCCTGCCCCTTCCCTCACTTCCTCAATTTTCGGTACGCAGACATGGTCAAAAATTTTCAACGTATACGACACGACCGACGACCTCTCACTCCACCTCTATCTCCTTCGACAAGTAGGCAGGGATGTCACCTTCTCGGCCCGTCTGAATGGTTCCCGCCTCCTTGTCGTTCACAGTGCTGCCCAAGCCAAGAAGGTTACATCCTTGGTCAGTAATGCAGGACAACCCATCTCTGTGTCCCCAGACATCCAGCTCAGTTCTACCACAGGCACTGTACGTTTACCATCTTCGATGTCCTTCGGCCATAGGGCTTTCCCAGATTGTACTAATGATATTGAACTAATCCTATCGGAACAACAATACCCAATACGTTCAGTTCATTGCTATACAATTCTTCCTCATGGACGACCCGAAGACCCTGCTAATATTGTTAAAATAGTTTTTGCCTTTCGCGATCTGCCTCCCACAGTCATCATTGGAGGCACTGTTCTCCCAGTATGCAAATATATTCCATCTCCTCGTCAGTGCACATCTCGTTGGTGCTTTGGCCATCCAGCCAAGTACTGCCGATCATCCGCAGTCTGCGCCAACTGTGCACTGGCCGGTCATACCACCTCAGACTGCATTTCCATCATCCGATGCTGCCCAAATTGTCAAGGTGACCATTCTGCCTCCTACTGACATTGTCCTGCCTACCTCTTTGAAGCAGAAGTGTCTAGCGTCCACTGGAAAACTGGCCTTTCTCTTCGTGAGGCTCGTCGCAGAGTTTGCAGTCTTGGTCATCACCCTAATGTTACTTATGCACATGTAGCCCGTCCTCCTCCCGTAATAACTTCTAATCCCAGAACTATTTCTTCTTTCCCTTCTGCATCTGTCCCCTCTTCATCTCCTCTCTCCTCTCCCCTTCCCACCTCTCACTCTATACCTACTCCTGTTTCTGTTGTCTCCTCTTCTCTTCCTCCTAGCACTCCTATTTCCACCTCTCCCTCCTCTATACCTAAATACCTAAACCCCTTTCTTCCTCAATCCTCCCCTTACAGACTTCTCTTGTTCCTGTCTCTAATTCTTTCTCTCTCTACCCCTACCTCCTCTTCAACCCTTTCCTTACCTATTCCCTCTCCTCGTCCTTCCCCTCATTCCCAACCTCGTCCCTCCTCTCTCTCCAATTCTGTCTCTCATACTGGCCGTTTGACGCCTCTGGCCCAACGTACGATCCGACCCCCATCCTCCTCTAGTGGTAAGCGCAGACTACCTTTTGTGTCAGACTCTAAAACCTTTCCTGTCCAACATTCTGCATTTCCGGCTCATAAAGTTCGTGCGACGAATACCCGCCCCTCTCAATCGATACACTCTCCCGCGACAAAGTCTACATCTCAGCAGTCTCCTCAGCTTCGTCCCCTGACTACTCCACAGCCGGCAAATTGTTGCACAAAACCCTCTGGAGATGACGACAGTGAAACGATCCCCAAGATTATGGATTACATTTTAACTTCTACGCCAGATTCAGCAGACAATGCTGTACCCTCTCCTTCCACCCACTCTGTTGAAGTTCATCCTGTGCCACCTGACCTCCCTCCTACTCCTCTCCCTCCTTCATTTCCCCTCCTTCATCTTCTGTCTCCTCCTCCTCTTTACCCTCCTTCTCTTCTACTTCCAGTAATCCATCCCCTCTATCTCTCCCCATGCCTCCAGGCTATGGTGACCGTCCTGCTCGTTCACCAGTTCCACCTTCTACCCCTATTCCTATTATCGTAACAACTCGACGATTTATTATTCTGTAATATATTTTACTTCCAGTGTACTATATTTTACTCCCAGTGTCTATCTATCTATCTATCTATTGCCAGACGCCTCAATCCCGTTTGGGGTGGCCACAAACAAATCGCCTCCAAGTCGCCCTGTCCCCAGCCATTTCACTCCCCTGCTCCCAACTCACACCCCCCTCTCTCATATACCTCTCCACCCCATCTCTCCATCTCATCCTCGGCCTCCCCCTCCCTCTTTCCCCCTCCACCTCACTCACATACACTCTCTTCGTCAGTCTTTGACCCTCCATCCTCTCCACATGGCCAAACCACCTCAGTGTGTTCCTCATAACGCTTCCTATCACATCCACATCAACACCACAACGCTCCTTTATATCCTCATTCGTCAGCCTGTCTCTCCATGTGACTCCACAGGCTCCTCTTAAATAACTCATTTCCACGGCTCTCACTCTTGACTTGTGTCCTTCCAACAACGTCCAAGCTTCACTTTCGTACTTTAGAGTTGGTATCACAATACTGTCATGTAGTAACTTTTTCACTTCCATGCTCACTTCCCTGTTTCTTATCACTGCTTTCAAAGAACCAGCAACCTTTCTTCCCTGCTGTACCCTTTCAAGCACTTCACCCTCCAAACCTCCATCCTTACTCATCACACTACCCAAGTACTTAAACGTACTCACATTTTCCAATTCCTCACCATCTAACCTCGCTGTACATTCACTGACTTCTCCTCTCTCAAAGACCATCACTTTACTCTTCCCTACATTCACCTTTAGATTCCGTTTCTTACACACTCTCTCAAACTCATCCATGTATTTCCTATGTATTTATATTTTACTTCCTGTGTGTTATTTTTTATATTTAGTATTAATTTCCTTTTATCTTTCGTAGACACTATTTCTCTTTTAGGATTTACTTTTATTTGGTGTTTTAAAATTTTAGTAACATACATACAGTAGTCTTATGGCCCACCGCAAACTTCCCGACCAGACCTCGTTCTTCCAAACAGTTATTAGTTTTTATTTTACACAATGGCTTCCATCAAACAATGGAATGTCCTCAGTTTTACTACACATCGGCCAGACCTCCGGTTTTTAATTTCTCAATATAACCCCCGATTCTCTGTCTACAAGAGACACGCCTCACCACCCCCCCTCCCCTCATTCTGTCTTATTCATATCTGAGTCCACCACATTCCCAGTATGATACCTGTCTCCTGATACATGTTGACATTCCTTCTCAAACCCTTTTGATTACGACTACTATCAAATGTACCTTCACCAGAGTGTTTCTATCTCGGTGGATTACAGTGGTCTCACTATATCTCTTCCCTTCAGTGCCCATCAGTTTTACTGACCTCGTTCAACATTTATCTGACCTTCCCCCTCCTGTCCTGCTTTTAGGTGATTTTAACTGTCGGAACCCCCTCTGGGGTGACTGTTTTAACTGCACATAGGCGCTCCTTGGAGGATTTCCTCCTTGCCCATGATTTATACATTTTTAACACTGATTTCCCAACCCATTTTGACAACCATACTCGAACTTTCTCTGCCATTGACCTGTCCGTCTGCACCCCAACGCTTTCCTTGGACTTCACTTGGTCGGTCTTGAATGATTACTGTGCCATGGACCATTTCCCAATCCTCCTAACCCCCATGTCATACTATCCGGTCCCCGGCCCTCCTCGATGGCGTTTTGATAGGGCAGATTGGGCAACCTTTACATCCCAAGCTGTTCCTCCCATTCCTCTTCCACTCTACCATGATCCAACTGCTATGCTTTCCTGTTTCCGTGCCTTTCTCCTTACGGCTGCTGGAGCCTCTATTTCGTGTACCTCCCGTCCCATGTCATCAAAATGTGTGCCATGGTGGAATAACCAGTGCAATTCAGCCCTCCGGGTCAAGAGGGCCAGGTGGAAGAGCTTCTGTAGGAAAAAGGGCACTGTGTTGGAGGTCCAAGCATTTATACTTTTTCAGCAAGCTAATGCTCTCCTCCGCCATACAATCCGTCGAGCAAAAAAAGATAGCTGGATGTCTTATGTCTCTACTATTGTCTCAGACACACCCATTCCACGGATATGGTCCCACATCAGAAAAATAGCAGGTAAACGGTCACGAACCCCGACTCCAGTCCTCACCACCATTGATGGAGCCATAGGCGATGTTTTTCAGGTTGCCAATCTTCTGGGTCACCATTTTAGTCAGATTAGCAGTGGGTCCCATCTCCCCCCTACATTTTTAACAACCAAAAGACGTTCAGAACGGACGCCCTTACAGTTCACACTGTCGTCAGATGCGGCGTACAATGCCCCTTTCTCCAGCTCGGAACTCAAAGCGGCTCTAACTGCTTGCGGTTCTACCTGTGAGGGACCTGATGGCGTACACTACAACATGATAAAACATCTGTCCCAGCCGGCCCTTCACTTTCTGCTTAGAATATATAATACTATATCGTCCCCTGGAAACTTCCCTAATGAATGGAGACTGGCTACCTCCTACCATTCCTTAAACCTGGCAAATCTGGGTCGTCACCTGGAGATTATCGCCCTATTGCTCCTGTTAGCTGTCTATGCAAACTGATGGAATATATGGTAAACTCTCGCCTAAGGTGGCATTTAGAATCACGTGGTGCGATCTCGCCCTTACAATATGGGTACCGCAAGGGGCGAGTACCCTAGATCCCCTGATGAGGCTAGCAACCTTCGTCCAACAAGCCTTCACTAACTCAAAGATGGTCATAGCTGTGTTTTTTGATCTCGAAAAGGCCTATGATATGGTCTGGAGGTATAACATTCTCCATGTTCTACTGTACAACACTCCAGAATTAATGGCAATATGGGGGTATTCTTACGAAACTTTCTTCGTAACCGGATCTTCTGTGTACGCCTTCAGTATGTCTTATCCCGATCTTATGTACAGCATGAGGGTGTCCAACAGGGATGTGTGTTTAGCACTACTCTTTTTATCCTTGCAATAAATGATATCATTTCATCTCTCCCACATGGTGTTCTTGCTTCATTGTACGTAGATGATTTTGCTATATATGCCACTGGAGCGGATGTCTTGGCCTTACGAGCCCTGCTTCAATCAGCTATAGATGCCGCTGCAGGGTGGGCCACGGATCATGGCTTTAAATTCTCCCCCACGAAATCCTGTGCTATTACTTTTACGACCCTTCATTCAATCCCTCAACCCCCTCTTACACTATATGGTACCCCCCTGCCATATCGATTATCAGCCCCTTTCCTTGGCCTTGTCTTTGATTCTCAACTGACTTGGTCCCCGCATCTCACTTCCCTTAAGACCTTTGCTTCCCTCAGACTTCGGTTATTACAAACTCTTAGTCATATGTCCTGGGGTGCAGACCATACAACTCTGCTCCGTCTCCATACTGTCTTAGTTTTGTCGAAAATTGATTATGGCTGTCAGGTTTATGCATCTGCCTCATCTTCCTCCCTTTGGCGCCTAGATTCTGTTCACCATCATGATTTACGTCTGGCATTGGGTGCTTTTCGCTCCACCCTGGTAACGAGCTTGTATGGTGAGTCGGGTATACCTGCTCTGTCCTCCAGACGTGACAAGCTAACTCTCTGTTACCACATTCGCCTTCTTCAACACCCATCTGCAGGTTTCTCTTCCTCTGTTATGCACCTCTCCCCTCCTTTTCAGCCCTCATTAGCTTCATCTTTTCCTTGTAGGGTCTCCAACTTACTTGCATCCCTTTCTTTCCCTGCTATTTCTGTTCTCCCTCTGAGAGATTCTATGTTTACGCCTTGGCTTCTTCCTCACCCTATTGTTTGTGATGCCCTGCTGTCCTGCCCAAAGTCCTCTTCCACCCCACATGAACTCTATCATCTTTTTATGGGTCATATGCGGTCACTCCTCAGCAACCCCAGTGTACACAGACGGCTCTAAGTCTTCTGTGGGCTTGGGTTTCGCTGTTCTTTTCCCAGACCATACCTATCAGATCCGCCTTCCACCAGTTGCTAGTATTTTCACTGCCGAACTGCTGGCCATTTTACTGGCCCTTCGTGTTGTATACCGTTCCAGTTTACACACTTTTATTATTTTCACAGATTCACTTAGTGCACTACATGGTATTCAGTCTGTCCCGGCCAGCAACCCGCTAGTGTTGGAGATACAGGAATGGTTGTTTCGTATTACCACCATATTGAAGTCTGTCTCCTTCTGTTGGGTCCCAAGCCATGTTGGGATACCGGGTAACGAGAGGGTTGATTGCCTGGCACTTACAGCTGTCTCCTCTCTCTCTGTCACACCTCGGCCTATCCCAGCAACTGATTATTTCCCGATTGTTACCCGTCCCCTTGGCCAATGGTGGCAAGCAGAATGGACATCTACAACTGATAACAAACTCCACTACATCGCGCATACTGTCACTCCTTGGCAGTCGTCCTCCCATCGCAACAGGCGTTGGGAAACAGCCCTAGCCCGTCTGCGCCTTGGTCACACGCGTATCACACATGGCTTTCTAATGTCAGGAGGCACTCCTCCGACCTGTCAATGTTGCCAGGCTCCACTCACCATCCACCATCTTTTGCTTGATTGCCCTCGGTTCCACGCCGTGCGCAGACGGACTCTCCCGTTCCTTTACTCCCTTGGACGTCCCCCTACCTTAGCCGATCTTCTTGGCGAATCCTCTGTGTTTACCATCACACATCTCATGCGCTTCCTATCTCAAACCCGTATCGTGCCTCACATTTAATGTCTACCCCGCCTTCCCCCTTGCTTTTAGTGCACCATAGCATACCCGTCATCTCTATACATCGGTTTTAGTGCCATATAGTCCTCGTGGGCTTGGTGCTAGTTCTTATTACTTACTTACTTTCTCTCTCACTCTCTCTCTCTCTCTCTCTCTTGCAGCCTATGAAGCATTCCTATCAGTGCAAAAATAAAATAAAATCAGTATGTTCAATTGACTACGAGAAAATAATAATGTCATCATCATAAAATAAATAAGGATAAAAGAACGTGCTTTTATTTATTTTTGGCTGGGGCGTATCCTGACTAGCTTTGGGGGTATCGTAACGTTTTTTCTATAGCGATTTATTGTGCTCATCAATTTCCTCTGGTATGCACATCAGTTTCCTGTAGTATACGCATCAATTTCCTCTAGTATACCTATCAATTTCCTCTAGTATGCACATCAATTTCCTTTAGTATGCACATCATTTTCCACTAGTATGCCCATCAGTTTCCTCTAGTATGCACATCAGTTTCCTCTAGTATGCCCATCAGTTTCCTCTAGTATGCACATCAGTTTCCTCAAGTATGCACATCAGTTTCCTCTAGTATGCACATCAGTTTCCTCTAGTATGCACATCAGTTTCCTCTAGTATGCACATCAGTTTCCTCTAGTATGCACATCAATTTCCTCTAGTTTGCCCATCAGTTTCCTCAAGTATGCCCATCAATTTCCTCAAGTATGCCCATCAATTTCCTCAAGTATGCCCATCAATTTCCTCTAGTATGCCCATCAATTTCCTCTGGTATGCCCATCAGTTTCCTCAAGTATGCATTTCAGTTTCCTCTAGTATGCCCATCAATTTCCTCTAATATGCACATCAATTTCCTCTTGTATGCACATCAGTTTCCTCTAGTATACACATCAATTTCCTCTAGTATGCCCATTAGGTTCCTCTAGTATGCACATGGATTTCCTCCAGCATGCACATGGATTTCCTCCAGCATGCACATGGATTTCCTCTAGTATGCACATGAGTTTCCTCTAGTATGCACATGAGTTTCCTCTAGTATGCACATGAGTTTCCTCTAGTATGCACATGAGTTTCCTCTAGTATGTACATGAATTTCCCCTAGTGTGCACATGAATTTCCTCTAGTGTGCACATGAATTTCCTCCAGCATGCACATGAATTTCCTCTAGTATGCACATCATTTTCCTCTAGCATGCACATCAATTTCCTCTATGATGCACATCAGTTTTCTCTTGTATATTACAGGTGCAAACTATGACGAAATTAATGCCATGGAAATAACATACAAGACAGTGGTATCGTAAAATATGCAAAAATAATCGCTAAGGAAGAAGTAAGGAAAAATATGGAAAATAAATATAGAAATAAATATGGAAAATAAGTATGGAAATAAATATGGATAATTAATATGGAAATGAATATGGAAAATAAATATGGAAATAAATATGGAAAATAAATCGCTAAGGAAGAGGTACAAAGACCCCTACTCCTCATTGAAAACGGGTACGAGGACGTTAGTGAAGTTGCAAAAGAATACAGAATCTAGCCATTCGAGTTGGCATGGATTTTTGTATCACTTGTGTCAGAGATATATTTTGCATAATACATCTTAAGTGTCTTATTTATACCATTTTAATATCTACGTGTGTTCGTGTGTTCGTAGGTGTGTGGATATAAAGTTCGTGGATATAAAGGAGCGTTGTGGTGTTGATGTGGATGTGATAGGAAGCGTTATGAGGAACACACTGAGGTGGTTTGGCCATGTGGAGAGGATGGAGGGTCAAAGACTGACGAAGAGAGTGTATGTGAGTGAGGTGGAGGGGGGAAGAGGGAGGGGGAGGCCAAGGATGAGATGGAGGGATGGGGTGGAGAGGTATATGAGAGAGGGGGATGTGAGTTGGGAGCAGGGCGGTGAAATGGCGGGGGACAGGGCGACTTGGAGGCGATTTGTTTGTGGCCACCCCAAACGGGAGTGAGGCGTCTGGCAATAGATAGATAGATAGTGTTCGTGGATGACATAGGAGTTGATAGTGATGTGTAATGCTCAGAAAAAATAACTGAGGAAGAGGTGAAACGAAGCCATCTGTGCTACTGTGTGTCAGGGCGTCAAGAAGTTACGGGAAGGGTAAAGTGAGGTAGTATTTTGCTTGTCGTACGGCTGACAGGGAGGACAGTCAGCTGGCGGTCGGGTCTGGGTGTTGCATGGGAGGGGAGAACGGAGGCAGGGAAACAAGGCGGGGAACTTTTCAGGGAGGATCGAGTCGAGAGGCAAGACCAGTATCGCCTCGGATGTGTAGGTGTGCGGATGTTGCTCCCGTCTATAATCATCCACGTGGGCAGGAAGTCTTTCTCGTCCTCACACCCACATCCCTGATGGGAGATATACCTATTTGTGCGGAACTAAATAGACTGATGTCGCCTATCTTCATTGTGAAATATTTGGAACTGCTTTCCTGTACCTTGTGCTGAAATATATACGATTTGGCCCTATCCTTATCCGTTGCTGGTATCTGCACGATTATACGTACAAGCAAAATTATACCGTCATCGTCTACAATTAATTGGCACGAAGAAATAGCTTGATTATTTGGAAGTGTTAAAAATCAATGCACATTTACACCTCCCATCCCTACATTCACACCCGTAACTGGGAGTCTGTGTGATCGTGCGGATTTATATATAATGTCTTCGCTTATCAATAATAGGCAAGGAAAATGGTTACAGTCTTGAACATACACTGAAATACATGCACTTTTTTCCGTATATCCAAGCGAACTGGAAGTGCACATTTTAAGGTCGCAGTGGTCGTACTCTGTCTTTCCTATATCGAAAAAAAAAAGAGAAAAAATCCTACTCCAATACCTTGACGTGTGGACATATATGCAGTGTTATTGTTTGCTGCCATCTGGTAAAGAAAAAATATTGGTAAACCTTGTGCGATACCTAAACGTGTGAAATCTGTCGCTTACTAATTGTCTGGCACGGAACAGTACAATTTCTCCCACACTTAAATATATATATAATTTAGTACACCTGTATCATCTGGCAAAGGAAAATAAAGCTTGCGTCCTTTTCCTAACGTGCGAAAATATACTTCTGTTGCCAAGTTACACATTCATCTAGCAAGTAAGTTATTGATAAGTTTGCTTCCTTACCTGTGTGCAAAAAATACGTGATTTATTGCCCCCGTACTATCATCTGGCGAATAAAAACACTGATAAAGTTGCTTTTGTACCGGAACGTGCGAATATATACTTTTTCATCGCCTGTTGTAAAAAGTAAAAACGCATTATAGGCCAACGCCATCGATTCGCTGCTTCTAAAGCATGACGCAGCTTAAAGGTCTTATTTATGAGTAATTTCACCAAGAAAGTTAAGGACCATGGCGATAACTTGGTGCTTGTGTCAGTTGGCATATTGATAATTGTACGCCATTGTTGTGTCTCTTGTTCGGCTTATGGTGCTCATTTGTATTGTAAGTAAACTACTGATTAACATGATTTGAAATACGGTCTCGCGAAATAGCCAACATATTACCCTAAAGGAGATATGAGAGTTTTGAAAGTCCCACGAAAGGTAAAGTTTGTGGATCTATATAAAAACTTTTAGCCTGACAACGCATCCTGACGTCTAGAGGTGTACGTCACGAAATGTAGAGTTGTGGACAAATTAAAGGTGCATGCGAGAGCGAGGCTCAGGTGTGAAGTTCCTTTGGCCGCGGGTGTGTTAGATGCTGGTTCGGAGAAAGCTTGGAGACTATTTTAATGGTCGTGTTAGTGTAATTCGTTAAGGGAAGTCACTGTAAAATGCTTGGAGGCTTTAGAGCGTGCAAGTGCCATGAACCCTTAAAGTGCAGTCGTCCTGTAAAGTTTGGAGAAGAAAAGATAATGTTAAATGTTGCAAAGCTTAAGTGAAAAAAATTTAGCCTCCCGTGAAATCCAGTAGTCTTGACAGAGTTCGTGTAGATTTTCGTATGAGACTGATACATAAACATACTTTTACACGAGAAGGTAATGTGAAATCAGGGACTTAAGGACGAACACTGTAAAATTCTTGAAAGCTCAAAAAAAAAAAAAAAAAAAAATACTACGAAAATTCTAAGGTTAAGTATGAAAAGTTAGAGAAATAATTTGACTCTGAGATCTTTTGAAGCTTCATGGCGAGCAGTGACAGCGAAAATAAACCAGACTTACGAACGGCTACAGTTACATCCCTCTCGATCTTCCAAAGTGTAAACACTACAATTGTTATCAACTACCGTAATTGAAAACCAAAACACAAACCAGCCTTTCAGCCACATATAAGTTGTATAGTGTTTTTATGAGACAGAATGCTTCATTGAAATTTTTTGTGTGAAATCCTTTAAGGTTTAACCATAATTAACTTTTGAGTCCTGCGAAGTAAATATCGATAAGCTTTTAGTGACCTCCATAGTCTGACGGAAGTGCTACATTGTTTAATCTCGGATGAGGTTTCACAAGGGAAACTTTAAGGCAAACTGTTAAACAAGAAAATGATATTGTTTATGCCGTCTTAAGAATATATACAAGAAATTGTCTAGCAAAGTCGAAACTAGACAAAAAAAAAAAATAAAAATAAAAATAAATAAATAAAATGCATGGCAGTCTTAAATGCAAGAGTACTTCATCAGTTTCATATATTTGGTAAGAAAATTTCATGGCAAATACTTAAACAAGCCAAAGAAATACAACGCTTCAAAACCGAGCAAGAAAACCGTATCTTATTATCAAGCTGTCAACGCAGACTCCAAGAAAATAGAATCGAAAAATCGTAAAAGTAAACTAAGAAAATTGTACAGCAAAGTCTTGAAACATACTAAAAAAACTGTATACCAGAATGTTGAAACTCTTTAGAAAAACACGTATGCCAAAATTATGAAGCAGCTCTCAAGAAAATCATACACCAAAATCTTGAAGCAGGCATAGAAATAAATACACTTAGAAAGACATGTATCTGACTCTCGAAACTAAGTTATTAGAAAATCTAATAACAAAGACTTGAACCTTAATTAGAAATCGGTAAGCAGAACCTTGAGACTGGATATAAGAGAATCGTTTATCTACATAAAAATCTTGAAATACTAAAAAAAAAAACTTTGACTAAAATCTTGAAAAAAATACGTATATATAGCCTACCAAAGATCTTGAAATAGGCTCTAAGAAAATCGTTTATAAAAAACTGGATCAAGCTTTGAAGATACTCGCATACAGAATTCTGAAAAAGAAAAGCTTAATAAATATCGAATAAAAACATTTGAAACTACGGCAAAGTCTTGTAAAAAGTTTTAAGAAACCGTATGCAGTCTTGATACAGACTTTTAAGACACCACATGGCAAAGTCTTCAATGTTTGATCGTCGTTTTTAACTCGCGCCAGCAACGTTGGTAAGAAATTGACTGGCGGAGTCATAAAGTGTCTCCATGGTGTCTTTAACTCGTCCCTCAGTTTAATCACCATCGTCACACTGACCCTTGAACCATGGGCGTTATGTGGGCGTCGCGTAGGCGGCTGTGGGTGGCCTTGGGCGTGCTGATGGTGGGGTGGCGCTCGGTCTTCTCAAGTTCGGTCTCCTTGGAGACCATTCCCCTCGGTAAGTTGTAAAGAATGAGTTATTCCTTCGTTTACTGTTGCTTGACCTATAATTGCCATCTCTGCGTCTTGAATGTAAGTTTATATCAGTAGATTAACAATTAAGTATGGTGAGAGTCACAAAGAAGTCCCATGGAAAGAATGCTATTTTTTTCTGCTACTGGACTAGCTACGTGAAATTAGATGCAAAATGAAGAACGTAAAATCACTTGTAAAATGAAGAAAATCTGGGCGATATTAAAATGAAAAGTGAATGGACTGATCCTCATGAACCCGCTTCACTATAGTTGTGATGATTCCCCAAAGGAGTCGGTTTGTTTTCACCTGACAGAACTGGGCCACTCCCACGACTTGAATGTAAAGTCGTGCTGCATGATATTTTGTGAGCCATAGTTGTAAAGTAAGCGTGAGGGGCCTTGGTTACTGGTCAAATATGCCAAAATTACACTTAACTAGAGATCTTTGTCAGGTTAGAGCAGATAGGCAGCAATTTCTCTCCTTTTTTCTTTAACTAGCTCCTCATGAACTACTCCTCTGTTAGATCGCCATATCGAACCCCCCGTTAGTTAGTCTGGCTCCTGATGCTTCTCATATTACTTACATAATTGATTTATTTTTGGTTCATGGTGGTTGCTCATGCCCCAGCCCAACTGATGTACCTTACTTTGGTTGGTTTATTTTGATGCATGGCGGTTGCTCATGACCCCTACCCGGATGATTCGTTTTGGTTCATGGTGGTTCCTCATGTCCCAAACCCAGGGATTTATTTTGGCTCACATCATAGTTCCTTATGACCCTGGTGTTCCCCTTCTACGGTGCATCCTTCAGTCACTACCACGAATTTTTTCCTCTGGTCATAGGGTTAGATATGCTAACTTATGGCCAAGTCCTTGTCGTAACTACTTTTTTCTGCAGGGAGAACAACAGCGGAGACAAGGTTCAGCCCTCACTTTTCCTCCTTCTTGCAAAAACAGACCTAACTTACAACCAGGTCAGCATTGTAACCAGGCTATTCTCTTGCAGGAAGAACAAGGGTTAAAGAAAGATCTTGCAGTCCAACCCTTGCTGTCCATATAAAAAACAGCTCATAGTTAAGACTGGAATTAATCTTTGTTTTTTTTTTTTTTTTTTTTTTTTTTAATCATATATCACAGATCTCATGTCTACGAAATTATTGATAGTCATGAAAATTTTACAGCTTTGTACAGTGTAGGTGTCACATTGTGTTTCCAAATGTTGCATCAGGAACCAAGTTAGAATCATAGAAATGCCAGTCAGTGATGTGTAACTGTACTCGAAAATTGTTCGTAAAGTATGAGAAATTTCTGCCTTGGTCTCTATGTAATAATAACGGTATCAGTACAGTCCCGTATTATCCCCTTTGACGTGTACGGTCCCGCCTCGAGGCCATCGTATTTGACAACGTTGAAGGAAAAAAAAAGTTACATTCGCTGATGTCTTTACGAGCAGGCCTATACTATTGAAAATTCTCCCAGTCGCATCTCGCGGATCACACCCACACAAGGCTATTAAACAGAGATAATATAACCACTTGAATCCCAAGCGCCTTTTAATAAACGTATAAAATAAGTGCTTAATTCTTTCATTACAAGGGCGCTACTGTTATTATATCTTAGTCGCGGTATCTCCAGCAACTTTATAAAACTTAGGAGACTTTTCGAATAAGACGGAGCAGGTATAGCATATATATTAGTCTCCTTACTACAGGGCAACAAAGGGGGTCGTATGGGCTGAATAAAAATGTCTAGATGTAGCAAGAGGAACCAAAGAATAGTGTAGTCTCCATTAGAGTCTCTCTCTCTCTCTGCCAGGGTTAATATTCCAGGAACCTTCCATGGCTTAGGCCTAGACCAAATGTTTCCAGCTTGGCGTAAATTACCCCAAGCAGGGTAATGTTGTGTTTCTATGGGGTAATGGACAGGAGAATAATATCTCCATAATCTTCACTGTAGTCTGACCTACTTTTCCATGTTTAGACGGGGTGAGGGAACCTAGAGCAAAGATCTTTTCATTTCATTAGGGACCTGACTGAAAAGATTAAAGAAACTAAAAGTAATAATGTTGAAAAGATTAAGGAAGCTAAAAGTAATAAGATTGGAAAGATTAAGGAAGCTGAAAGTATAAGATTGAAAAGACTAAGGAAGCTGAGAGTAATAAGGTATCTCTCCCTTGTTCGTGGGAAGTATGACACTGGTTTGCGACACAAGTGCTGGGCGGTGGGGTTGCAACATCCTTACGGTACGTTAACACAGACTTTTCCCTTTTGATAATTTTATATGCATAATTAGATTGAGAAATTACAATAGAACTGAATTTTCTTATCAGCTAACCTGTTCCACGCTGGACAAAAAAAAAAAAAAAAAATGATACCGGTACGCCTGCATGCCGGCCGATTTTTTATTTTTTTCCTGGCTAAGTGGCTTAATACATCAGTATAAGATCCCACGCAGTAATAAAAGTAATGCTAAAGCCAGATAATTGGTTGAATTAAGTCATGTTGGTGCCGCTCTGCCTCAGAAATCTTCGAGGTTAAAGAGAGAGCAGAGCGTCTGAAAGCTTGTGAACCGATTTTGGATTTTTTTCTCTGGCTAAATAGGCTTAATATATCAATATAACATCCCTGGCATTAATAAAAGTAATCACCAAAGCCAGAAAGTTGGTTGAATCGGGTCAGGTTGTTGCCACACTACCTCTGAAATCTTCGAGGTTACTGAGAGCAGAGCGTCTGAGAGCTTGTGAACCGATTATGGATTTTTTGGGGGAGTGGGGTAAATGGGCTTAATACATAAATGTAAGATCCCTGGCACTAACAAAAGTAATCACCAAAGTCCGAAAGTAGGTTGAATCGAGTCAGGTTGGTGCCACTTGACTTCTGAAATCTTTAGGTAGCTGCGAGACTGAGAGCGCATAGCGGCTGTGAGCCTGTGAAGACTTACTTGCCTCCTGCGCTCCTAAATCCGTGTTGTAAATATCAGAAGTTAGTGAGATACTTTTTAACCTTCCAGTTTACTTCGGTTGCTTACAATGACCTCAGTGCTGCAGGACGTAGATCTAGGTTACTGGCGTTTCTGAAGGGGATGTAGATCTACGTCGCTAGCGTGGTACGGTATTGGTTAACTAAGAATAGTCTTTGTTCGGCGATATGGTGGCGAATTTTGAGAAGAGCCACGGTAGGAACATTTTTAGTACTTTAAGAGAAGTTTTGGAATGATATGTGTGGGTCCGATTCAGTATTCATAGTTTCCGAGATACTTTAGTTTTGGTGCTAAATTTTTCTTTTTTTTTTTTTTTTTTTTTTTTTTTTTTTTTTATAGGAATGTGGTGACGAATTTTCAGGAGGTCACTTAACAGCTACGAGTATTACTTTTCCATACGCTTTCCATCGATGTGCATAATAATTCCCTGTGGGGTGAATAGCCCCCCCCCTCAAAAAAAAGTGTTGTTTGGTGCTGTTTTGTGCTTTTTTTTTTTTTCCATCAGTATCATGGATAATTTGGGGAAAAACTACTTAAGTAACATTATTACATTTTCTTAAGTTTTGTAATGATGACCTAATTCTCTGTTGGTTTAATTGTTTCCAGATTAACATAGTTTATGTGCTCTTGAGGGTAAATCTACGTCTTTTAGCCTTTTTCATCAGAAATCATTTAAATAACACTTATTACATTTTCGCAAGCTTTCAAACAGTGTACTGTACGTAGATCCGTGAGAGCTTTGGTAGTCTAGAAAATTACACAGTTTCAGTGGTTTGGTGCTCGTTTATTTATTTATTTTTAGCTTTTTACCGGTAATATAGTAACTAATTTAAAGGAAGTTACGGTATTAAGTCACACCTGTCACTTTTTCATAAGTTTTCCAACGATGTATGTAGATATTCTCTTACATCATCAGTCTCCGAAATAACACGGGTTCGGTGCCTTGCTTGTTATAGGGTAAAGGTGAACTAACAGCATTCTTGCTCGTTGCACCATTAAAGTGAGAGGAAGCAGGGAAAAGGGGAAGGGCGGAAGGATGGAATGAGAGGGAGGGGAGGGGAGGGAGGGACGAGCATGGTAGTACAGAGGGTGGGAGGAAATGGGAGTGCGAGAGTCGAGTGACTGGAGGGAGTAGGGGAATGTGGGAAGGAGAGAGGAAGGGAAGAAAGGCATGGAGAGAAAGAAGGAAGGAAAGGATTAGAGGGGGACGTGAGAGAGAGAGAGAGAGAGAGAGAGAGAGAGAGAGAGAGAGAGAGAATGGTATCACTAAATGTAGTACTGTAATTGTCTTTTTTCCTCCAGGTGAGTTTTGCCTAGTGTACCTGGCACTGGGCGTCGCTCAGGTATGTACTAACGCCCATTTTTATTTTCTACAGTTTCATAAGTATGATAAGCTTGATTTGAAGTTGAAGTCACAGTCCAAGAAAGTTGTCCTTCATCAGTAATATTGTGATAAACTTTTTCCTTCGTCGACATTTTCCAAGTAGATATTAGGGTGATAGATTTTCCCCTTGTAAACACTGTGGTGATAGGAGTTTTCACCTCGTAAATGTTATGATGATAGGACTGTTTCCATTGTAAATATTATTGTGATAGGATTCCCTTGTAAATACTGTAGTGATACTTTTCCCCTTGTAAGTGTTATGGAGCTGGAACTTTTCCCCTTGTAAATATGATGGTGATAGGACATTTCTCCTTGTAAACATTATGGTGATAGGACTTTTCTCTTTGTAAATATTATGGTGATAGGACTTTTCTCCCTGTAAATATTATGGTGATAGGACTTTTCTCCCTGTAAATATTATGGTGATAGACTTTTCCCCCCTGTAAATATTATGGTGATAGACTTTTCTCCCTGTAAATATTATGGTGATAGACTTTTCCCCTTGTAAATATTATGGTGATAGACTTTTCCCCTTGTAACTCTTATGGTGATAGACTTTTCCCCCCCTGTAAATATTATGGTGATAGACTTTTCCCCCCCTGTATATATTATGGTGATATGACTTTTCCCTTGTGAATATTATGGTGATTAACTTTCCCTTGTAAATATTATGGTGATTGACTGCCCGTGTGAATATTATGGTGACAGGATTTTTTCCTGTGAATATGATGGTGGTACAAGTTTTTCCTTTGTAAATATTATGGTGATAGGATAAATTTTAAATATAATGGTGATTGGACACTGGTTGTGAATATGATAATGGTAGACGTTTTCCTTCGTGAATATCATAGTCTTTCATCTGTGAATATTACTCTGATAAAATTATCCTCTCATCTTATATTGGCGATTTTTCAGAGTCTCTCCCTTTCCATCTGTCTCAAATCTTGACTCTGGCAGGCTCCTGTAAGTCGCCCTCAACTTAATAAAATCGTCTGAAGTCAGAGTGATTAGAAGACTTAGAGGGTTAATGAAGAAAGCTTGAATACCCTCTGGCTCAGACATACTTCTGTCTGAATAACATCGTCTGGTGTTAACTGGAATACACTGAGGGAAAAGCAAAAACACTGTAGGATCTATGTTCAAAATGCCTCCCTTTCCCTGCCTTATTCCTCCCCCCCCCCACCCCGTTGTGTTTATTTATTGTTACATAGCCTATGATTTCATCATCCTTTGTGTAATTTTAACGCACAGTTGCTGCATGTTTGATCACGAGCGTGTTCTGCCTCAGTCCCCCCCTTCTACCGTTATAGTAGAGTAAGTCGTTCTCTCTGTTGTCCAGAGCGGGATTGTGAACTCTATTTCCCCATGGCTTTCATTTGCGCGTCCTCTTACAAGTTGTATCAGGCTCTGCCGGCCCCTATATAATGAGCTCAGTCTCTGCGTCATTGCCACTTAGATCTGCTCCTCATTTTGTTCACATCTCTGTCCTCCCCTGTACAGATATTATTATTGTGAGTGCTCAAGAAATCTCCAACCATCTAGCAGCTGTGTGTAATTTGAGTATAACTGTTGTTGCATTTTTTCTTGTACTGTATAGCATAAGTTTAATTTGTGGGCCTAGTGAAGTTTTTGTAATTCGTGTGGGGTTCTTTATGTCAGTCATTTTTGATAATAGTTTGTATCTGTAATAATTTATCTGGCATTCACTGAGTATTATCTGGTATCTCATTTTATCAGGGCTAACTTAGATAAATTTACTCTTGCTAATTTTGTGTTAATAGAGGCTATTGCAGTTAACCATATATTTAACCTGTTTTTGCCATTACATTATCCTTATGAGTCCTGAATGTTTAGTTGTTAGTTTGTGTATTAAACTTTAACTTGTAATTTTACCTAACTCTTTTGTTTTGAACCTGGAACTTTACGGGACAGTAGTGACTCTTCGTATTCTCACTTAAAGTGTACATTATCTTTCTCTGTTCCGTAACATAAATTTGGCGACCTCATATCAGGATATTCAGGATATTATCATAAGGATATTGTTTGATATTTTGTGACTGTGATATATTCATGATGGCTACTATTTCTACACTTGATGAAGCCAAAGATTTTTTGTCAAATGTGCAAACAGTGTGTGATATAGAAAACAGAACAAAGAATGAACTTAAGCTCGTTGCTCAACAATTGGGAATTGCAGTTCACTCTCATCATTCTAAAGATCAAATTGTTGGCATGATTAATAAAAGCTTGTTTAATGTAACTCCTCCAAATGAGCAAACGCAGATTGAATTAGCTAAGTTACAGCTAGCTCTGCAGGAGGCTCGTGCTAAAGAAGCTGAAATTCAGGCAAATGCTAAGCAGGCTGAGTCTCAGGCTAAGGAGGCGGAATCTCAGGCTCGGATTCAGGAGGCACAGATACAGGCACAAGTTGAACTTGCCAGGATTCAGGCAGACCATGAGTATCGCATGAAACAAGGTGGAACTGGATCATCTAGCTCTGATGATTTTGATGTGGCTAAAAATGTTAAACTTGTCCCTCCTTTTAATGAATCTGATTTAACAAAGTATTTTCAGTTGTTTGAGAGGGTAGCTACAGGTTTTAATTGGCCTAAGGAGTATTGGCCAGTACTCCTTCAAACTGTTCTCACCGGTAAAGCTCAAGTAACTTATGCATCTTTTGCCTCAGGATCAGTCTGATAATTATGATGTAGTTAAGAGCTTGATTCTTAAGGCCTATGAGCTTGTTCCTGAAGCCTATAGAGTAAAATTTAGGACAACTTATAAGCAAGATAAGCAATCCCATGTTGAGTATGCAAAAATCAAAGAAGATCTGTTAGAGCAGTGGTTAAATTCTAAGAATGTGGATTCTGATTTTGGTAAATTTAAGCAGATGATTTTGCTGGAGGATTTCAAAAGGTGTATTAGTAAAGATGTAAGCCTATATCTTGATGAGAAAAGAATAGATAATTTGTCTGATGCTGCAGTTTTAGCTGATGAGTATGTTCTCACTCACAAGAGATATTCTAGAGAAAAAGGGAAAGCTGAGAGTAAGTACGTTGCCTCTACTCAGAGTACAGGTAACAGGAAAGAGAATAAAGATGATGTTTCTCAGGAAGTAAATACCAGCTTCACCTCTAGATTTCAGAAAAGTAAATGTACTTATTGTAGTAAGCTTGGTCATACTACGGAGAGATGTTTCAGGAGACAGCGTGATGTGAACAAAAAGGAGTCTTTAAATATTCAGTCAATTGGTCTAGTGTCCACTCTTGAGAGTTCCCAGAATTCTTTAACTGAGTTAACTGAACCTGCTTTGAGGGGTAACTTAAATTCTCATGATGGAGCTCCTCTTTTGAGCAGTAACGTGGGTGACACTCTCAAGAGTTCATGTACTAATTTCCTGTCTGATGGTTTTGTCAGTCCTCTGGACAGTAATGACAGGAAATCAGTTAAAATATATCGTGATACAGGTGCTTGCCAATCCCTTATGCTGACCAGTGTTCTAGGCTCTAATGTTAATTCCTCTGATGAAACTGTAATCTTACAAGGTGTAGGGAATAATTACTTCTCTGTTCCTCTGTGCAGAGTGAATTTAGAGTCTGGTTTTGTTAATGGTTCTGTTATGGTTGGGTTGGTTGAGACACTCCCAATGTCAGGTGTAACTTTCTTACTTGGAAATGATATTGGTGGAAGTCAAGTGTGTCCAGCTCCTCAGTTGTCTAGTGAGCCAGTGGCTGCGGCCCAGGATTGTGATGTCCCTGATGTGTTCCCTGCATGTGCTGTCACTAGGGCTAAGTCTAAAGTTACTGGTGATTTAGAGGATAATGATGATGATGATGTTATCCTAGCTGACACTTTTCTTGCTAATTTGGACCACTCACCAGATGAGGCAGTACCCCGTAGTGTTGATAATTTGTCTCGTCAAGAGTTGGTTGAGTTGCAGGTTGCTGACCCTGAGTTGAAAGGTCTAGCTAACTCTGCTTACAGTGAAGAAGAATCAGCCGGTGCTTCTACTTGTTATTATGTAAAGTCAGGAGTACTTATGAGGAAGTGGAGACCCCCAACAGCATCAGCCGACTGTGAATGGGAGGTTGTACATCAAGTTGTCATCCCTCGTGTTTGTAGGCAGGATATCATTCGAGTGGCTCATGATTCCAGTTTGGCAGGACACCTTGGAGTGAGGAAGACTGTGGCACGCATTTTGAAACACTTCTACTGGCCAGGTATCTTCAGGGATGTTTCCTGGTATTGTAAGTCTTGTCACACCTGTCAAGTTGTGGGGAAGTGTAATCAGACCGAAAAGGTTGCACCTCTAGTTCCCATTCCTCCTTTTGAGGCGCCTTTCACCCGTGTGTTGGTGGATATTGTGGGCCCTCTTCCTAAGACTTCTTCAGGATTTTCTTATGTGTTGACCATGATTGATATGGCTACTCGTTATCCTGAAGCCATTCCACTTAGAAATATCTCAGCAAAGAACGTGGTTAAGGAAATGCTAGGGTTCTTCACAAAGTTTGGTCTGCCCAAGGAGGTACAGTCAGACCGGGGAAGTAATTTCATGTCAAACGTTTTCAAGCAGTCTCTGAAAGAGTTGGGCATCACCCAGATCACGTCTTCAGCTTACCATCCCCAGACCCAAGGAGCGTTGGAGAGATATCATCAAACACTCAAATCGATGCTCAAGAAATACTGTTTGGAACATCAGAAAGACTGGGATAAAGGTCTTCCATTCGTTGTGTTTGCTGCAAGAGAATCTCCAAATGAATCACTGGGCTTCTCACCTTTTGAACTACTGTTTGGCCATGAAATAAGAGGACCTCTTAAGCTACTCAAGGAATGCTGGCTGTCGGAGGAAGATGACGTCAACCTGCTGGAGTATGTGATGAATTTCAAAGAACGGCTGTCCACTGCTTTACAGCTGGCGAGAGAGAATTTAGGAGCTGCTCAGGAGAAGATGGAGACTTGGTATGATAAGAAGTCCAGGTTACGCCACTTTCAGCCAGGAGATCAGGTTTTGATTCTGCTACCAGTTCATGGGCAACCTCTTCAAGCCAAGTTTAGTGGCCCTTATTTCGTGGAGAAGAAACTCAGTGATGTCAGCTATGTCATCGCCACACCAGATCGTAGAAAGAGCAAGCAACTATGTCACATCAACATGCTAAAGTTATATCACAGGCGGGACGAAAATAATCCAGTCTGCACTGTAGCTGTTCCACCCGAGTCTGCAAGTGAAGCTCTCCCATGCAGTATGAGCCTGAGTGATAGTTTGGGGAAGAATCCTGATATCATGAATGATCTCCAGACTAAGCTTTCTCATCTACCTCCCAAGGAAAGGCAGGAGTTTTCGACATTACTGCAGGAGTACCTGCAAGTGTTCCGTGCCACTCCAGGAAGAACTACTGTGTTGATGCATGATGTCGATGTTGGAGACGCAAAGCCAATTAAACTGCCTCCTTACCGTGTGAACCCAATGAAAGTTCCTCTTATCCAGCAGGAGCTTGGCTACCTGTTGGACCACAAGATGATTGAGCCCTGTCAGAGCGAGTCGAGTTCTCCTGTCACTCTGGTCCCTAAGCCAGGTGGGTCACAGAGGCTTTGCATCGACTACAGACGTGTTAATCAGATAACTAAAACAGACACTTACCCTCTCCCTCGTGTGGAAGATTGCATAGACAAGATCGGAAAGGCTAGGTACATAAGTAAGTTTGATTTGTTAAAGGGATACTGGCAAGTACCTATGACTGAACGTGCTAGGGAGATCTCATTTTTTGTAACATTAGGAAAGACCTTTGCATGGTCTGTAATGCCATATACAGATTGTTTTAGAGTAATAAGAAATTTCCTTTGTAAATTTCTTTTTTTCTTTGTGGGGAGGTGTTACATAGCCTATGATTTCATCATCCTTTGTGTAATTTTAACGCACAGTTGCTGCATGTTTGATCACGAGCGTGTTCTGCCTCAGTCCCCCCCTTCTACCGTTATAGTAGAGTAAGTCGTTCTCTCTGTTGTCCAGAGCGGGATTGTGAACTCTATTTCCCCATGGCTTTCATTTGCGCGTCCTCTTACAAGTTGTATCAGGCTCTGCCGGCCCCTATATAATGAGCTCAGTCTCTGCATCATTGCCACTTAGATCTGCTCCTCATTTTGTTCACATCTCTGTCCTCCCCTGTACAGATATTATTATTGTGAGTGCTCAAGAAATCTCCAACCATCTAGCAGCTGTGTGTAATTTGAGTATAACTGTTGTTGCATTTTTTCTTGTACTGTATAGCATAAGTTTAATTTGTGGGCCTAGTGAAGTTTTTGTAATTCGTGTGGGGTTCTTTATGTCAGTCATTTTTGATAATAGTTTGTATCTGTAATAATTTATCTGGCATTCACTGAGTATTATCTGGTATCTCATTTTATCAGGGCTAACTTAGATAAATTTACTCTTGCTAATTTTGTGTTAATAGAGGCTATTGCAGTTAACCATATATTTAACCTGTTTTTGCCATTACATTATCCTTATGAGTCCTGAATGTTTAGTTGTTAGTTTGTGCATTAAACTTTAACTTGTAATTTTACCTAACTCTTTTGTTTTGAACCTGGAACTTTACGGGACAGTAGTGACTCTTCGTATTCTCACTTAAAGTGTACATTATCTTTCTCTGTTCCGTAACATTATTTACCGGTATTCTCTCTCTCTCTCTCTCTCTCTCTCTCTCTCTCTCTCTCTCTCTCTCTGTGACAACCTTAATAACAGTACGGTATATAGACCAACACTCCTTACAAGGTTCAGTTCAAGAATAGGAGAGAGAGAGAGAGAGAGAGGATATTGGCTGGAAATGAGGGCTTTAAGATGAAGGAGAATTGGTGAGAGAGAGAGAGAGAGAGAGAGAGAGAGAGAGAGAGAGAGAGAGAGAGTGAGAAGGAGAGAGAGAGAGAGAGAGAGAGAGAGAGAGAGAGAGAGAGAGAGAGAGAGAGAGGATATTGGTTGGAAATGAGGGCTCTGAGGTGAGTGAGAATTGGTAGGAAATGACGATAGTGAGAATACAGTCAGGAAAGGAGAAAACAATTAGGTTAGGTGTCAGGCTGTAAGAAGGATTAAGGGTTTTTTTTGCTCTCTCTCTCTCTCTCTCTCTCTCTCTCTCTCTCTCTCTCTCTCTCTCAGCAATTTACAAAACACGTTGTAAAACTTGTTCCACGTTTCTTCTATCGTCGATTTTTTTTCCTTCATTCATAGTCCAGATATCTCATTGAATTTTGTAATTAAACTTCCCGTGATTATTTTTGTCTTTTTTGCCTACTGTCATCCTCTGTGTCAAAATTTTTAGCTTGAAATTTGTAGTCTTAATTAAGTATTGCCTTTCCTCATTTTAAAGCAAATATTCCAATAAGGTGATTAAAAGGAATGGTATTTGTAAGTGTGTGTGTGTGTGTGTGTGTGTGTGTGTGTGTGTGTGTGTGTGTGTGTGTGTGTGTGTGTGTGTGTCGCAGTAGGTAATTAGTTTGTTATACTTTTTCTCATTCGTGTGTACAGAAAGCATTGGACGACGGAATAAAGTGGTTAATTGCCTGGTGAATTGAAAGAATGTTGGTAGTCTTTAATTAACATCTTCTTTATAACCATCATCATCATCATTATCGTCATCATAATACATAGTGGGAGTAACTGTGGTAACCTGCATCATCGTCGTTGTCGTCGTCGTCGTCGTCATCGTTTTTCCAAGGAATAAACCTGTAACTACAATTTAGAAATAGAAAGAAGAGAGACATAATCGAGCAGTTAGAGAGATGTGTTAATATGCGCCTGGAAATGTTGGGTGGGAGAGAGAGACAGGATAGAGATTGAGTTCTTTTTTTGTTACGTTTTAGGGTACACAGAGCCTGACCCAAGATGGAAAGAACATCATTGTGAGTCAGGATGTAAGAACGAATTGGATTTTTTTTTTTTTTTGCTCCTCTCTCTCTCTCTCTCTCTCTCTCTCTCTCTCTCTCTCCACAGACAGAAACGTTCGAGAAAATAAAGAATTCAGACTAACTCTCTCTCTCTCTCTCTCTCTCTCTCTCTCTCTCTCTCTCTCTCTCTCTCTCTCTCCTTCCCCACAGACAGAAAAGTTCGAGAAAGAATGCAGCTCTCTCTCTCTCTCTCTCTCTCTCTCTCTCTCTCTCTCTCTCTCTCTCTCTCTCTCTCTCTCTCTCTCTCTCTCTCACCCAACATTTCCACTTGTCACTGTGAGTCATCTAATAGGCATCTTTGGGGCTGAAATTACTGCGATTAGTGTGTGAGAGAGGCAGGTAGACAAAAATAGATAGATATAGATAGATACGTGGAGAGAGGGAGAGTTTTGACTATGAGTACTGGTGTGAGAGTGTATGTGTGTGTGTGTGTGTGTGTGTGTATGGTTTATAATAGACACTTGGACAGAAACACAGAGATAGGTATAGAGACATAGACAGCCACAGATACAGAAGCACAGACACGGAAGTACAAAGACAGATATCGGCAGACATTGACGCAAGTACACACACAAATACACAATAACTCAGACTTAAACACAGATATGCAGACACAGGGACAGACACAGATACAGACAGAAACACAGACACACAGAGAGACTGCTTACTGCCCCTCTTGGTCCATATCTAAATTGGATAATGGGATTTAATGAACGTGAAAAAAATATTCTTTTATTAACTCCTTCCTCCCATCATTATTTATTTATTTATTATTTTATTTTTATACTCGGTGTCGCTAGCTTCGAAGTTGCCACCCCAATACTGCCGGGGTTCAGATCCAGGTTTGGGCAACTGGACCACGCCACTCAGGTGTAACTACATCCTTTGTAGATTGGTAGATGAAAGGAGTAACAAGGGTAATACATAGTGGGAGTAACTGTGGTAACCTGCATGATACAGTGGCATAGTATTCATAACTGGTTGAAAAATCCTGCTCAGTTTCAAAGGCCTAAGATACTAAGATGAGCACCGTAGCTAAGCTTCTTGTGATATCGGCCCCCACCTTTGTCTTGCTGCTTCCAGACACCTTTATTTGGATTAGGATTGATCTCTAGTGAATGGGTTAATTAAGGTATAAGGTACCCAACTTAAAAATTGTCCAAGCTGGACAATTGCCTGTTAGAAGCCGAGCTATAAAGGGATCTTGTGGTCAAGGTCACTGATCTTGTGCATGCCACCTTTGGCCTTCACAGTCCATAAGTCTACCAAGTTTGGTGTCTCTAAATCTAATCGATCATAGAAAGTAAGGTGACATTCAGAATATCCAGAAAACTTTCAGGTTTTGACCCCAGGCGATCTCAGAGAATAATGATTCGATCCGGACGATACTAAGCAATGCATTCTGGCCATGTTCCAGGTATATGCCGTAAACATTTCAGCCCTCTAACTTTAGTGGTTCTTGAACTTGAGGGTCATATTTTTTGCTGGATCCTATCCAGGTTCTGGTCGGATCAAGATATTTGGTAAGATGAGGCAGCCAACCAGTACTATAAAATGCCAAAGAATGAAGGCTGTAGCACAAACGGTATGCGAATGACAGCAATTTAGATCTCCTCAAGAAAACAAGAAGCAGTGCCCAGGCACAGCAAACCCGTCCCCGGCAGTCAGTTTAGTGCTGACGTATTAACACAACAGGATATCCGGTCAAAGGTGTCACGTATCAAATTTGGAGTAAATCTGGTGAAAATTGATGATTTCATGCCCATTTAAAATTTTAGGCCCGACATACCTGACATGACCACGCTACCGCTAACTGGGGGGGGGGGGAACTCCCTGATGTATTGAGGCGTGTTATAGGATGCAGATTTGAAAGATACACCTTTAGGTTTTGGTTTCATGTCGATATAACGAATTTGAAAGGAGGTAGAGCGGAAGCAGAATTTTTTTTACTTTTTTTTTTTTTTTTACATTTTTTGGGCCTACAGCCTGGACCCTGGCCTAATTTGGCCCCAAATTTAATCAGGTGATCAGAAGGTCATAGCCCATCATACCTATGATTTTAAACCAGATCGCATGGGTAGTTTTCGCGTGAAGTTTTTAACACAGACAAGAAGACAGACAGACACTAACCGAATGAAAACAGTTCCCGTCCCCGAGCCCCTCCGGGACTGAGACGGGTAATAATACTAATAATAATAGTCAGTGAAGGGCGAAGGACGGAAGGATAGGGAGATGGGAGATATGAGGGGAAAAGTGTGTGGGAGATTAAGTACACTTAAGTGGAATGGGATTAAAGAAGCATGTATCTAAATTTACGTGTTGGAAAGTCTGTCTCATTTTCATTCACCTCCTCATGGAAATTGCTGTAGTGTCAGTTTCCTCTCCCTCCTCGTCCCCTTTCCCCCCTCGTTCCCTCTCCCTCCTCGTCCCCCCTCCCTCTTCGTCCCCTCTCCCTTCTCGTCCCTTTTCCCTTCTCGTCCCCCTTCTCTTTTCGTCCCCTCGCCCTTCTCGTCCCCTCTCCCTTCTCGTCCCCTCTCCCTTCTCGTACCCTCTCCCTCTTCGTCCCCTTTCCCTTCTCGTCCCCTCTCCCTCTTCGTCCCCTCTCCCTTTTCGTCCTGTAACTTGTGCCTGAGTTACTATCTCTTGCATTAACTGCCTATTTGGACGGCCGTTGTCATTGGGTTTACGGTGTTTTTTTCTAATGGGTCTTAATGGTTCTATTAGCTCGGTCATCTTACGCTTTTAGACTAGAGGTGTATCGGATGTCTAAAAATGCGGATGTGCGGATGCGGATATACTTTCTAAAATTGCGGATGCGGATGCAGATATTCAAAAATATTTTTTACGGATGCGGATGTCTGATGACTATATCCTCGCGGATGCGGATGCGGATTAAAAAAAAAAAATCTTTTAAGATTATGCATTTTAAATTGTTAATGACGACTTTCAGCCACATAAGGCAAACTTATGTGTTACCTGGATGCGGGACGTGGACCCAAGTCGTCATGCATCCCACCAACTACTCCCCCCAACCTCCACCCTTTGGAAAGTGGTAAAGTTAACATTAAATTTAGACAAGTGCAAACTTAAATTTAAGTTAGTATATATATTATGTATAGCTTATCAGAAACACTTGAACCTCACATTTTACACTAGTTCAGTATTTGAATTTCAACAAACGCAAATTACTCTTCAAAAATAAAAGTTTCTCTGCTCTATCTGCATGAAGGCTATTGCGTTTTTCTCCATACATTAATCCAGCACCACTGAATAGTTGTTCACTGGGGACGCTGCTTGGAGGACAATAGAGATATGTGTGTATTAGTTTCACTAAATCAGGGTAGTCTCTTCTGTTTTCACTCCACCATTTCAGAGTATCTTCATTTGTTCCTATAATTCTCTTTTGTTTGTGATTCTTCTTTATTTCTTTCATTGAACTTGTAACTGGTGGCTCATCATTTTCATCATCACTGCTTGATGCGAATATTATATTCACTGCATCTGATAGTGTTCCTCTTGTACTTGGTCTTGGTGTATGGCTGGTAGGCTTATCACCTTTAAGTCGTTTTTTTTGCTGGCTCATTTCCATCATTCCCTAGCTGATCACACAGGCCCGCAATTGTCGATTGAACTTGCTCAGTGATGTAAGAAGAAGAGAACAATTTACTCTAATATCTAGGATCAAGCCACGGCCACACCAACATCACTACACTGTGACTACAGTGCTATAGTGATACTCTATATTCTATAACTTCCAATACTACGGTAAATGCTGTACAGCTATATTCTTTTTCATAATAATATTTAGAATATCAATAATAATATATATATATATATATATATATATATATATATATATATATATATATATATATAATTTTTTTAATTAATTTTATATATATATGTATAATTTTAAAACTATTTTTATGCACTGATATGTTTTGTAATATCCTCATATCCTCATTCTCAAAGTGCAGATGCGGATGTGGATGTTAAATTTACCATTACTGCGGATGTGGATGTTACTTGCATTGTAAATATGGATGCAGATGCGGATTTTAAAAAAATGAGGATAATTTGCGGATGCGGATATCCGATACACCACTATTTTAGATCCGTATTCTTGTCGGTTAACAAAGCTCCTTAATACTTTTTCCTGAGCGATTTATTTAGCTTATTATGTATTTCCGTCCTATTCTGTGTTACACAAATCCTTCAGACATCGCCATACCCTGATTATATAACCTGCAAAAGAATCTCCACCAGCCATATCCAAAATTAAATCGCCAGGGAAAAGATGCTTGGGAGCCTCCTTACCCGACGAAAATACAAGCCTAGGCTTACAGGGCGAGGATATTAACACCTTCACCACAAAGACGTCATCTCTAATTTTTTTGATACAACAAGGCCATTTTATATGCCTTACAAGAGAAGCCAAGTACTGAAGGGCAAAATGAAGGTTATATTTCACACTGTTGTCTTGTTTTTTCTTCGAGGGAACAGTTTGCAGGCTCCTGGCCTTTGGTTCCTTCTTCCATGCATTAAAAAAATATATATATATTTGAAAAGTTTGTCGTCATTAAAGAAAATTCCCCCTAAAAAGCCAGATAATTATGGAAAATACATCATTGTGAACAGACTGGTTTTCATAATATTTGATGATTTAGTTTGGATTCTGATGGTCGTGAAAATCTAGTATTTTGTTCAGACCATCGCCAGAGTTTTATTCAGCTACGCCAGTGGGAAGCCAGGATATCTTATTACCGGGTACCGGTATTCAGAGTTTGCCTGTTACTTCTCATATTATTCACAGCACAAGTATTAACCTTTTCATCTACGGACGCATTATGTTGTTTGTTATGTTATTTGTCAGGTGTTATTTGTTATATGTGTTATTTTCATCACAAGTCCATATTTTTTGGTTGAGGAATATTCTAAAATAAAAAGACTGATAGCTATTTCGAACAACTCCTTCACTCCAGTGACGTCAGCAGTATATTTTTCTTGCCAATTCCAGGTATTCATTTTAAATGACGAGATTAGGCTGTATGGTATTACTTTTCTAGAATACCAGATTTTTCTACTAAAATACCAGACTTTTCTGTTAAAACACCACTTTTCTACTAAAAAAACAGTTTTCTACTAAAATATCAGTTTTCTACTAAAATACCGGACTTTTCTATGAAAATACCAGAGCTCTCTGCTAAAATACTAGGATTGCTTCTAAAATGCCAGAGTTGTTTCGAACTTGAGAAGGTTATTGGTATTCTCAGGCCCATGTGACTCACTTTGCTGAATGAACTAATCTTTGCCTGGAATGAA
This sequence comes from Coenobita brevimanus, assembly GCF_032717465.1. Lineage (NCBI taxonomy): Eukaryota > Metazoa > Arthropoda > Malacostraca > Decapoda > Coenobitidae > Coenobita > Coenobita brevimanus. The sequence goes on along the minus strand of NC_136954.1, from coordinate 27,181,442 downwards.
ATACCAGACAACGCGCCAGCTTGAGAGGCTTAAGAAGCTCCCTAGCACCTGTCCCTCACCGATTTAGTTTTGGATACGGCTGGCAAATATCTTTTTGTAGCTACCATGTTTGAGGAGAGAATGATACTAGATGTGAAGTGACAGAAGGGGACGCCAAGGAGTGATAAGCAAAATAATGAGTTGGAAAGAGGTGCTAGGGAGCTTCTTAACTGACGAGAACTCGGGTCTTAGTGACGTCATACTGAAATGCATATGATTCAGGTGTTATTAATTATAGTCCTGATGTCCTGAAGGTCTGATATCGCAGGTACGGTTGTTAACCTGGCTGACATTTTTTTTTTTTCCTATTCTCCCAGCTACGGTACCAAACCAATTTTTAAGGTAGGAAAGGCGTGTTGAATGGAAGGGACTCACTGAAGTTATATCTAACCCCTCCAGTTTAGAAAGTCTGTTCTTAGCTGGATAAAACTGTTAAGAGATGGCAAGATGAAAATGAGGAGGGCGACCACGGGATCAGTATAGGCATCCCCCTTTAGCCCATTACGTCATTATATATCTGCATGTCAGACTGTCTATCTCTATCTGTCTGTCTGTCTGTCTATCCATCTGTCTGTCTGTCTGTCTGTCTGTCTACCTCGTTTCCTATGTTTGTTTGTCTATCTGTCTGTCTATATTCATGTGACTGTCTGTTTATCCATTCATCCATCCATACATCTGTATCTGTATATGTATGTATGGTATCTGTGTATCTTATCTGTCTATCTATCGGTCTATCAGTATACAAATGTACCCACCTTGGTTTAAAATTTTCAAACTTAAAGTGTTACACAGAACCTCAGTTGACTCCTTCACTATTACATACCGGTATCACCTTTACACCTTTACCTGCCAACTACTAATTTACTCTCTATTTCCGGCAGACGTCAGGTGATTTTACTGCCCTTAAGAAAACCTTTGAATACCAAAAGGCTAAAATGTATCACGATTACTGTTATGGCTGAGAATAAAGACCAGAATACTTTTTGCATCTCATAATCGGCTATATTATTTACTACACAGACTCTCACTCTGACCAGGAGTTAAGCTGAATACACTTGTCTTGTAATAAATAAGTAAATAAATAAGTAATTTGCTCCGGTTCGGGGTTAGAGCGGTTAAATGACAATAAAAATAGCTACCTTTCAAATTTGATCGGCCAAGCTTATATGAGTTAGTTTATGTATGCAGAGTGGCCCATGTATAACGGTCCACTGCCACTCCGCCGGGCGATTTCTCTTGTGTTGTGGGGACGGCCAAGTGTTATCAGTGTCCATCCTGCATCATTCACGCATTTTCTACTCTTATTGTCACAACCACGCCCATACTAGCCGACTGAGCCGTCCTCTCAACACATAAGATACCTGTATGAGACAGCCCTAGCATGAATTCAATATAGACGGTGGGTGTTAGCGCCGAAGTGGTGACGTGTAGTGGTGTATGATATGTAGGAGGACTACTGGGCCTTGGGAGCAGGCTGTGAAGCTTATGCCCAGAGTCGAGCACATTAAAAAAAAAAAAAAAAAAACGTCACGTGAACCTAAGGTTACCCTCATCATGTGACCTTGTATATTCCAAAGACTTGCGGCTTTTTCCATACAAGTTACTGTGAATTGAGGGAAACTGGTAAATCGGCTGCATGGGTAGCAGTGGAAATATAATAGACATTGTTTTTGCTGATTTAATATAATAAAAGAACGTGATAATAGATTATAGGACTTATATGTTGTCGAGAAATGGGAGGCTGGCCTTGAGGGTGGCTTCCGGATGCTATTATTATTAACTCCACATTCTGCTTAGTTCTTGTTGATATTGTAGATGCTTTTTTTTTTTCTTTGGGGGAAGGGAAAGATCTAGAAGCTGGCATTCCAAGACCGTTCGAGACTGAGACTCGAAATTATCAGGAGTGATGTATCTTAGTTGTAGGACGTTTTTTCGTAGCACTAGCGCCACACTAGCCCGAACTATGTAATTTATTCAGTTTTTGTCTTCGTGCACAGCAAAAACTTCTATATTGATTGCATTGGAAATGTTCCAGTATGTAGTCGTCAACATATACCGGTACTAGTGCACCAGGGTATTGGTACCGAGATCCAACAAATACTTTTTGAGATAGCTATAGAGGAAAATCAAAGTGGCCGCGTCATGCCTGAAAGAGCTGAATCGGAAAGTATTTGGCCGATTTTGACCAAACTTGGTGGAAATGTAGTGGGTCATGAGTGAACATGAATTGCTTAGTATGAACGACCTTGACCTTGATCTCAAGGTCACAGGTCAAAATCTGTACAAAAATTCTGAATCATACCAAAACTCCCCTAATATTGGGTGAGCAGTGATAAAAGTATTTACATCTGGAATGTGGAGTTCATTGAATGTATATTGCTTCAGAACTTTTCAGAATTCCAGTTATTATTTATTATTATTATTATTATTATTATTATTATCATTATTATTATTATTATATCCTCCTCCTCCTCCACTTGTTGTTGCTGTTGTTTTGCATCAATGAAAGAAACACTAGCATGGTAAGCATCAGTGGGGAGGATTCATGGTAACTGTATTGTTTTCGCTCTAACTTGGCCCAGATTTTCGTACTGTTGCAGCTTATTTCACGTGGTCCTGTGGCAGAGACACGATGCGTCCGCCCTGCGTACTTTCCATAGCACTTCATTGTGACTAGCATCATAATCTAGCGTCAGTCTATTCTTACAATGCAGCATTCAAGATAGAGAGATGGGAATTTTAGGCCAAGTTTGAGTAAAAGGAATAAGATCTACCAGTGCCCCTGTTAATGGCTGGAGCGTTGGCCAAAATGGTAAGCTTCACCTGGGAATAGCGGAACTCATAAAGGATTCCATAATAACTGTCCCAATAATATTCTGTGGTATCCACAATTGATTTATTTGTGTCTCAGAAAAAAAAAAAAATCCCAGCATGATAAGCTTCATTGTGAAGGTATGGAACTCGCCAAGGATTCCTTGGTAACTCTTCTAATAATGTTAATGGATCGTGCACTCGCCAAAATCCCCGCCAAAGGTAGCTGTGGAAACGGAAATACAGGAGTGAAATATTTGTTGATTGGCGTCTTGACAACATGGATTGTAGTTAAGAGATGGAAAGGGAAGACGGAAAAGAAGATCGAGAAATAAAGTGGGAGAAAAGTCTACTTTTATTTTTATGCAAGTATGAAGGAACCAAAGGCCAGAAGCCCGCAAATTGTTCCCTCAAAAAAAAAAAAAAATATATATATATATATATATATATATATATATATATATATATATATATATATATATACATACAGGTATATGTAACAGAGCCAGATTCATGATCCGTTCATTTTCAGTTGCCTGGACACACTGCGTTTGAAAGGCTGGAGATCATAGGCAGTAGGAAATACAGACAGAGGGAGACAGTTCCAGAGTTGACCTGTTGCGTTCAGATTGATAAATTTCTGTGTATTTGTAAGTCTTTTTGTAGCTGTGAAAGGAACTGTATGTGGATGTAAATGTGTAGAAATACACTTGTATGAAGTAAGTGTATGGGAAAGTAACAGTGAAGAGAAGTAGCTGTGTGTAACTGTATTGATAAGTGTATGGGGAAATAATTGCATAAGTAACTATATGAAGAAGTAACTGTGTGGGAGATTACCAGAAAAAGCATGGGGAAATATTGACATGGGGAAGTAACTGTGAGGGGAAGGAAAATGAAAAGAAAACAGGAGTGAGTTTAGTGGGCAAATGGGTGTGATGTTAGAGAGGGAAATAACGAGAGGGAGGGGAGGGAGAGAAAGGATAAGCAAATACGGAGAGAGAGAGAGAGAGAGAGAGAGAGAGAGAGAGAGAGAGAGAGAGAGAGAGATGATGATGGTCTTAATTCTGTGAGACTTTACTGAGAATGGTGTGAGTGGGACTTTTCTAATACAAATTAGAAAAACCATTGGTTAGAAGCCTGTTTTTGTTCTTTTCTTCCTGGAAAAACTGAGCAGAACAGAACCAAATTCAAGATCAGCTCATTTAGAGATACTTGTACACATTGCATTTAAAAGACTGAAGCTCATAGGCAGAGGGAAATACCGACTGAGCGAGACAGTTCCAGGCCAGAGAATATCGTTTAACCCTTACATTTGAGAGTTAGACTGAAGAGGTATAAGAGTGTGTTGCCCGACGGGTACTGGGCATCCAGTGTAATAGGATGGAAGTATACCGTTCAGGAAAGCGTTGACCATTGAAATAACGTTAGTAGATGGATAACGATGCAAAGCTGCAACGGAGTGAGAGAGGGTGAAGTGAGCCAATAAGGGATGAGATGAAAAGCTTTTGATTTTTTATCATTTAAAGAAAAGTGGTACCGTATGTGATGAGCCCCCCCCCCCCCACACACACACTAGGTATGTTCCACACAGGAGTAAATATATCCTTGTACAGACTAAACAGGTGTACAGGGATAAAGAAAATCACGGTGTTGGTCTTATACACCCAGCATCATGGAAGCAGATTTTGCAGTGGGGTAATAAGATCTTTCCTTGATTGGTTCCGATAAAAAGAAATCTCAAGAACAGTGAGATGACCAAGGACTGGGTAGTGTATTGGTGTATAATAATAGATGTTACTGTGAAAGATTTTGAAGGTTTGAAAGTGTAGGAATCGAGTTTTTGGTGCATGAAAATCTACCAGGTTTCCATTACCCCTCGTCAGAAACAGTGATAGCCAAGTCAGAAATCATGTGTGCCACAGATGCATTTCCTGATTCAAGTAACTGCTGTGAAGGGTGGAGTCATCAGTGTATGAGTGGATAGGACTGCAGTGTGTTGATTAAGAAGGGATGAAAAATTCTGTACATAACAAAGTCTAGGAATTCTAATTCACCATGTTCATGAAGTCAGTCTCAGTATTGTTTTGTTTTTTGTGTGTCCGACTCGGGCATAGACAACACAGCCCGTTCCCTGAAGAACATCAATCCCCCTACGTATTGCACACCTCCACATTCCCTCAAAGGAAAAGAATTAGATTAACCCTGTAGACAGTACGAGGGTAATCAAATCTGGTATTCAGTTCTTGCTAAGTTCTCTTCTTCACTAAGCTACGATACGCAGCCATCAGATTTACAGTCGCGATCCCTGTTCACTTGTAGATATCAAAAGGTTAGCCTAAAAGAATTATGACTGGCCCGGGAATCAACTCATGAAATTCCTTCAGTACGGTGACGTCACTGATATTTTTCAAGCTACCCCCCCCCCTTGGAGAGAGAGAGAGAGAGAGAGAGAGAGAGAGAGAGGAGGGGGGTGGGTCTGGGTGTGCTTCAGGACATAAAGCAATTTTGTGAGACAACGAAAACTAATCATTTTGGGTGTTGCAAAATGAAGCAGTAATAATGTTACAGAAATTAAGTAGCTAATTATTAGGTAATACAAAAAATGAAAAATTTTATTATTACGTAAATGAAGCTGTTACGAATGTTGCCAAATTGTATCTGGTCTGTATAAATAGCAGAAGATAACGCAGATTTGCCCAACAAAACTTAAGCTCACGAGTGCAGTGCAAAATGGAAGCCATTTTCTTTTCACAAAGTTGTAAAAGTTTTGGGTGGATTGCAAATATGAAGCTGTAATGAGTTTATTCCACTGCTGAAGCCGTTGACAGTGTATTGGAAATAGAAAAAAAATCAGGGGTTTATCTCAGTAGTGAAGGAGTTTTCCGGTGTTGTAAAAATGAGCCAACTTTGTCCTAAAGAAATGCAGTTTTTTGTAGTACTGAAATAGGGAGCTCTGAATGTACTGTAGTAATGGACTAAATTAGTATTTGGAATGCCACCCACAATGATGTACCTGTTATAATCCATTGTTTGTAAACACACATGTATACCTATATCTATTTATCTATATCTGTCTGTCTATCCATTTATCTAGATATTGTATAAAAAATGAACCAGTTTTGATAATACTGGAAGAATAAGCCACTTTTGGGAGCACTCCAGGAATGAAGTATTTTTGGTGATGCAAACTTAGAGGTTTCAGTAACGAGTATATTAATGAAACAGTTTGTTTATACCAAAAATAATCTAATACACTATTTAAGGAATATTGAAAAAAAAAAACCCGCAGGAAATTTGGTTGGCCATGAAGTTGCAAAAACGACTCTGGCTGGTTTTACCAAAGAGATTCCTTTGCTTCCGCTAGTGGTGGTGGTGATGGTGGTGGTGTGTGGTGGTGGTGGTGATGGTGGTGGTGTGTGGTGGTGGTGGTGATAGTAATAATAGTGTTGGTGGTGGTGGTGATGTATATGGTGACAGTAATATTGCTGGTGGCGGTGAAGGTGATCATGGTAATGGTGATGATAGTGTTAGTGGGTGTTGGTGGTAATGTTAGTGGTGATGATAGTGTTGTTGGTAATGATGGTAGTGACAGTGATGGTTATGGTTATGGTAGCGGTAGCGTTGGTGGTGTGGTGGGGCTCTAGTCAATAAGGTGAATACAGCTGGACCTGAGAGCCTCATTTTCCTTTATGCTGTTTCGTGGTGCTTCTTGCAATTTCAGTCTGACCGGCCCTCTCAGCTGCTACATTCTTGCTGTCTATCTGTCTGTCTGTCCGTTTATTTCTCTGGCTGTGTTTTGGCCTGGCAGTCTGTCGGTGTATATATATCTTGTTATCTGTGTATACTTGGGTCTGTTGTCTTCCGGGCTGGTTCGAATGGTTCATTCAGTCTCTCCGGCCCTCTCAGCTGCCGCACTTTTGCAGTGTGCCTGTCTGCTTGTCAGTTTAAATTTGTCTGCCTGCATATATATATATATATATATATATATATATATATATATATATATATATATATATATATATATCGTTTCGTTTTCGTTTTTTAAAGGCTCCAACATGTCTGCATGCGTCGGCCTTGGTCACCTAATGGCGTCTCTCCATGCTGCACGATCCATTGGAGCCTCCCTGTTCAGTCCCTTAACCCTGAGGTCACACTTAATAACCTCGGCCCATGTCTTTCTCGGTCTACCCCTCGTAACCCCACCCCCAATATTAACACTTCTCACCTTCCTCACCCATTTATCACCCCCCATCCTCTCCACATGTCCAAACCATCTCAATCTACCTCTCCTCATCACAACGCTAATACACTCCAGTCCCATCCTACCTCTCAACTCTTCCATCGTGAACCCAGCCACCCCAGACCTTGGACGCAGGGACGCACTACACATCCACCTAATCATTGTCATTTCTGTACGTTTGAGTCGGCGAATATCCTCCTCCTTCACTGCCCAGGTCTCACTACCATACAGCATTACACTCCTAACACATGCTGCATACAAAGACCCCTTAGCACGTAGGGAGAGTCCTCTCACTGTCAGGAGAGGCAAGAGCTCCGTGAACTTCTTCCAACCACTTCTCACCCTAGCCACAGAGCAAGCTCCAGCCCCACCTCCAGCGCACAACATGTCTCCCAAATAACAAAACTCTTCCACACACTCAAGATATTCACCAGCAAGTTCAATTCTTTCACGTCTGACAATATCCACCTGCTCTCCCCGACACGCCGTACACATAAAATCAGCATTATCTCGCAGTCTACCTCTGATACCACTACATCTCTTATGCACCCATTTATCACAAACACAGCACAAAATGAAATATAATATATATATATATATATATATATATATATATATATGCACATACACACACACACACACACACACACGTATATACAGTATAGTATGTAATTGTCCTGCGTCACTTTTAGTCATCCAGGCGGGTATATTCCCAGTCCATTGAAGTTATTTTCTGTCCGTCGGACTATCCTTCTAACTATCTGTCTGGCTTTCGGTCAGTATCAGCTGCCTGGCTATCTGGCTGTGTGTTTCTCTGTCCGCGGGTAATTTTTTGTCTGTCTCACTGCCCCATTGATGCGAATATTGCCCTCGGATTCTCGTATTTGGTTTCTGTTTTGTAGCCCTGGCAATGTGGTTTTTCATATGCTAGCCTTTGAACTTACCTTCTCATGTCATATTGGTGATTTACCGGCAGCAGCAGGCTGATAAACACAAACATAGACTCTGCAATATTTCGTTTTTCACCCGCATTTCTCTCGTTGTAAACACTCCTTTCAGATCCATAGTTACATGGGGAAAGATTAACCGCTTCACTTTCATGACACTTTTTTTTTATATTGTTCATGCTGCTACCTGACGATTGTATTCGGATTGAGAGAGAATTTTCGAACTGTCGTGGTTATGTGTAGCCTTCGTTAACTCCTTCACTACAGGACATCGCCCCAAATATGAGTAAAATGACCTGGTTTCAGCAGTAATAACTTCAAAATACGCCATGGGAATGAAAGGGTAATGTTCGATTATCACTTTACCTACATTTAGGAAGTGGGATTTAGTAAAGGCCGTCAGTGGTGCTGAGGCTCGTATGTTGTAATCAAGGACGTGAAGGTTTTGACAAGTTCTCAGTTTTTGAGGTGAACATTTGTGGATCGTTCATGATTATTGTATTTTATAACCCTGCATACCACATTACAGAGTGCAGTCAGCAGTGATATGGAGGCCAGGCTTGTTTTGTCATCGTCAGGTGGTCTAAAATTGTCGACAAATACTAGGGGCTTGAGATCCCCTTGGCGATCATAGGCTTAATAATACCTCTTCACAGACACATAATGATGCTGAGAGAGAAGATACAGAGAGTTGTTTGTACAGGGGCACTAACATTCAGGTTTCTATGACTCTTCACAGACACATAATGATGCTGAGAGAGAAGATACAGAGAGTTGTTTGTACAGGGGCACTAACATTCAGGTTTCTATGACTCACTCTGAGCTGAATAAAATCGTCTGGTGTCTGCTAGGATAGAGTACTCGTTGTCTTAACCATGAGTTAATGGTGACAGCATTACACCCTCAGGCTTCTATAGGCATTGAGCTTAGTAAAGTTTCCTGGCGTTAGTTGGAATATTATACAGGAGAAGACGTGGCAATAAAAGGGTTATTATGTAAGCAAAATTACTGTTGACGCCAGTACGTACGACTTACAGAAAATATTCACATATATATCAACAAAATAATATACAAAATATGCGTGAGAGTAAAACAGGATACAGGTCTACACTAGAATATGCAAATGATTATACAAAAGTACACATACAAGCATACATGCTGATATAAGTATGTAATATACAGTATAATATAGTGTACTGCATACGAAAGAATATTAAAAAGTAGACTGTACGGAAGGGCATGGTGTATATAGATAGCAACAGATCATACATGTGAATATATACATGCAAGTAAATAAAAACAGAAGTACATAAAACTTGCACACGAAATTAAACTGAAGTGTACACAGGGACAAACACGTGTGTAGTAGCAGAAATTTACATGCGAATATTCAGACACTCTCAAAGCTCGAAACAGCCGCCAGGAAGCAGTCCAAATCAATGAAGCATGGGAAAAGCACCTGACAACCGGAATATGGAGGTCCCGCCCCACGCCTCCCTAGTGGGATGGTCCGGGCTTTTGGCAGGGTGGGTTTGTAGTTGTAGTTGTGGTGGTGGGAGTGGCTGCGGTAAGATATAACTATAGTGGTGGTATTTGTGATGGTGATAATCATACAGGATCATGGAGCAGATCTGCGTCCTTTGTCACATTCTCGTAGCCCAGTGGCAGAAAAAGACACTGCTACAACTCATCTTTTCCATAGTACGTCTTTGTGACTGTCGTATATCCCCAGCGTGAATCTGTTTTTACGGCTCAGCATTCAAGATGGAGAGATGGCAATTTTAGGTTCTGGTTGTTGTTGTTGTTGTTCAACCCTAGTCTGTCTGACTCAGCAGACCCATCAACCGCAGGCAAACAACTGTCCCTGCTGGGCCATCCTGTGCAGTGAACCGTTCCCTTGCGGCTGACAGCGCCCCACTGTTGCGAGGCGGGAGGAAAAGTGCGGATATTTTGTTCTTGGATGGACATAGCATTAGCGTCTCTCCACCCAGTTAACAGAGACACCATAGTAGTCTCCTTATCACCCTGTTATTTGGTTAAATGCTTACCACTCACCTTGTCACAGTGTAGAGCCATCTGAAGTGGAAAGAAGAGTAAAATAAGAGACAGGAAGGAAAAGCCGAAATAGGAAGAGAGGGCAGCAGACACAGGGATACAATCATAAAGTTGATGGAGGAAGTAGGCAGCACTACAACAGGTGAGTGGATGATGGTCGCCACCATCGTGAAAACAGTGATTGTGGTAATTTGTGGTGGTAGTTGTGGTTGTGGATATGCATTGGTGGTAATGGCTGTGGTGGATTTGTGGTGAATGTGGTGTTGTCAATGGTTATGGTGGTGATGGTGATGGCTGTACGGTAGTGGTGGTACAGATAATGATAATAATGACTGTGGTAGTAGTGGAGGCTGTGGTTGTGGTGATAGTGGTCGCGCTGTTGGTTATTTTGGTTATGGTGATGATAGTATTTGTGGTGGTGTCTTTTTAGGGAGTCGGAGAGTAGTGGACTTTATGTGGTGAATTTATGGTACCTTAAACTGGGGTGAAGCGGACGATTTTTTCGTTTTTTTGTGCCATGTAATCTAGTTTTTAATTCAGTCCAAGATCTTAAGTGTTGTGTGTGGGGCTGGTCCACTAGGGTAACGAATCATAACAGTAAAAAATTTAAAATGTTTCATATATAATTATTCTTAAGTGTTGTATGTGGGGCTGGTCCACTAGGGTATCGAATCATAGCAGTAAAAAATTGAAAATGTTTCATATATAATTATAACAAATATAGTAATGAGTGTCCGAATGTGTACTCAAACTTTGATGAATTCGGACACACTATAAATTCGTACATATATAGAAAATGAATGCATATGACTACCCTGGGTTCCCAGTTTAGTCTCGGCCGTATGTGGGTCCATTTCGGACGTTCTGGGGCTTTAAAAAAAATGTTCTTCCAGTACAAAAATAATGCCACTCCCTGACAAAATAAACTAATGACTATAATGAGATATGAACACAACAGCAAATTTATTTTTTTCCTTAGTTTAAATGAAACATATTAGAACACATGTAGATAATATAAATCTAGCTACAAACCTTAGTACTGTATATACTTAACAATCATTTCTGACTAATAATTTCGTTTTTGGAAGACTAATGGAAAATTAGATAAAGGTGATACTTAACATAATTATTTGGCTTTACCAATTTTTTGCTTGCCTTTTTCACTACGATAAGGACCTTGATCTCCACCAGTTCTTTTCTTAAATGTTCTAGTCATTGGGTGACCTTGCTTAAACAGGTAATACCATAGAAGCTCAAGAGTATACCTGTAAATGACACATATGAACCCAATTACACACAATATCCACATCTGGCAAATTATAGGCAATTGTACATTGTAAAAAATGTTATTTTTTCGTTCATACTCCCCCTGTCCGAGTTCACCCCAATGTCCGAATTGACTTCAATTTGCATTAAAATTTTAAAAATTTCATTGAATGCCCAATTAAGAGATTAATTGAGAAGATAACGCCAATTACTTACGTTCCACTTTCACACTACGCATGAAGGTACATCTGGGCACCGAAGATTTTCTTGCATCTATTCATTAACATTTCTTTGATAGAAAGTTTGCCAATGTTACGAATTTTATTCTTTTTACATATGTTTGCATTTTAGTATATATTTGGTATGTGTCACGTGATATTTTAAATATCTTTATACGCAAAAGTACAGTAAAGAATTACAAACAGTTGGGCGCAAACAGATTTCTAATATGTTTATTTATTAATTATAAATTAATTTAAATAACTTTTTATTGCAATAATATCCGAATTCGCCCCGAGTCCGAATTCTCCCCAGTTTACGGTACTGTTTTTGACTGATGAGTGGTGACAGTATTTTGGCAGTGGAGGGTGTGCTGATGGTAACTGTGATGGTAGATGATGGTAGTGAGACCTGTCATCAGAACTAACTAACTAACGGTACTCATTTTTAAAACCCTTTCACTTCGATTTTTCTGTTTCTTAACTATACAGTACTAATTTCTTTTCTTTATTCCAACGCTGTCTTTCAACATATCCACCACAACAGCTTGCATCACCTGACAACAGTACCTGAACCTTGTCTTCAACTTATCCATCGCTTATTCTTTCATCAACTCATCATTAAATTCAACTCATCCATCCCGCTAAGAGCTCTTTCCTTCAACAGTCAATCAGTATCCATGAACTCATCCACCTTACATGACAAGCAACTTATTTTTTCCTCAGCTCAGCTTCCTAACACTCCCGCCTAACCTCTCGTCAGTTCATCTACCTCAGCCAACCCTCCCTACCCTAGTTCAATCTCACACACCTGCCTCATCCACGTCCACCTCACACACCTGCCTCACCCACGTCCACCTCACACACCTGCCTCACCCATGTCCACTTCACACACCTGCCTCTCGTACGTCCACTTTACACACCTACGGTACCTCACCCAAGTTCACCATACTTACCTGCTCGTACTTCACCCGCGTCCACCACACACCTGCCTCACACTGCCCTGCCCCCTCACACACCTGCCTTTCCCACCTCACACAGCTGCCTCGCCTATCACACACACCTGCTTCACCTACCACACACATCTACCTCACCCACCACACACCAGTCTCACCCACATCACTTCAACACTCCCACCTCACACACCTCTCTTATTCACCTCACACAACTGCCTTATCTAACTGCCCCACTTCTCCGTCAACTCATCCATTTCATCCACCCACACCTGCTTGCACCTTCTGTCAGCCACAGCTCAGAGATTAATAGGACCATCAGGCCACATCTTATCAGCCAGTGATGAATTAGTGTCCCCCTGGGGGTGTCGGCGGCCCAAGTGATGAACGACTCTCCCAGTAACTCCACAAAAACCATTGATGAAATACGCTGCCCACTCAACTTTAAGTGTATCTCATCAAAGCATTAATTCCTTCTTTAAGTTGTTGTATTTTAGGTTATTCTTGCTTTCTCCAGACGATTTTACGACCGGTCTCCTTAGATATGATCATTTTTACTGACGGAGAGTGTGAAGGATATTTGCAGCTCCTCCAGGTCGGAAAGTCCCTACTGAGTTGAATTAAATCGCCTGGATGTTGCAAGATTGAATTATATCGTATATCATTAATGGAAAATGGTTAATCCAGTGGTGAAGGATTCTCTCGATTAATACACACACACACACACACACACACACACACACACACACACACACACACACACACACACACACACACACAAGCATCACAAAGAAAGTGGAAAAGGTGCAGACAGAGCTGCAGACAGGAAGGCCTTAGGGAGAGAACAGTTTATACAGCAAAGCAAGAGATGGAAAGTGGAAGAGATACATAATGAGAGCTGCTGAGTGAGAGTCGCAAAGTGGAAGAGGTGCCATGTGGAAGCGTTGCATAGTGGAAGAGCTTCAAATGATAAAAGTTGCAAAGCGGAAGAACTGAACACAAGCAGAGTAGCAAAGTGGAAAAGCTGAACACAGGAAGATTGCAAAGTAGAAGAGTTGCGAAGTGGAAGAGTCGCGAGGTGGAAGGGTTGCAAAGTGGAAAAGTTGCAGAATGAAATAATTGCAAAGCGAAAGAAATGCAGAGCGTGAGTTGCAAAGCAAATGAGCTGCAAAAGGAAAATGTTGTAAACCGGAAGTGTTGCAGAGTGCGAGTTCCAAAGTGGAAGGATTGCAAAGCATATGGCAATGCACCAACTTCTTCACCTGTGCTCTGGTAAATCATTCAGGATAACTAACATCAGACTGGCCATAAATCACACTACGTTGATTGTTTCACAGTTAAGCGTGTGTGTGTGTGTGTGTGTGTGTGTGTGTGAGAGAGAGAGAGAGAGAGAGAGAGAGAGAGAGAGAGAGAGACGAAGAATATAGCTATAAACTAAATACTATTCACCGTTATCCTAGTATCACATGGCTTTCCTCGGCCATACAATCTTGCCTGGTAAAAGCAAGAATAAGCTACAAAATACAGTAGAATACGTTACGGCCACTGCAAAGCCAGTAGTCTGTATCTCCACAGTAAGTCAGATCAGTTCCCCGCCATCCTTTCAGCCAGACCGCCATTATTTGCACCATTACTGCACCAGGCGTCAACATCTCACTCTAAACTTTCCAAGGCTCGTATTCTCGTCGGGTAAAGAGTCTCCCTAACACCTCCTCCTTAGCAATTTAGTCTTGCATATCGCTTGTTATTATCCATTTTGTGCTTTATTTTGCAGAGTTTGGCAATTACATGATGATGATGATTATGATGATGATGATGGTTGTGGTGGTGGTGATTATTGTTATTGGTATTATTTTATGAATGGAGGATTCCTGTAGTCTGGTGTGTGTGTGTGTGTTTTTTTTTTCTTCATACATTTATTTTTTCTTTCCTCTGTTCATTTTCTGTTTTAAATAATTACTTCTGTGATGTCTTCTGTTGTACTGTAGCACCAGGTAATTGTATTCAGTTTCGGATACAGTTACCTGGTAATTGTATCCGAACACCTCTTCGTGACTAGCATTATATACTAGCTTCAGTCTGTTGCTATAACTCAGCATCCATGATGGAGGGATGGCAATTTAAGGCCAAGGTAGAGTGAACAGAGTATACGAGTTTGTCTCAAGTTGAAAAATAGGCTTCTTATTTTAGTAACAATTTATATAAATACGCCATCAGATCAAAGGGGTTATCAATATATTATGAAAATAGCCGACGTCGCCATATTGAAGAAGGTGGCTTTATGCCTGATATGACACGATTAAATTCACGTATAACTCAACACAACGGCACCCATCTACCAGATCTGAAATTTAATTTAGTCTTTTTTTTTTCTTTTTTCTTGCTAACGTAGGGCGATTTAATTCAGAATTTGGGGACATTTTCTGAAAGGGGATAGATGAAACATTAACCTAACCCCTTAACCCCTACACTGTTAGGAAACTCTGGTATGCCGAAACTGATAGGCTGAAATTTTGATAGAAATTGATAGGCAGAAATTTTGATATGTTGAAACCGATTGGCTGAAAATCTGTCATCCTGAGTATAATGTCTGGTATTAGCAAATAGATACTCTGCGAGGACGTCACCATATCTACTCTGCCATTCTTTAATATCCCATCAGGAGCGTTGGGGCTCGGAGCTAGCCTCGTATTCTCGTTGGTTGAGGAAGCTCCCTTACACTTTTTCGTAAGCGATATATTTTGTTTATTTCACCCTACTGTCCTCTACTGTTACATAAATCATTCATACATTGCCAAACTCTGCAAAATAACGTACAAAAAGGATAATAAGCAGCGATATCTAAGACTAAATTGCTAAGGAATAGGTGTTAGGGAGCTTCCTTATCCGACGAGAGTACGGGGCACAGAAAGTTTAGCTGGTGAGATATTGATGCCTGGTGCAGTAATGGTGCAAATAATGGCGGTCTGGCTGAAAGGATGGCGGGGAATTGATCTGACTTATTGTGAAGATACAGAGAGACTCCAGCCTTTGCGGTGGTCTTAACGTTTCTTTTTTGTAGTTTATTCTTGCTTTTACCAGGCGAGATTGTATGGCCAAGGAGAGCCGTGTGGTACTAGGCTAACGGTGAATAGTATTTAGTTTATAGCTATATTCTTCCTCTCTCTCTCTCTCTCTCTCTCTGTCAAGTACTCTAAAGGTTCAATGAGCGATACGTATTCATTTTTCATTTTTAATTGTCTTACTTTCTTTTTCATCGTATCGTTGTTGCAGTTTTTTTTTCTCTCTTTCTCACACACACACAGAAATTTATACTTGCATGTTTTATCGAAGTAGCTAATACACTCAGTAGATTAACATAATTTCCATCTCATCCTGCCTGCTATTCTCTGTCCATCTCTACTCACCCTCAGCTAAACAAAACTAGTTAAACAAGTCTCACGATAGCTGGCATAGACTGGTAAAGTTGTCTCGACCATACGCTGGGTAATGTTAGTCTACTGTAGTCCTTTTATTCAAACTAGTCCAGGTATTCGTCCTTTGGCTCCTTATTTCACATAGCCTAGTGACAGAAAGTGAGCAATGCAGCTTCCTTTACTGGCACTTCTAGTGGCACATTCTACTGATGACTTCTTATTGCAACTCAGCATTTGGGATGGAGAGATAGCAGTTTGAGGCCAGTTTAAAGTAAAAGTCGTATGGAAATAATATGT
>NC_136954.1:27160200-27162700 GCF_032717465.1 Coenobita brevimanus | reverse complement strand
TAATGACGTTAGTGTCCTGTCGTACGAGACTCAGATTACTCTAAGTTGTCCTAAAATTACCAGCTTTCCATCTTAAATACCGCGTTGGAACGATAGATTACTATCAGAATAAGGTGCCAGTCACAGAGAAGTTCCGTGAAAAGGATGCAGAGCCACAGTAGTGTTTGTTCCTGCCTCGGAGCTACGTGAAATAAGCTGCGAAAGGATGAAAATCCGGGCCAGATCAGACTAAAAACAGTATAGTTTCGTAAGTTGAGTAAAATGGTCCGTTGGTAGCAAGAGGAGGATAAAGCAGGCATCTTGGTTGAATAAACATAGCGTCTTGGATTCCTCCCTGAATATTTACTAAGCTAAATGAAATCGTCTGTCGGTAGGAAGAATAAAATAAGACTTCTCTAGTAATTTCTCTACAACCGTCCACAAATAAAACAGGTACCATGGAAGTAAAGACGCAGTGTCCTGCATCCTCCCATCAACATTCATAAGCCTAATAAAATCGTCTTTCGGTAGCAAGTATGGAATATGACACGTCATGGCTGTAAAGGCAGAGTTTCCTGCATCCCCCCACCCCCTTTCAACTTTCCTTGCCACGAATTAACGCTGCCAAGTTGGGTCCCGGAATGGCCGTCCACCAGTACGCTATTTCGGCAGCTTCAACTGTTCTGCCTCCGCCTCTGTTGTGCTGTTTGATGTGAGTGCTGAGGGACGCTGTGTGTGGACTACGGTGCTGGCTTAGAACCCTTTGTCTCCGTGCTGGGTAGTCCTATTGTGTGGATGGCTATGCTCTGTTCCCCTTAACTTGGCCCAGATTTTCGCACTTCTGCATCATTTCGCGTAGTTCAGTGGCACTAGAAGAGCCTGTTGCTGCTCTGCATCTTTCCGTAGCATTTCTTCGTGACCAGCATTATATTCTAATATTATTATATTGTTACTTCTGAGCATTCATGATGGAGAAGTGGCAGTTTTAGGTTACACTAAAGTGAAAGAGTAGGTAAGGCATGTGGTTAGGTTCAGCAGACTGCCTTTGAATAGATTAGGTTACTGTAGATTAAGTTGTGTTGATTGAACTATGTTACATTCGGGTAGGTTAGACTGAGTTAGGTTAGCTTGGTCTGGGTTAGGTAGGGTTCGGTTTAGATTAGATTATGTTTGGTAGGTTGTCATGTATGATGGGAGTGATGAGGGGCTGTGTATTTTGTCGAGTTGTGATGACGGTATGGTACGTAGGTAAGTTGCATAGTCAGTTTATTAGTTAGGGCTGTGGATATTTTGTTTTATCAACCAGTGGAGAGAGACCATCTGTTGAACCCATGGGTAGGCTCTTATGGCAGTACATGGGAAGGTTCTGTTGTTGTGTTGTCCCTGTAGTTTGTCGATTTAATTAGGTTTTGTCACTTAGATTAGGCTGTGATTGGTTTGGTTGTGTTGTGTTGGGTAAGGTTAGGTTGTGATGGGTTTGGTTAGGTTGTGTTGAGTTGAATTACCTTGCTGAGTTAGGCTAGGTTGTACCGAGTTAGGATAGACTGTGTTGTGTTCAGTTGGGAAGGTTAAACTGCGTTGTGTTGAATTAGACTATGTTGTGTTGAGTTAAGACTGTGCTGTGTTAAGTTGTTTGATGTGGGTGGTGAGAGGGTCGCTTAGGCTCCTTTGTCGCTGTGTAAGGGGCGTGTGTGTGGTACGTGGATAGATTCTGTTGTTGTGTTTTACCCAATACATTTGAAGATTGTAAAGTCTGTGCACGGGTGAACTTACAGTATTTATTTATGTGAAGGGAAGCATAACACGAGGGTATGACACTAATTGGCGAGTCCGACGTATTGGTTTGTGTACTGAGACGTCTAGACAATTAGCGTGTGTGACTGGGCCCGAGAATTTGGAAGGGATCGAACAGGAATTTGCAGTGTATGCGTAGGAGATGAACGATCGGACACCACAACTGAGAGAGATTATTAACAACAGTGTAATCAATGCCAATGTTCATTTTTATACGGTGTCAGAAAGATATAAATAGCATACCCATTCAGTACGATAAGGTCTTTTTCATTATATTCTGGCTTCATCTGGTAATTTTTTTTTCTTCACCTTATAAAGGACTAACTCGATATCGAGGACTAAAAGATACCCAGTTTTTATCTCATCTCTCCACCTTGTCCTCGCTCTCCCTATCCTTCTCTCCTAGCCGGTCTCGTACGCTCTCCTAGTCAGTCTCTCACCGCTATCGCCACCACCATTACAACCCCCAGCATCTCTGTCAACATCCTCTTACCTTTTGAGTACTGTGCCAACTTTGAATTTTGACGTGGGTACCTTCGTACTTTTTTCGTTCAGTACAGGGTAGATTGATCTGTAGTATTTTTCATCTTGCTTTTTCTAGACGAGTTAATTCCCCTTCTTATAAACTTTTCGAATTTCAAGAGTTAGTTATAGATTCATTGGCCTCCTATCTATTCGAGGGGGGGGGGCCATCCTAACCTGAATTAAATTTATTGAAGAAAGGACG
>NC_136954.1:27087700-27155200 GCF_032717465.1 Coenobita brevimanus | reverse complement strand
CAGCCTCACTCATCCCTGAGTGGCATTACGTGAGCAGTAAACCCCGACCATCCCTTGGATATAAACCTACACCGGCTCAATCCGATTGGAGTTCCGTAATTACCCACTACACCACCAGGCGCCAAAATCTGGTTTCATGGTTACCATCCAGCGTAGTAAATGGTTTCCTGGTGTACAGGAAACCATTTGGCTTGTCACTTATCGTAGAGTCACGCACAGGCAGAAGGAAAAGGAAAGAATGAAGGAAAGAAAGACAGAAGAGGATGGAAGGAAAGAAGGATGGAGGAGAGGAAAGGGCAGACACCCGAGAGCAGCGTATATAATTATAGTCGTGCAAGGGAGAGAAAAAGACGGCGCAATGTGGTAAGGGGGGTGTCGCGACGTTGGTGACCCAGACCCTGTGTGTATGAAACTGCCATTTTTGTTTTATTTTTCCACGTGCTTTAGAACGGACACAAAGTTGGGTCACAATAAAAGGTGTTTGGAGTGTAAATTTGATGAGCATGTGATCTCTTAATCGCCTCATCCCGCCAAGGCGGGGTCGCAATAAACCAAAAAACTAAAACAACCATGCAAACTCTTGTCTACTTGGGTTTTCTTCTAAGCTGGATAAATTCATCTGGCTGTAGAAACACTGGAAAAAAAAAAGAAAAAAATAAAGATAGATACACCTTGCGCGGGAAAATCTTTAGGGTGATACTGACTGACGGGGCCGGTCCTTGAGATGTCACCCCGCATTTAAAAAGCCCAATTATCATTCTTATGGGGTCAGTGGAGATTGCTTGAAACCTCTGAGCTGAATAAAATCGTCTGTGGCAGTGGAGAGTAATTACACAAGACGTTATGGAGCTGAGGGGGAAGGTAGTCACTGTTTTTTTAAATAATTTCACTGCCAGACAAATCCCTAAGACGTGAAAGCACCGTCTAATCGTGGCCAGAATAAAAAAAAAAGAAATGGTAGAAAAGGTTTTAAAAGTAAGCCTGAACTGAGCTACAACAGAACACAAAATGGAACGATGGGATAGGGAGAGTTTAGGGTTAGAGCGAGAGAGGATTTGCGAGGGAGGAAGGCAGAGAGTTGTTCAGAGACATGAGTGGAAAGGGAGGATGGCATGGATTCGAAACTGGGAGACTGGGATGCGAATGGGGGTGAAAAGGACAGAGTGGGATGGGAAGCTATACAACAGGGGTCATGCAGTCTTCCTGTCGACTTTCCTCAGCACCTCTTGCTAATCAGTTTATTTCTGTATCTGGTACCAAGCACTTCAGTCAGTTTAGAGCTAGTAATGAGGCAAAAAATAAAAAATATATAAAGAAGGGCGATTTGTGATATTAGTTAAATGATATGGAAGCTTCTTTATCGGAAAAAAAAAAGTCAGGGTTTCTGATAAATAACCTGCTCTTCCTGACATCTAAGGACTTGAGTAAAAATTGTCAAACTTGGTCTTTGATGCTCGTGGTGCTTCCTGTAGTTTGTTCATCTTAACTTGGCGGAGAACTTCGTCCTTTTGCTGCCCATTTCCAGTAACTCAGTGGGAGACGACAATAGTGCAGCTCCATATCTTTTCCATAACACTTCTTTGTGACTGTTGTTCATTCATCTTAACTTATCTGAAAGCATGTCCTTTTGTAGCTGAGTGGCAGAATTAAACCATACTGCGGCTCTACGTGTTTTCCATAGCACTTCTTCGTGACTAGCATCGTATTATAGTGTTAATCAACTGTTATAACACAGCATACAAGATGGTGAAGCTGTATTTTTAGTCATAAAGTTAACAGGATATAGTCATCATTGAAACCGGATCTGGACACGATATACAGATAGCCATGGAGGAAAAAAAAAAAAAAGGGGGGAAAGGCTCACCTCCCAATATTTTCCTCTGTTCTGTCGGACAGGTAAGTTGCATGCGAGTAAGAGTGGCACATTTGTTTTGGGTGCGAGGTAATGTGAGGGGGGGAATGATAGAGGACATTTTCTGGCAACATTACTGGAAAGAGGCACATTAAAAAGGCATTAAGAGGGAGAGGAATTTCGCTCACACTTGGATTTCCGCCATTGTGTTGTTGGTGATGGTGTGTGGACTGGGATGAGGCCGGGCACTGCCGCTGATGCCAGAATTAACAACACTCGTTAATGCTTAGTCGTAAAAAATGGCTGGCTGGATTGTAGGTGGAGTTAGTTCCCCCGCCACCCCTGCCAGTGTTTGTTTTTATCCACCCCCTGAAGCAGGATGGTATCATTTGCGGCAGCTCGCCCTATACCGTTGTACTGTTTTCAGCCTATGTCTGTCTGTCTGTCTTTTTGTGCGTACCTTAACTCCTCCAAGGCTGTTTTGATGGATTTGAATGACACTTCCCAGATGAGTTTGTTTGGTTACTCTGAAGGTCTTCCATTGTGTAGTTTTCCAACCATGATTCGTAGGAGGGTCAGCTCCCCTCACTTAATTAAAAATTCTCAGAAATAGTGAAAGAAGGGCAGATATCGCTTTGTTATCGTATTACGTGTACAGTGGACTCCGTAATTCGATATTGGGGGAGTGTGAACCCCAATTATTCATTGGGGGGTCAGCCTCCCCCCAAAAAAATAAAAACAAATAGGGGAAAGCGAGCATATGGATTTAAACGAAACTCCTCAGGTCAGGTCGTGTTGCTCGTGTCATTTGCTGTTTATAAATTTTCTCTTATTTTTAAGGGGGTTAGTCCTCCTTCAGAACCTACAAAGGATACAGAAATAGGGGAAAGAGGTCAGGTATCGCTTTGATATATCAGTGCATGTAGAATGGACTCCCATCCGCTAACTATTACTGCTAGTACTACTGCTTCTACCTAGTGTATCCTGGGACATAACCCCTTCGCATATATCACCACTGCCATCAAGTGGCCTTTACATTGGGATACTAGCTTCTTTATGTCTTATGGTGGAGGAGGCATCAAGTGGTTGATCTGTTCGTCTGTGCGTGTGTCCGTAACACTTTTCTGGGCGCGATATCTCCTGGACCCATCGACGGATTTCCACCAGACTTTTGTCAGTGATGTAGTATGAGATGATGAACTGATTAGGTCACCTAGATCAAGGAATCAAACGTCAGGGTTACTGTATATGGGGTCGACTGCATTTATTCTTGTGGGCAAAATATCTCTTGAACCCCTAGATAGATTTCAACCAAACTTTTGTCAGTGATACAGTATGAAGTTATGGTGAACTGATTAGGTCAGCAAGGTCAAGGGGGTCAAAGGCCAGGTTCATTCGACTTGGTTTATCCTTGTGGGTGCGATATCTCCTGACCCTCTCGATGGATTTCGACCAAACTTTTGTCAGTGATACAGGACGAATGGACGATGAACATATTAGGTCAGTTAATCAAGGGGTCAGTGCCATAAGGGGACGACTTCTTTTACCTTTAATTTCAACCCACAATGAACCCTGCCAGTCCGTGCGCAAGGCTTGGCAGCGGCATACCTAGCGACGCTCGGGTCGCGAGTTCTCGGCGAACGATTCATGTATATCATACTAATATTATGCTGACATTCTTTCAAATCGGTATACCACAGACTTAGTAATGCAGTTTCCATGTTCTCTTTGAATGCTGAGGAAGATACTGGACATCTGGTATTATGCGTGTTATTATCAGATATTTTATTTCAGTGCTGACGAATACCAAATGTTGTCAATGTATACCGTGGAGGCTGTTTTTATGTACAGAGAGAGAGAGAGAGAGAGAGAGAGAGAGGGAGGATGTCTATAACGAAGTTAAAATGATGTTCAGTCGTTGTCTTATGTTTCTCAGTACCTACTTATTCATCCATTTAGATCCCGTCATTATGTATTCATTTCCTCACCTTCCATGTAGTATTTTTTCACATTCATTTATTTAATCAACCCTTGTTTTAAGTGCTAAATGTATGGGTATCAGTGCCAACTTTTTTTTTTTTCACCAATACATAGAGTGAAAATCTCAAGAAACAGAAACAGGAGAGGGAAATGCAGAGGAATTGATGAGAATACAACCTCAGTGACATGAGCCAGTATTCTCATAGGATGGGGAAGCTCCGTAATAACTTTTCCTTACCGATTTATTCCCGCATGTGTCATTTTAATCATTGTTTTCATCTTATTTATTCAGTCTTTGTCGATAATACAAAGGAGTAAATATGAAAGAAGAGACTGGTAAGTTGTAACACGTAAAATGAGTCGCTAAGAAAGGGATGTTAGTAAGCCTCCACACTCTACCAGAATACGAGCGAAAGTGTATCTTAATATTTCACTGCCAGCCACGTGTTGGTGATGTACAGTACTGTGACGGACTCGAAGGTGAGCTAAATTTTGTGTGGTGTTATGGTTGCCATCATTCATGTTCCGACCCTTTAGGTAGACCCTGCAGTGTTTTTGTTTTGAATATCAGATTTTTTAAAGCCTAGCTCCTGCAGTTCGATTTTTTAAATATTACTAACGATTCTAGAAGCGATTCTTATTTACATTTTCGATTTGAAGGGGTCAGGTAAAATTAAAACCCCCTTTTGTAAAGGGGTATGTCGAAAGTTGAATAAGATGGTGTGGATTTAGCAAGAATAAAGGTACGACAGTGGATGTCAGTACAGGTTGTGGTGGAAAACTTGATTGGAAGCAAAGATTGATTTGCTACTTTTTATCGCTTTATTCGTCATTATCATCATCATTAGCACTAGCATTATCTATCACTGTCATTGTCGTCATCGTCATCTCCATCAGTATCACTAATACCATCATCGTCATCTACATTTTCATCAATACCACTATCATCATCGTCATCGCCATACTATCACTATCATGATCATGATCATCATGGTCATCATGAGGTATGGTCCAGGAAGCCAGGAAAACATGAGTGGAATGGGCCACTCTCTCATTCAGTCAACATTCAGGCCCCTGGAATCCTGACTCCACCTCTTAGGAACTATCACACGCACCCTTTTTAAATCATTTTTCTTCATAGCTGAGCTTCATCATCATCATCATCATCATCATCATCATCATCATCATCATCATCATCATCGTCATCATCATCATTTTCATCCTTTGTTTCTTCTTCTTCTTATCCTCCTCCTCCCTCTCTCTCTCCTTCATTTTCGTTTTTTTTTCTTTTCTTCTGTGTTTTATTGTTTTTTCCTTCTTCTTCTTCTTCTTCTTCTTTTCTTCCTTTCTTTTCTGTTTTTCATTGTTTTTTCCTTGTTCCTCATCTTCTTTTTATTATTGCTATTATTATTATTGTTTTTATTACTGCTTTTATTATCATTATTATTATTATTAGTAGTAGTAGTAGTAGCAGTAGTAGTAATAGTGGTGGTAGTACTAGTAGTGGTGGTAGTAGTAGTAGTAGTAGTAGTAGTAGTAGTAATAGTAGTTGTTGTTGTTTGGTACTTTCAGGCAGTTTTAATCAGCTATTCAGTGCGTAGATAATTAGGTTAGTCAGATATGTTTTGGAGTAGCCAGAAAAATAAAGAGAAAAGTAGGTAAATAAACAAATAAATAGAAAGACATACAGAAATAGCTAAAGTTCTGTGATTAAGTTTGGTTAGGTTGGGTTACGTTTTTCTTGTAGCAGTTAGAAAAATGAAAAAAAGAAAATCGTACTTCCAAGACCACGTTCATACTCTAAATACCGTAGCCTCTTGAGATTCGTAACACCTTATCCTTAGCGATTAATCTGTACATTAATCCTCTGTATCCTTATCATCTTGTATGCAATTAATGTAAAAATTTGCCAGTATTAAAACGATAGACAACATACAAGGGAAGGCTATGGGATAGGATACGAAATAAACCGCTAAGGGAGAAATGCTAGGAAACCTCCACTGTAACTCGTACCAAGAATCTAATTAATCAATCTGGCGGGAGATGGGTCGGGTCCTGTCAGAGCCACAGGACATCACTGTACTCTTTTTACTGTAACTTGGCGGAAAATTGTCCTCCCTCCACCTTGAATCCTGTGCCTTGCAATAGCTGAAAAATGGAATGTGATGCTAGCCACAAAGAAGTACTATGAGACTGATACAGAGACGCAGTATTGCCTTTATTCTGCCACTGTGCCATGTAATAAGTTTGCACAAGGAAAAAAGTCCTGGTCATGCTAAGCTAAAAGGAGTATAACATGCTAAACACGAGACTCCAATGATACACCCCGATTCCACTGACTCTTCATGATGGTAATTTATTACATGCTCATTCCTGCTACTCTTAGACGATCTATATTAAAATGATCAGATTTCTGTATGTTTGATTGTTTGTTTGTTAGCGTAACAGAAAAAACGGCGCTACGTAGCGCAATTAGAGCAAGTTACCGTTAAAATGATCTAACTCGAAAGATAAAACAATTTCCAATCCAATCGGACCACCTCTTCCCGAGTTATGACTCATTTCTGGCCTTTTGACATCGAGGGGAGGCCGTCTAAGGCGGCATTTAAGCGAGCTTTAATTAATTTACGAAACACACCGCTCGAGTTTTTAAAACGTTACCTCAAGACACAACATTTCCACATGTCTCTTTTAAGGAAAATAAGATCGACTGGACACATTTAGTACAAGAAAATGAATGGTCTCTCCTCTCTTTACTTTAACTTGGACTAAAATTGTTCTCTACTTTCTTTAACTTGGCCTAAAATTGTAATATTTCCATCTTTAATGCTGAGTTGTTACAATAGTTTAACAATATAATATGATGCTACCGAGGAAGAAGCGATTTGGAAAGGATGCAGAGCCACAGCAGTATCTTATTCTGCTACTGAGCTACCTGAAATAAGCAAAACAAGAAAAGAAAACTAAAATCTAGACCATGTTAAAGTAAAAGGAGTATAGTTACAAGAGCCCTTCGGACGTACGCCGAGTAATTTCGGAGCCTCTGGACTCTCTAACGCACAGTTATGAAACTCAAATGATCCTTCCCAAACACAAACACAAAGGAAAAATTGCGCTGAGAAAGAAAGCAGTTGTCCTCCCGCTAAGTAACTAGAAAAAAAAAAAAAAAACAGCTTGTACAATCTAATTAGGTGACAAAGAGAAGGGTAATGTAAAAGATGATCTGACATGGGATGATATTACCCCTATACGTATTTAAAATGAAATGATATTTCTACTCTAACTTATTTAAAATGGGATGAAATTACCACTCTTACGTATTTAAAATGGGATAGTACCACTCTCACGTATTTAAAATGGGATGATATTACCCTCACATATTTAAAATGGTATGATATTACCACTCATACTTACTTTAAATGGGATGATATTACCACTCTCACGTACTTAAAATGGGATATTACCCTTTTACATATTTAAAATGGTATGATATTACCACTCATACATACCGTATTTAAAATGGGATGATATTACCACTGCTACGTACTTAAATGAGATGATATTACCACTCTCACGTATTTAAAACATAGTCTTTGGAATAATTCAGCCGTTTTGACCTGTTAAAAAAAAAAATTCTCCTTAGTTTTCAGCCTTATTTAAGTAACTTTCTGTTTTAATTTTTTCCTTACGTGTTGTATCTAAATTTTCAACTTTCGAATAATTTCTCTGTCTCTCTGTCTCTCTCTCTCTCATCTTAACTTTCACCTTTGTTTTGCTTTCAGTTCCTTGCTTTTATTTTTTTCCCAAAAATGTTTTGTCAGCTGTCAGTGTTTCCTCGATTTTCACTATTTCCCCATTTCAAGTCTTACGTCTCAGTTTTTCAAATTATAGTTCTTTCTCTTTCAGCTTTTGCTACTCTCTCTTTCTCTCTCTCTCTCTCTCTCTCTCATCTTAACTTTCACCTTTGTTATGCTTTCAGTTCCTTGGTTTTATTTTTTTTCATTTTTCCAAAAATGTTTTCTCAACTGTCAGTCTTTCCTCGATTATCACTGTTTTCTCGTCTTCAAATCTTACATCTCAGTTTTTCAAATTATAGTTCTTTCTCTTTCGGCTTTGGCTGCTCTTGTAACTTTGAACTTTTTTAAACCTTATATGTGCTATTCTTTCAGTCTTTCCTCATCTGTTGTTTTGTTTCATCATGCTAACCCATTTTTAGTTTCATTTCTTATCTGTAAATTTTCCTTATGTTATGTTTTCGCTTTCAGCCTCCCCCATTTCTTTTTTTTTTTCCAAATTTACTTGTCTTCTTTTAAAGCATTAATTTAATCTACATGTAATTTGTATCCTCTTTGCTCCTCTTTTTGCTGTTTTTTTTTTTTTTTTTGCTTTTCTTAAATTCAACTCCTTTTTTACTTTATAATTTTATCTTCTTCCATTTCTTGAATTTCTGCTGTCGTGTTTTTTTTTTTTTTTGTTATTTTTCCATTTCGGCCTTTTAGTAATATAGTTTCAACTCTTTACTGCCCTTCTCTTTTACGTCCATTTCCTCCATTGCAACTTTTGATGCTCGCTTTACTTTGTTTTAAGCCTTGGTTTCTTTTTTCTAGTTCAGCCAACAGCATTTCAAGTCCGCTGTTACTGATTTGTAATGAATGGAGGACACCTGTATTCTGGTGTATGTTTTTTTTTTTTATTTTTTATTAATTTGTTTTATCCTTCCTCTGTTCATCTTGTAAAAATGAAAGATGTTTTGTAGCATCTTGAAATATATTATGAGCTTGAATTTCTTTTTTAACATTAATTTCTTCGCATTAAGCTTTTTTTTTACTTTTATTTTCGGCATATTATTTTCATAGTGTCTGTCAGTTTTGCTCTGATTTACGTGGATTCATTTCTTCGTTATAGTTTCTCTTTCCGTTTTTTTTTTTTTTTAATTCCTTTTTTTTAACTTGATTTTCACATTGTTAGCACTTTTAGGTTCATATGATTCACTGTGGGTTGAAGAAAATCTGGAGTAGAAAAGTAAAATACAAGACATAGTTCCGAATGACTTAAGCTTCCATTTCTGCCCATAAAGCTGTATTACCTGTTCTCCCGGGCAAACACTACCAGCTGTATCGAGAAATGTGGTGATATTTTACTACATACCTAGAATGTGATGATATTTTACAACATAAGACAATGTGGTGATATTTTACAACATAGCGAGAATGTGGTGATATTTTACAACATATTCTTGACTTCATTTATAATCTAAAAAATAAACAGAGTTGTAATATCTTTTTAATATTTTGGAATGTCACGGTATTAAATTAAGTTTAAATTTCCTTTCTTAATTTAGGACTCAGAACGTGCAAGGTAACCCAGTAGGAAGGAATTTCGCCTCATAGATTCCAACCCTCTTATGGGCTGGAGTTTGCCATTGTTAAATTTGTACCTGAAAAATAGATTAGTTGAAATGTCGCTTCACCACACTGATTGCCATTTCGCGTCGCCAAATTTAACACTTTTTTTTTTTTTTAATGAATAGAATTAACAGAACGAGGTGTACATTGATGTCGAGGTTGAAGCGAATGAAGCGACCAGACAAACACAGATTGAATTATTTAACGAGGCAGCTGAGGGCTAAGTCAGTTATTATATCAAATAGAATTTTGTTCAGCTACTGTTGTTGCAAGGGATGAAACGCGAGAGAGAGAGAGAGAGAGAGAGAGAGAGAGAGAGAGAGAGAGAGAGAGAGAGAGAGAGATTTTCATCAACTGATGGGATTTGATAAAATTTAGAAAAACGTGTATGTGTTGGTATAGCTTGTCTGTATAATAGATTTGATATCCATTTTCTTTGCAAGCAGATATACTCGTAAACTAGTGAATAGATAGGATAAAGAAAAGGAATTCAATACTTTGTTACTCCCAGAAGAGCAAAAGAGCTGAGTAAGGTATTTTCAGAAGTTAATTCATGGAGGAACCTTTAATTACGGACTTGAAACTGCGTGACCATGAGCCAGTAGGCGAAAGGCAGTATGGTAAATAAAGTCTCCTCAAAATTCCATATGCAGCAAATTGTGCAGGTAAAGAAGTTACATAAATTAGTACGATGACACATTATTACTTTAATGATGTTATGGTCACTTTCTATATTGTACTTAGGAAAGAGATCTTGCAGTAGTAAGACCCTGCATCCATTAATTCCTTGAGCACAGTAAGATCTATGGTGTTTTGCTCTTTCCACCAACACACTCAACATGGGAGACATGTCATAGTGTGTGTGTGTGTGTGTATTGAAATGACCGCCTTGCACACGCCTAACATGCATAGACAGCCCACGCTAGTCGTGCTGAAACGTGGTTCACTGAGAGCAGTAAGGAATAGGGAGGTGAGTAAACAAAGGCGCTGTAAGAGTACTGTAATCCCCACTCAAATATATGGAAGTGAAGCTCGGATCTTGTTGGAAGGACACGAGTCAAAAGTGAGAGCACTGGAAATGAGTTATCTGAGAGGAGCATGTGGAGTTACTTGGAAAGATTGACAAACATGTTAAGAATTCAAGAAGCGTTGTGGTCTTAACCCGAGGCGTCCCATCGACGTATGAGTACGTTGCAACATTTTGCATTTGCCAGTTCCGTCGATGTACTGGTACGTCGTGCAATTGCAAGGTGGATAATTTGCACAATTTTCAAAATTTGGGCCTGATTTTTCGTACGTAGGGTCTCTCGACCTTCCCCTGCCTGTCACCAGGCGGGGACACTCGGGGACCCCGTGCAACCCGCGCTCACCCTCAGCTCGGTCACTCACCTGTTAGCAATGGTCCTGCTCAGACATGGCGCATAAATGTCTCTCAGAGGAGGAAATCCAAGCCGCCCTGGATGCCTTTACAGGCGACAGTGATTCCCCACTGGATGACGAGGTTGTGGACAAGGATTATGTCCAACCAGAGGAGGTGGAAAGCAGCAACAGTGATGAGGAATTCCCAGGAAGAGGCGCTACGTGACTTATCGTGCTGTTAGAGAGGGCCAGCCTGCACAAAAACAATGTACAACATCCTCTCGGCAGCCCCAACGTGATGTGGAGCCGGATTACGAGGACGAGGATGGAGCCGTGGGACGTGCTGCCATGTGGTACGGCCAAGAAATTATCACCCATCGTGGCCTCGAGCGCACACCACGTCTTACGAGCAGGTATGGGCCTAGTCTTTTGTTTGGGGAGGTCGGAAGTGGCGTGGAGGGAGTGGGGAGTGAAAGGGAAAGTGCAGGGAGGAGTATTGAAAGTGAGAGTGGCGGGAGTGAGTCATCGCTCTCTTGTGGAGGTGTGAGGCGGCGGGAAGTATCACGTGGGTGAGTGAGGGTGCGTGCTGAATCACGTGGGGTTGTGATGGAGGGGGAAGGTGGGGAGGAACCAGTCCCCAGCACGTCTTATGCTCCCGTATATACCCAGACACGTGGGCGAGTGAGGGTGCATGCTGAATCACGTGGTGTTGTCATGGAGAGGGAAGGTGGGGAGGAACCACTCCCCAGTACGTCTTATGCTTCCCAATATTCACAGACTTCATCCCCACAGCCCCCTAATGTTCCACAAGGCCGTAAGGGTAAGGGTAAGGGAAAGGGAAAGGGTAAAGGCCGAGGGAAGAGGAGTTTTTTTTTTTTATGTGAAGAAGAAGGAACCAAAGGCCATGAGCCCGCAAAACTGTTCCTTCCAAGAGAAAAACAGAATACAAGAGAGAGCCAAATTCAAGATCCATTCATTTCGAGATGCCTGGACACACTGCGTTTGAAAGACTGGAGATCATAGGAAGCAGGAAATACAGACAGAGGGAGACAGTTCTAGAGTTGACATGTTGCATAAATGAAGG
Organism: Coenobita brevimanus; assembly: GCF_032717465.1. Taxonomy (NCBI): domain Eukaryota; kingdom Metazoa; phylum Arthropoda; class Malacostraca; order Decapoda; family Coenobitidae; genus Coenobita; species Coenobita brevimanus. The sequence continues at coordinate 27,143,520 of NC_136954.1, read as the reverse complement.
ACTGGGAGTAACGGTTAACTCTTGCATTAGAGAGTTGGACAGAAAAGGGGTGAGAGTTTGCTGCTAGACGGGTGCTACACACCCGTCGTAGAAGTGGAGGAATGCATGCAGACAGTTCAAAGGAACAGTGACCATTGAAGTAGTGATAGAAAAGAGACAGAGATGCAACATGGCGGCGAAGAGACAGAGGTTGAAGGGAGTCAGTAAGGGGGGGAGAGTTAATGAGACAAAAAGCCTTTGACTCCACCCTATTGAGAAGAGCTGTATGTGGGGAGCCTCCCCACACATGAGAGTTGTACTCCACACAGGGGCGGATAAAACCCCTGTATAGAGTCAACAATTGTGCAGGGGCAAAGAAGGAACGGAGTCGGCTTAGCACACCCAATTGCTTGGAAGCAGATTTTACAAGAGATGTAATATGATCTTTCCAAGACAAGTCTCGAGCAAATGAAACCCCATGCATGTTCAAGGATGATGCAGGATTAAGTTGAGTAATATTAAACATAAGTGGGTATACCTGTGGAAGATTTTGTCGGGTTGATAGGTGCAAAAACTGAGTCTTTGATGCATTAAAAACAACCAGATTATTTTTACCCCAGTCAGAGATACGAGCTAAGTCAGATATTAGATGTGCCATAGCCTCATCCTTTGCCTGTTGAAATAACTGCTGAGATGGACGTTGTGGGAATCGAATGGAAAGGTGAAGGGTGGAGTCATCAGCGTATGAGTGGATAGGGTTAGATGTACAACTTAGAAGGTCATTGATGAATAAAAGGAAGAGAGTTGGTGATAGGACAGAGCCCTGAGGAACACCACTGTTAATAGATCTAGGAGATGAATGATAGCCGTCTACAACAGCGGCTATAGAACGACCAGAAAGGAATCTAGAGATGAAGGCACAGAAAGAAGGATAGAAACCGTAAGAGGGCAGTTTGGAAATTGAAGATTTATGCCAGACTCGATCGAAAGCCTTTGAGATGTCAAGTGCAATGGCAAAGCTTTCACCAAAGTCCCGAAAGGAGGATGACCAGGAGTCTGAAAGGTAGGTGAGAAGGTCGCCTGTAGAGCGTCCCTGACGGAACCCATACTGACGATCAGAAAGAAGGTTGTGATAGGAAAGACGCTTTAAAATTTTACTATTAAGATTAGACTCAAAAACTTTTGAGATACAGGATGTTAAAGCAATTGGGCGATAGTTAGAGGGTTGGGAATGGTCACCCTTCTTTGGGACTGGCTGAATGAGAGCAAACTTCCAGCAAGAGGGAAAGGTACAAGTTGACAGACAAAGGCGAAAGAGTTTGCCTAGGCAGGGTGTAAGCACAGAAGCGCAGTTCTTGAGAACAACAGGAGGGACTCCATCAGGCCCATATTCCTTATTAGTACTGAGGCCAGCAATGGCAGAAAATACATCAGCTGAAGAAATTTTAATGTTAGCCATGAGGAAGTCTGAGGGGGGAAGTGATGGAGGAACAGCACCGGAATCGTCTAAGGTGGAATTGGAGGAGAAAGTCTGTACGAAGAGATCTGCTTTATCAGTAGAAGAAATAGCTACAGAGCCATCAGAGTAGAAAAGAGGAGGGAAGGATGATGAGGTAAAGTTGTTAGAAAGGTTTTTGGCAAGGTGCCAGAAGGAGCGGGGAGAGTTCGAGTTGGAGAGTTGAGAGCATTTTGTACGGATGAAATTATTTTTAGCAGAGCAAATAACAGACTTAGCACGATTCCGGGCAGAAATGTATAAAAGATGTGATTCAGGGGTGGGTTGGCTCCGGTACCTTTTATAGGCCCTCTCCTTGTTGCGGACAGCATTAGAACAAGCGTGATTAAACCAAGGCTTTCTTGAGTTTGTCAAAGGATATGAGAAAGGAATGTATGCTTCCATGCCCGAGAGAATAACCTCCGTAATGCGCAAGGCACACGCAGATGGCTCCCGGCCATGACAGCAATAATCATTCCAGGGAAATTCAAAGAAGTACTGCCTGAGGGCCTCCCAATCCGCAGCTCCAAAGTGCCAGAGACTTACGTTTTTTTGGAGGGTCCGCAGGCCGTACCGGAGCGATAGGACAGGTTAAGGTGATAAGGTTATGATCGGAGGAGACCAACGGAGAGAAAAGATTAACAGTGTAAGCAGAAGGATTAGTTGTAAGGAAGAGATCAAGTATGTTGGAGCTCTCTTCAAGGCGGTCAGGGATATGGGTAGGTTGCTGTACAAGCTGCTTTAGGTCATTAAGGATGGAAAAGGTGTAGGCTTGTTCACCAGGTGGATCTGTGAAAGGAGAGGAGAGCCAAAGGTGGTGGTGAACATTGAAATCTCCAAGAATGGAGATTTCAGAGAAAGGAGAGATGGATAGAATGTGTTCCATCGCAGAAGTAAGATGGTCAAAGAATTTTTGATGGTCAGTAGAATTAGGAGATAAGTAAACAGCACAGATATATTTAGTCAGAGAATGACAGGAAAGCCGAAGCCAGAGTGTAGAGAATTCAGAAGAATCAAGTTCAGGAACATGAGAGCAAGATAAGTTGTTGCGTATATATACACAACAGCCACCTTTGGCTTTGAAATGAGTATAGAGAATGTAGGAAGATACAGAAAAGGATTTGCTGTCAGTTGCCTCAGACAGCTGAGTCTCAGTTAGGAAAAGAAGGTGAGGTTTAGAGAAGGAGAGGTGGTGCTCAACAGAGCGAAAGTTGGAGGAAAGGCCATGAATGTTGCAGAAATGAAGAAGAAGAGAGTCAGACAGTGGTTCCAGGCACCTTGAGTCGTCACCGGGAGATGGGCTGAAGGTGGGGGCATTTATGGTCCCCCCCCCCTGGGACTCCAAGGCTATGTTATTCAACGCAATTATGAAAATTTTGAAAAGGAAGTGTGGTGTGTACTGTGCATGTAGTTTGGTGTTGATAGTTGGAGAAGCTTGTATGCTGGTCTACTCTCTGTTACTGAGACACTGAAAAAGTTCAGCAAAGGGGAATGGTCGGGACTTAGTCCCGAGGGCTGATGAAACGGGAGCTCCAGCTCTCCCTGTCATCAGCTTTCCATCCACCTTCCGCACTCCTCCTCCTCCCCAACCTCCCCCACCAGCATCTCCTCCCCACCCAGACGAAGGCAACGATGGGGACGAAGGTTTTGTGAGTTGGAATTGGGAGGATGGGAGTGATTTTTCTCCCATTATTCACCACTTCACTGAGCAGGGGTGTGCTGGCTGTACTGCTCCCGGTATTCACCCAGATTCCACCAGGCTGGATTTTTTCCTCATTTTTTTCAGTGAGGCTTTTGTGGAGGAAACAGTGGACCAGACAAACCGTTTTGCTAGCAGCCAGCGACGTGAGAATGAAAGACTGGGCACAAGGAGCAGGCTTTGTATCAAATATGATTACCCAGTCTCCGTTTCAGAAACGTTTTTATTTTTTGCCCTGGTACTTTTGATGGGTATTGTACGAAAGAATACTGGACAAGGGACCCTGTTATGCTAACACCAATATTTGGCCAAGTCATGAGCCGTAATCGCTTTCAGCAGATTCTAAGTCGCCTCCACTTTTACGATGCTGATGATCCTGCAAATGCGAATGACACAGATAAAATGAGGCGAATTAGGTTGGTCTTTGATCACCTGAGGCAAACATTTCGTTTCTCATTTTATCCCTATAGAGACCTCGTCACAGACGAGAGTCTCGTGTTGTGGAGAGGCAATATTTCATTTCGGCAGTACATACCCAGCAAAAGGCACCGTTTTGGGTTCAAGATCTTTGTTATGTGTGACTGTAGGACTGGTTATGTGCAAGACATAGTCTTGTACACCAGTGCACAGACAGACATAATAGAAGATCGGAGTATTGGACTGTCTGGAGCAGTGGAAAAGACAATGATAGAAGACTACTTTCATCGTGGTCACGTCCTTTACCTGGACAACTGGTACACTAGCCCTCTTCTCGCTCGTTATCTACACAGGCATGACATGGGAATCTGTGGTACCGTCAAGGTGAACCGGCGTCACATGGTCAAGATGGGGTGCAAACTTGACAGAAATGAGGTTGTCTTCTTCCAGGCCAACAGTATGCTTGTAACAGTGTGGAACCACAATCGAGAAGCCAGCCTCTTGTCCACGATTCACCGCCCCTTGATGCACTGTACAGAGTCCGTGGATTACCGGAGCGAGAACAGGTGCCACATATAGAAACCTGAGTGTGTCCTCGATTACAACATCAACATGCGCTTGGTGGACCAGTCAGACTTCATGATATCCACTGTCGAGTGTGCCAGGACCACGTTGATGTGGCACAAGAAGCTCTTCTTTCACTTGCTAGATATAACTGCCTTGAATTGCCACCACCTGCACGCCATGACAACAGGAGTTCAGGAAACCTTTGAAGGGTTTGTGAGGGAGCTAACACGAGAGATTTTTGCCCGGTATGCAATTGAAAGGCCCAACACCGTACGCGCACTGCCCCTACCGCCCAAGCTCCCCTGAGAATATCCGCCCCCCATTTCCCCACTCCTATACCTCCCCAGCCAAATAGACCTAGGCCCCAACGCAGGTGTCACGTGTGTAGTAATTCCCGAGTGAGACCCACCACTAAAAGGCACTCGCTATGAGCGCTTGGAGTGTGACGTGGGTCTCTGCATTCACCCTTGTTTTAGTGAGTTACTTCTGATGTGCTGTGAATGCGATATGACGCTGATACTCAGAAATAAATGCGACAAACAGTTGCTCATTGTAATTATAAGGCCCGTAGATCTGTAAATAGTAGTATGTAAGTGGAAACGGGTGTAATATAAGTGGAAAATTATTATGTAAGTGTATAAATATGATCTAAGTGGAAACATACCTAACGAGGGTATTGTTGTGCGATATTCTGACGCTCAGTGGCATAAATAAGCCAGTAAATATGTAAATATTAGTATGAAAAATGCAAACGGGTGTACTATTAGTTGTAATTTTTGTAAATGCTGAAATTTATTCTAAGTCAAACTATTTCTAGCAAGTGTATATAAGTGCGATTTTCTGACGCTCGTTGGAATAAATAAGGCCCGTCTATATGTAAATAGGAGTCTACAAGTGGAAACGGGTGTAATATAAGTGGGAAATTATTATGTAAGTGTATGAGTATTATCTTAGTCGAAACATTCATTGCGAGAGTATTTGGTGCGATATTCTGATGCTCAGTTGAATAAATAAGGCCCGTAAATATGTATAGTGCAGTATTGGGTGTAAACGGGTGTAATGTAAGTGGGGAAGTATATTTGGAACTGGAGAAATAAAGTAGAAATTGAAACACGAGTGGTAGAGATTGTGATTGCTACGTGAATATGTGCTAGATTTCGCTAAATGCCCTCGTAATGAATGTAAATACTTGAAAACATTTATAGTGGTGGAGGAAAGGTTCAATATAAAGAAAACAATACTATGAAAGTGATAAAACAATATGGTATGTTGAAATACGAGTCATAGCGAGTGCGCTGAGTAAGCAGATGTGCACTATAGTTGTGCTACATGTCATTGTAATGAATGAAAACAACTGAAAACATTTACAAACAGTACAAAATGGTAAAATGGCATTGAAACAGTTGTATACAAATAGAAAAAATGACATGTTGACGGAAACAAGAAACTTAGCACATAGCGTGTTACCACTCTGACCCAACTCGCTATGTTTGCGCGAAGGTACAATGCTTATTTTTCATATATATGTCAATGAAATTCATTTTATTGTTACTCTTATTGTTTATTAGTTCAAATTTAATAAATGTAGAAGTGTTGCTTGTGGTTTCTCCCAAAATTACATACCATAGAAAACGTGAGCGACTCACACGTCAATGATAGAATACGATACTTGGCGCGGGGAACCTCACCTGTTCCGACCACTTATGGACCACGGTAAGCCCTTTCTTGGTGATTCTCCTTTGTTTCTCAACAAAAGCGGAAGTTTTAGCCAAATTTTTTTTTTTCCAAAATAGCTCGGGATTGGGGGGTGTCGGAGGTGCGAAATAGCTCGGAACGTGACGGGTTAATGTAGGTGTGGTAAAATGTATTTATAATATTTTCAGATACTTTTGGCCCTGTGGTAAGGATGGAGAATGAGAGAACGGCTGTAAGATTGTATGTTAGTGAAGTGAAGGAGAGAGAGGGGAGGGGAGAGTGATGAAGTTATGGGATGGAGAGATAAATGAGATGGAGATATGAGTTGGAGGAAGGGCAGTCAAATAGCAAAGGCCTGAGTTTAGTGGAGGCGATTTGTTTCTGACCAGCCTTTACGGGATTAAGGTACCTTGTGTCAGATAACAGGTAGATAGTTTTTTTTAGAGAAGTGGCCCACCTCCACCTTTCGCCCACACACGGATACAGGCTTTAGGAGTTTACAGTGAGAAGTTTGTGTTAGCGTGGGTGTGTTTAAAAATGCCGTAGTAAATTTAAGTCATCGAGGGACTGTACTGGGTGGGAATGTGTGAGGGCATACAGGCTTTAGGAGTTTACAGTGAGAAGTTTGTGTTAGCGTGGGTGTGTTTAAAAATGCCGTAGTAAATTTAAGTCATCGAGGGACTGTACTGGGTGGGAATGTGTGAGGGCTTAATGGAATGACATACTACTGCCTTCAGTGGCATTAAACCAACTCCAGAAGTCTGCCACCTTCAGTGGCATTAAACTCACTCCAGAAGTCTACTGCCTTCTGTGGTATTAAACCCACTCCAGAAGTCTACTGCTTTCAGTGGCATTAAACCAACTTCAGAAGGCGTATTAAATGGACACGATACTGACTGGAGCTGGGCACATGAGGTTCCACCCTTCGATGTGAAAATCTTAAGCAATTAGCACATATATAATGTCTGGAGACTGTACTCATGTTACTCTAACTTGGCTAATATTCCATCCTTTTGGAGCTTATTACACGTAAGTTTGTGGGGGAAAAATACAGCAGCTTCTACTCTGCATCGTTTACGTAGCACTTCATGACCGGCACCTTATTCTAGCGTTAATATTCTGTTACAACTCAGCAGTTAAGACGGAGAGGCGGCAGTTTTAGGCCAAGTTAAAGAAGGTATCGTGTTTCTATACTTGCGCTGGTCTGAGAGAGAATTATTACCCTCCATATTTTTGGTGACGGATTGCTCGAAATCAATGTCATAAGACTTTTTTTTATTTTTTTCTCAAATGTGCTGCCCGGTTCACCTTCCCATAGAACAACCGGTCGTGATATGCAACCCGAAAATTAATTAGGAGTTTATCACGGGGAGAGAGAGAGAGAGAGAGAGAGCGAGCTCACCTGAAGGGCAACTTAGCATCCTAAAACAAGAGGCTGTCAGAAATTGCAACACCCGCGTCGGACAATCGGTCTAATAGACTGTGCACACAGTCAGTGAACACCTGTTATTTTGTAAAGTGATGATAAAACGATTGTTGGAAAATAACCATATTGGCGTGATGAACTGAAACTCCCTCCTTGCCTCTGATCCACTGTGTATAGTGTAATTCGTCACCGTGAATGAACCCTTGAACGATTGCTCTCAGAATCGGTCTACATCATCCTTACCTGACCCTTAACCCATCCACGTAGTTTAGTTCAAATCGGATCAATAGTAGTTAAGTTGACATTACAGTACCTTATATGGAGTAATTCCATCCTTGTCCAACCTCAAACCCGTCCGCCAAGTTTTATCCAAATCGAATCAAAGGTGTCGTGAGTTATGGACCAGACATCTACCCTTGCCCTGCGACCTGTACCTCTGTTCTTGAAACTGAATCACGTCACCCTTTCCTGTCCGCCACACATTGACCAGGTTTAGTCAGTAATGTGTCAGAACTGTTGAGTCGGTCTGACCTGTGACCTATTTCGCCCCCAGATTAATTACCAGTTCTTCTGATGCTCCTCAAATTCGTGCAAGTCTGTCCAATAGTTTTTCGGTAATCTTACTCTCAGACAGACAGATAGACACAGACGAAAAGACAGAAAAACAGACAAATAGGAACAAACACCCTTGCTCTTAGGCGATCGGGTGAATAATAATAATAATAATAATATTAACAGTAGTAGTAGTAGTAGTGGGAGGGCAGTGGTTGAATTGGTAGTGGAGTGGCCTGCAGTCCTAATGGACCTAGGTTCGAATCTGGGCTGGGGCAGGGAACAGTTTAAGGATTTTAATTTCATTGTTATGAGTCCATATTATAATTACAAATCATAATAGATAGATAGAGAGACAGATAGAAGCAGGAAGTCGGATGATGAGTGGGAAATCCCCTCTGACGTAGCAGGTGCGGACTTTGTCGCTGACTTGCCCACGTATGCCAATATACTTAACAGGGTTCACCGGTCCGGTCGTACATATCCCACCGCTGCCACCAATTGTCATAAAAGACTTTGTAGTTACTTGTAGTGGAGTTATATATATATTAGACTTGTGGATGAGCGGTTGTTATACTTGAGTAGCTTTGTAAGTAGATATTCTTGAGTTCCCATTTGTCATTCAATGACAAGGAGAGGTAAAGAATAGTATGGAACTATTTTTATTTGTCTTGGAAATATTAACAAGTCTCTCACACAGAGCGGAGTATAAAGTAGAGTCCCGCTAGCTATCTCTCTGTCTCGCTGTCTCTGTCTCTCTCTCAAGTTGCTAAGCCCTTCTCCCTGCGACCTGTCTGTTCTATGGCTAGCTTCCTTCTGAGCTCTCTTTCCTAAATTCTGAAACAGAAGTCGTATCACGTGTGTTCCCTGTGATTGGAAAGTTCTAGAAGCCTGTGTGTGAGTATGTGTGTATGTGTGTGTATGGTCAACAAGGGTTTGTTCACCGGGTGAATTGCTGACAACTAACTGACTGGCTACTTCGTAATCTGTCGTCAGCTTTTCCTCAGTGTAACTTGCAAGATCATTTCCCATTCCCAGGCTCGCATAGAGCTGTCTATCAGTCTATTTATCTATCTCTCTATTATGATTTGTAATTATAATATGGACTCATAACATCATTAAAAAAGCAGACTTTACTGATCTTCCTGAACATGTCATGAAAATACCCCCGGTAATGCCAGTACACCAGTCTTGTATGAGACAGCCACAACACGTATTCAATATGGACGGTGGGTGTTATTGCCGAAGTGGTGACATGTGGAGGTGTTTGGAATGTAGGACTGCTGGGCCTTGAGAACGGGTTGTGAAGCATATGCCCAGAGTCGGACGCACAAAAAAGTAGTAGTAGTAGGAGGAGGAGGAGGAGGAGGAGGATTAATGATATATAATAGTAATCCTAATAAGCATTGTGCCGGTTCACAGTAAAAAGATTTCCATATGGAGAAGAAATTCCTCTGATAGCAAAACTCTTCTCTCTTGATCATCATAGTTAACACTAATACTTCTAGATGAATCTTGAACTTTTCCTAAATATGTCTCGTATATCCTTCACACACACACACACACACACACACACACACACACACACACACACACACACACACACACACACACACACACACACACACACACTCTCTCTCTCTCTCTCTCTCTCTCTCCACCCGTACTCCACATTCTCTTATAACCTTCCCTCCTATTTTCCAGCCACTTTGTTTTTCCCCCTGCCAGCCTCCTCAGCATTCGCCTCGGCTCTCCTCTTAACCCCGAGGCTCCCGCTGTTTACAGTATTATTCTCCTTGTTTACAGAGCAGTCCATTATCCTGTTTACTTCGTTCTCTTTCTTTCATTTTTCACAGGTAAGTCTTCACTAAGTATTTTCGTTTTTTCAGTTCCCCACACAACTAGGTCTGCGGGATAAAATCCACTCATTCGATGTAGTGCTGTCCTTAGGTGATTCTGCACTGAGTAACAAGTCAAATGGTTTCCTGCAACCTTGGAAATGTTGGGTTGTAAACATGTACCATAATCATATGACGCCTGGTGGTCTAGCGGGTTGAGGCGCTGCAACTGGGTGAGGCCTGTAAAGGTTTCCATCTGAGGGGTGATTGAGATTTGTTGCTCATACAATGCCACTCGGGGATGAGGGAGGCTCGTCATCCATCCCATAAATGTCTGGATTGAGTTGCCTAGCCCCGGGTCCGTACTCTCCTGACGGTGCAAAAAGGATTGGGTGATAGATGAATGGATGGAAGGGTACTGGTACAATACTGCCAAATTTCGATCACCTTTGGAAGTAAGGCTAATACAGTATAATGAATGGTTAACACTTTCACCCCGAGGTTCTCCCAGGGTGAATAACGGTGTGTGGAGTTAGCCAGAATTCAACACAACTGTTTCTCGGTGACGAAGGGGTTCACTGGAGGATTTTTGCTGCCCACTTACTCCATGAGGTCTGCCCTAAGCTGAGTAAAATCGTCCGTCATTACCCAGTGTAATATTCAAAATAGTCTAGGTCCTACCATGAAGAGGTTAACTGCTAGTGTAAGATGTATTTTTCTTGATATCCTTGCCACTATCAGGTTATGAGACATCGCACTGCAAGACATGTACAGGGTGGTCAATATATAACGCTTCTCTTGCACTCCGCCGGGTGTTATCTCGTGTGTTCCTGGGACGGTACAATCAACTTTACGGGTCTTCCTGCTCTTCTATCGTTGCCTTTGACCCGTTGAGTAATTACGCTAGTTATAACTTATAATTAACAGCCTCGAGAGGATGGGGTCTGTTGTGGATTGCTCTCCTTTGTACTCCTTTGTGCCTTGCATCATTAATTTTCCACTCTCACTGTCACACCTACGCCCTCACCAGCAGACTGAGCCGTCCTCACAACACATAAGATAGGGCCAGTTTGAGTTTCTAGTTGAGTGCTATTGATGGAGGACCCATATATAGCCTTGACTGACCCTTTACAGCCAGTAGTTTCTCTTAAGTTAAGTAAAATGTCTGGGGGAGGCAGGAAGGAAATAAACAAGACGTCATCTCAGTAAAGGAGTTATTTATTTACTGATGTATTTATTTATTTGTATAATTATTCATTCATTTATTTAGTTTAGTTGTTAATATATATCTGTTTACTAGTTTTTTTATTTAGTTATTTGTTCAATTATTTCTTTATTTGTTTACGGTATTTATTATTTATTTGTTTATTTTTTCCTCCTGTCGGGTGCTCCTCTCGACCCCATCCCGAGTGTGTGTATCAAGCGTCCAGAGGTATTCATAAAGATTCTTAACTGGTTCACCCCCAAGGCCTGTATTCGTGTCGGTTAAAGTGGCTCCCTAGCACCTCTTCTTTAGCGAATTATTTTTGGATACAGCTGGTTTATGTAATTTTGTAAGTTATGCAGGAGATTGTGATAATAGAATTATTCATGTAAGAAGAGGAGAGCAGGTTGTAATGACCAAATAAATCGCTTAGGAAGATGTGTTAGGGAGCTTCCATAACGGGCGAGAAGGTGGGTGCAAGGCAGATTTTCTTTCCGACACACTACCACCAGACGATTTTATTAAGTTAGGAGGTACATCCAAGAGTGAAGGGGTTAGTGAAGGCTGTGTAACCCCTCCAGTTGGAAAGGTCTCTCCCAAGCTTAATAAAATCGTCTGGCAGCAGCAGGGATGAACATAACCCCCCTCCCCTCGTTTGTAGTGGTTAATTTCTTCAGTTGGATAAAGTGTTCTTTTTTATATTTGCTCTCTCCACATAGTTTCCCTCTGTTTTAGAGAGATTTCGATCTTTTGACCTTAGAATCAGCCTTGACTAATAGCAGTAGTAGTAGTGGTAGTGGTAGTAAACGCAGGAGGAGGAGGAAGAGGAGGAGGAGAACAGCAGCAGCAGCAGCATCAATTTAGTAGTAATCTTAGTAGTAGTAGTAGTAGTAGGTGTATTATTATTGTTATTGTTATTATTATTATTATTATTATTATTTATTATTATTATTATTATTATTATTTATTATTATTATTATTATTATTATTTTAAAATTATTATTATTATTACTAATAGCAGTAGTAGTAGTAGTAGTAACAGTAGTAGCAATGGGTGTATTATTATTATTATTATTATTTATTATTATTATTATTATTATTAATGTACAGTAGTAGTACCGGTAGTAGTAGTAGTAGTAGTAGTAGTAGTGGTGGTGGTAGCTCCAACCTCAGGCTCCTCTGAATGTAAACCCGGTGGACTACAGGACGAAGCTGGTCTTTTCCTGCAGCCATCCATCCTCCTTTCGGGGTATAGGGAGGGAGATGAGGGACGTGTGTATAACCGGACAGTATAGCCACACAGTCATATCGGTGCCAGCGTAGTGAAGGGGTTACGATTAAGAAAGTTTGTGAATACGGCAGCCGATTCCCCGCAGCAGTGGTTGTGTGTGTGTGTGTGTGTGTGTGTGTGTGTGTGTGTGTGTGTGTGTGTGTGTGTGTGTGTGTGTGTTTGTGTGTGTGTGTGTTTGTGTGTGTGTGTGTGTGTGTGTGTGTGTGTGTGTGTGTGTTTAGAGTGTTGGTGTGGTGTGTGCTGTGTGGTTTGGTGTGTTGTGTGGTTTGGTGCGGGTGGGTAGGTATAGTACAGTGTGGTGTGATGTAATATAATGTGTGGTGTGGTGTGGCGAGGTGTGTGATGTGATGTGATGATTGGTGTGGTACGGTGCGTGCGGTGTGGTGTGGTATGGAATGGTGTGGTGGGGTTTGTGCAGTTTGGTGTCGTATGGTATGCTGTGTTGTGGTGTGGTGTGTGTAGTGTGTTGTATTATGACATGATGTTATGTGAGGTGTGTGCTGTGTGGTGTGGTATGGTATGGTGTGATATGAGGTGTGTGGTGTGGTGTGGTGTGATTATTATTATTATTTTTTTTGTGTGTCCGACTCTGGGCATACGCTTCGCAGCCTGCTCTCAAGGTCCAGTAGTCCTCCTACATACCATACACCTCCACATGTTACATGGTATGATGTGGTGTGGTGTGTGCATTGTGGTGCGGTTCGGTATGGTATGGTGTCATGTGGTTTGGTGTGGTATGGTGTGATGTGGTAAAGTGTGTGCGATGTGGTGTGGTATGGTATGGTGTGATGTGATGTGGTGTGGTGTGTCTGGTGTGGTGTGGTGTGCAGTGGTATAATGTGATGTGTGGTGTGCTATGGTATGGTGTGATGTGGTGAGGTGTGTGCGGTATGGTTTGGTGTGATGTGGTGTGGTGTGTTGGATATTGTACAGTGTGGTGTGGTGTGTGGGTGTGGGTGATGTAGTGTGGTTTGTGGCGTAAGTGTGGTGTGGTTCGTGGCGTAATGTGGTGTGGTTCGTGGCGTAGTGTGGTGTGGTTCGTGGCGTAGTGTGGTGTGGTTTGTGGTGTAGCGTGGTGTAATGTGGTGTGTGGTGTGGTGTGGTTGAATTCAGCAGCACACCAGTTAATAATTACGTTAGACTCTCGCCTCTTGTTTCTGTTTGCTCACCCCTCTCATTTCAAAGGATACTCAAGGATGGGGGGGAGGAGGTAGGCGGGGAGGTGGAGGAGTTAGTGGATGGGGGGAGAGAGAGGGAGGAAAAGAAGAGGAGGGAGAGGGGGAGGGTAAGGAGTGATGGGGAGGGATAGTGAGCAAGGAGGTAGGAAGGACTACCGGTAGTTTTTTTGTGCTACCCGCTAACTTTTTTTTTTTTCAATTCAGAAGTGACGTCTGGTAATGAAGGAGTTTATAAAGTCTATATCAGACCCTGAAATTCGCCAGGTTTGTCCTAAAGCTGAATACAATCGATTGGAAGCTGCAAGAATGTGATGAAAAGTAGAAGAGGAATAGACAGACACAAGGATGTGAGATGAGAGTGGTGGGAAGGTGGGCAGGGAGGTGGAGGGAAGGTAGACAGGGAGGTGTGAAGGGAAGGTGAGCAGGAAGCTGGAGGGAGTTTGGGCAAGGAGGTAAAAAGGAAGTAAGGGTGAGGGATATGAAATTAAGTAAGCAAGAATGGATTGGAAATATAGACAGAAGTAGGAGGAGGAGGAGAGAATGAGAGAGAGGGTGGGGAGGAAGGTTGAGAGAGAGAGAGAGAGGCCTGAAGGCTGGAGCTCCTCAAGAAATTAAGCTGGCATATTTTTCATCTAATTTTGACTCATTAGGGAGGAAAGACTGTCGGGATGATGGCAGGCAAAGAGGCTTTTTTTTTTTTTTTTTTTTTTTTAGCTGTCATATTAAAATCTTGGTATGTCCAGATCTTAACACTTTACTTAGGGGAAGGACTGCTCCTAGTAAAGGAATCAAAATAACCCTTTACTGAACAAAAGCTATATTATTGTTACATTCAAATTATTTCGCCTAGAACACAGACCCTTCTTGGAATTATAAGGGAGAGGTCTTCAGCGTACTACCCTTCGCCTACCTACTTCTTGTCACGAACCTCAGGAATATCCAATGCGTTAAAATGCGAAATCGTTGAACACCGTTGTCAATGGTGCACCGTGCGCACTATGGGATTAACCCCACCAGTTCGATGACTTCCGCCCTCCCCCCTCTTCTCTCTCTCTCTCTCTCATTTTTACTAACTCCAATGCATATAATTTTGCTTAGGGGGGATTTGTGGAACTGTATGGGTTAGATACAGCCTTCATTAACCCCTTCACTAATTACAGGCCTCCCCTTACGCTGAATAAAACCGTCTGGTGGTAGCAGGTAAAAAGTAAAGCTAGTACAGAAATGCTGGGTAGATGCCGGAACTCCAGGGCTCTTATGTGGGACTTCTCTACAGTCGCTGAAGTTATGGGACTGAAGCGCCTCGTTCCCGAAACGATGTTTGTGAGTGACAGACAGACAGGGCCTGTGCTAGAGATGCTCGCATACCAAAAGTACGTCCTCGGATTGAAGGGGTTAGCCTTAATCCTCACGCGTATTTTATCGTATTTTATTCCAGCTAATTCCAGACGACTTAGTTCAGGTGGAGGTGGGTCATAGGAGCCTGAGTGTTAATACTGGTATAACTATACCGGTCGCGTTACCCTGATTCTCTTGTGCCCCACCCCCTTCTGATGCCCCGCCCACTTACAGCTCTACTCGTTGCTGATTGGCTGAGATAATTATTCTTCTTACTGATAGAATAATGACCCTTATCACGAAATATTATCGTATTATTTACTTTTACTTTGAATTCATTTCTGAATGACAAAGGAAACACTAAAATTTGCTAACTGAATCAAAATCAGTTTGAAAAGAACCAACCTGCCTCCTCCCGCGACTGCAGCTGAGTTTTGCCGCCAAGAAAGTTCGAAGCTTGGCAATAACACATCGCAGCTGTGCCGCTATTACTGTTAAACATATTAAGTCACCTATTTGTCATGGCTGGTAAGTTACCACAGTATCATAACCATATTGTAATTTTCCCTATTTATTTCCTTAATATCAGAGGTTTGAATATAGAAGTAGGAAAACGAAATGTCACTGGCTTCGCTTCGAAATGAGAAATCTCATTCTATACACGTGAAGTCAGTGAAATAGAGGGAAAAGGGTTTTGTGTGTGTGTGTGTGTGGATACCATATTTAAGGAAAAATGTCAAAACACTAAGTTTTTTTTAATAGAATATGTACCTTTTTATTTCCATAGAGGGAACTTTCGTTACTTTACAAACCTTTCAGGCCGATGACGTTCCTTGGTACTTTTTTCCAAGATCCTTTACTACAAAACATTTCCTAGTTAAATGAAAAAGGTATCGTTGCAGTTAAGGGGTTAAGTAAACGTTTTGTTGCTTCGATTAGCGAGAGCGCCTGACATGTTTGCCCAACAGTGGCACGGCAAAGCCTGGTTGCTGGCTCAGAGCTACTCGGGCCGACGGGTGAGTGGGCGTGGCCAAGGGGGCGGGGCAAAAGAGAAACTGGCCAACGCGACCGGTATAACCTCTTTATTGTCGGGAAAACTCCAGTATTCTATTTCAGTCAAAGCCAGGCTATTTTATTCAGCTTAGAATGAGTCATAGGAGTCCGAGTGCTAATATCATGTCCGAAATGTGACAGTACATACATACTGCAGTTAGTACTCTGTTTATATCTAGTGTACTTGTACAGTTGTTTTCAAACGTTCCATTCCTCTTCGTTTCTGGTAGTAACTCATAACATTATTTTAGTTTCCATAATTAAGAGTAACAGTTAGTTGAAAGTAACTGTTTAACCAGCCAAAGAGAAAATAGTGACTATGCAACTGTACCCACACTGATATGAAGGTGTGGGATACTTCATGTCAGGAGGAGGAACGAAACTTTTGCAAGAGACTGGATAGGAAATTTAATGAAATACCTGTGTTCATCAAAAGCCAATTAGCTTAATAAAATCCATATTGCCCTTGGAGCTAATATCTATACTGGTAGCGGCAAATTACGCCCTACCTCGTGCCTTTTAAATGTCCTGTATTTTCATAACTATAAACCAATTTAGCGCGCAGTTAGTTCGGTCTTTTATGATATTGACGCAGGGTGATACAGGTGATACACATAACACCGTGGCGTTAATTAGAACACATATCACCCTCCTAACACAAATGACCCACCCGTAAAAACGCGTTCAATATTTATCAAAACTGATCAAGGGTTGTTGTTGAAGAAAGTTGTTGATGCAGAGGGTTAGTAATGCACTCACACACACCACTGCCACCATCACTACCACCAACAACAACAGCGACATAAAAAAACAGCAACAACATCAAAAACAACGTAAAACACATCAACAACAGCTAAAACGAAATTCACCGTCTTGGCCATTTTCTCACCAGAGGCTGAGGTGAGATTGTTATTGAAGAGTAACACTGGTCTGTCTGGCCGAGCAGACCCATCTACCGCAGGCAAGCAATCGCCCCTGCAGAATCGTCTCGTTCAGTGAATCACTGTTTCTTTGCCATAGACAGCGTCTTGCAACTGTGAAGCGCGGAGATGAGTGTGGAGGTTTTGTTCCCGGATGGACGCCGCATTTGTACCTCCACCCAATTAACAGGAGCACCACTGTAGGCTCCAGACCACCCGTTATTTGGATATATGGTTACCAGCCAATGTTGTAAATGGTTTCGTAGGTTACAGGAAACCATTAGGCGTGTCCCGCAGTGTAGAGCCACCCGCAGTGGAAAGAATAGTAGTAAGAAATGACAGGAAGGATTTGAGAAATAGGAAGAGAGGAGAGCAGACGCAAAAAGGGAATGATAAAGGTGAAGGAAGTAGTAGGCAGCCTACATCAAGTGAGAGCATGATGTCTGTTACCACCCACCACCAATAAGGTGAGGTAGGATCCAGAATTAATAATAATAATAATAATAATAATAATAATAATAGGAATGATAATAATAATAATAGTAATGATACTGCTACTACTACTACTACTAATATAGTAATAATCATTCATCATTCAGACTCCCAGAATCCTGGCTCCATCCCATATACCTAATCACTTTGCACATTATTTTTTTCTTGATAGATGCACGTCACACACACATCTGCCACAGAGCTCTTTCCTCCACTATGCAAAACTGTTGTCCTGAGTTCTGCAACATCATCAACCAATACATCAACAGTAGCTCACCAGAACACGTGATGCATTAGTTAGGAGTATAATTAACTGAAGATATTGAACGTAAATGATAAAAGTGAACACAAGGGAATCACCACCATCACCACCACCACCACCACCAATAACAACAACAATACTACTACTACCGGTACTACTACTACTACTACTACTAGCTACAATTTAAATGCATATAGCAGAGCGGTAAATAATTTGGAAAGAATGGACAGTGTGTGTAAACAATAGTCAGTATAAATAACAACAACAACAATGCCATCCCCTGTAACAAAATACGCTAATTAAATTTTCATATCGGGTACGGTAACAGAAAATTAAGGGCTACTAATAAAAAAAACAACAGCAGCAGCAACAGAATAACAACAACAAACTAATCAGCACAGGTAGCAATAATTTCTGCATAATGTTCGAAAATAAAAGTAAAGAAAATAATGGACGCAGAAATAAAGATCGTCATAGAGACAAAATAATTCATCTTCATCAGCTATGTAAAATCGTCTGGCTGTAAAAAGAATGTTACATGGGGCATTGATTTTATGCCATCACATCTGCCACCACCACTACATCCACCACCACCACCACCACAACTATAACCACCACCACGACCACCACACCGCTACTACAACTACCACCACCAACACTATTACTGCTACCACCACCACTATCAACAACAACAATAATAATAACAACAGAGAACGCAGTAACACCTTCACTAACAACGAGCTCCATAATCTATCTACTGTATATACCTAGGCTGCTTCCCCCAAGGAAAGGGAGGTAGCCGAGACAGGACGACACACTCTTCATAAGCCAAATATAAAGCAACAAATAACTTCAAATAACTTTTACATCAAACGAAACTCTTGTGGGAAAAGAATGAAATGACAATAAATACAGTACCTCCTTCACGAAGCATAGCTCTCAAAATCAGAATGAAAAGAAAATGGTAAAAAAAAAAAAAAGTTCCTGGTAGTATGGATAAAAATACAATTAATAACACTGTGATTACCACACGAATTTCAAAAATTTTATTATGCACTAGTATTAGACGGTAATGAGAATCATAGAGAAAAGACGTCTTGACAGTGAGGAATTTAATGGAGGTCGTTCCTGAGAGGAGAGAGAGAGAGAGAAGAGAGAGAGAGAGAGAGAGAGAGAGAGAGAGAGAGAGAGAGAGAGAGAGAATCATACTCTTTATCAGATCCCAACTGCACCATCAAAATATAATCTGACACACACACACACACACACACAGCTTTTTTCCCCGTAGTCCTTTTAGAGAGTGTGAGCGGATATTTAATACAAGAATGATAGCAAGGGCTGGAGACAAGGCCAGATCACCCTTTCTCAACGCCAACTGACATCCACTACTTATAGCAGGCTGGGGAAATTGAGTCAACACACACACACACACACACACACACACACACACACACACACACACACACACACACACACACACACACACACACACACACACACACACGCACACGCACGCGCGCGTGCAAACATTTAAAAGGAATTGAAAGCCATTTTAAAAGGCAATCGAAGCCCGTTTTTAAAAGGAATTGAAAGTCTTATTTACAAGGAATGGAAAGCCATGTTTAATCTGTGTACAGAAAATATTATATAAAAATACTAGCAGGGGTACCCGGCATTGCCCGGCCAAAAAGGCGAGCACTGTAACCCTATTTGTTCTAGTTCAGTCTTTCTTTCTTCTTCAGAAAGACCATGTACCTCTTATGCTTTTGAAGACGAATTATAAGAGGTCCAAGAACTTTCTGTTTCAGCATTCGCAGACTACCGCACAGTATTTGTGCGCAGTTGTTTACTACTGTATTATCGGTGACCTCAAATGACCTCCCACTGGTGACCTCAAATGACCTTGGAGGTCAACCTCACGTAGCCTGTGTCCGAACTGGAGGTCATGTGAGTCTCCATGCCAAAAGTTGGGCTGCTAGGGTACCCGGCGTTGCCCGGGCCAAAATGGCAAACATTATATTTGTGACCTCCAATGACCGATATCTGAATTTTGACCCCCCTAAAACCATCCTTGGGTTACCCTGATTCAGAATATATATGGGTCTGGGGGTCTTCGGCCCTTGGTTTGGGGGTGATTGAAGGTCAAACAAACAACTCTTTTGTTATATATATATATATATATATATATATATATATATATATATATATATATATATATATATTTTTATGCGAGGAAGAAGGAACCAAAGGCCATGAGCCCGCAGTAACAGTTCCCTCCAAGAGAAAAACAAAATACAATAGAGAGCCAAATTCAAGATCCGATCATTTTGAGATGCCTGGACACACTGCGTTTGAAAGACTGGAGATCATAGGCAGGAGGAAATACAGACAGAGGGAGACAGTTCCAGAGCTGACCTGTTGCATGAATGAAAGACTGGGAGTAACGGTTAACTCTTGCATTAGAGAGTTGGACAGAAAAGGGATGAGAGTTTGCTGCCAGACGGGTGCTACGCGCCCGTCGTAGAGGTGGAGGAATGCAAGCAGACAGTTCAGAGGAGCAGTGACCATTAAAGTAGCGATAGAAAAGAGATAAAGATGCAACAGTGCGGCGAAGAGACAGAGGTTGAAGGGAGTCAGTAAGAGGAGGAGAGTTAATGAGACGAAAAGCCTTTGACTCCACCCTATTGAGAAGAGCTGTATGTGGGGAGCCTCCCCACACATGAGAGTTGTACTCCACACAGGGGCGGATAAAACCCCTGTATAGAGTCAACAATTGTGCAGGGGTAAAGAAAGAGCGGAGTCGGCTTAGCACACCCAATCTCTTGGAAGCAGATTTTACAAGAGATGTAATATGATCTTTCCAAGATAAGTCCCGAGTAAATGAAACCCCAAGCATGTTCAAGGATGATGCAGGATTAATCTGAATATTATTAAACATTAGTGGGTATACCTGTGGAAGATTTTGTCGGGTTGATAGGTGTAAGAACTGAGTCTTAGAAGCATTAAAGACAACCATATTATTTTTACCCCAGTCAGAGATATGAGCCAAGTCAGACATTAGGTGTGCCGTAGCCTCATCCCTTGTTTGTTGAAGTAACTGTTGAGATGGGCGTTGCGGGAACCGAATGGAAAGGTGAAGGGTGGAGTCATCAGCGTATGAGTGGATAGGGTTAGATGTACAGCTTAGAAGATCATTGATGAATAAAAGGAAGAGAGTTGGTGATAGGACAGAGCCCTGAGGAACACCACTGTTGATAGATCTAGGAGAAGAACGATGGCCGTCTACGACAGCAGCTATAGAACGACCAGAAAGGAAGCTAGCGATGAAGGTACAGATAGAAGGATAGAAACCGTAGGAGGGCAGTTTGGAAATTAAAGATTTATGCCAGACTCGATCGAAAGCCTTTGAGATGTCAAGTGCAATGGCAAAGCTTTCGCCAAAGTCCCGAAAGGAGGATGACCAGGAGTCTGAAAGGTAGGTGAGAAGATCGCCAGTGGAGCGTCCCTGACGGAACCCATACTGACGATCGGAAAGAAGGTTGTGATAGGAAAGATGCCTTAAAATTTTTTATTAAGAATTGACTCGAAAACTTTTGAAATACAGGACGTTAAAGCAATTGGACGATAGTTGGAGGGTTGGGAGTGGTCACCCTTCTTTGGGACTGGCTGAATGAGAGCAAACTTCCAGCAAGAAGGAAAGGTACAAGTTGACAGACAAAGGCGAAATAGTTTGCCTAGGCAGGGTGTAAGCACAGAAGCACAGTTTTTGAGAACAACAGGAGGGACCCCATCAGGCCCATATGCCTTGTTAGTACTGAGGCCAGTAATGGCAGAAAATACATCAACTGAAGAAATTTTAATGTCAGCCATGAGGAAGTCAGAGGGGGAAGTGATGGAGGAACAGCACCGGAATCGTCTAAGGTGGAATTGGAGGAGAAAGTCTGTGCGAAGAGATCTGCTTTATCAGTAGAAGAAATAGCTACAGAACCATCAGAGTAGAAAAGAGGAGGGAAGGATGATGAGGTAAAGTTGTTAGAAAGATTTTTGGCAAGGTGCCAGAAGGAGCGGGAAGAATTCGAGTTGGAGAGTTGAGAGCATTTAGTATGGATGAAATTATTTTTAGTAGAGCGAAGAACAGACTTAGCACGATTCCGGGCAGAAACGTAAAGATTATGTGATTCAGGGGTGGGTTGGCTCCGGTACCTTTTGTAGGCCTTCTCCTTGTTGCGGACAGCATTAGAACAAGCGTGATTAAACCAAGGATTTCTTGCGTTAGTCAAAGGATATGAGAAAGGAATGTATGCTTCCATGCCCGAGAGAATAACCTCCGTAATGCGCAAGGCACACTCAGATGGCTCACGGCCATGGAAGCAATAATCATTCCAGGGAAAATCAAAGAAGTACTGCCTGAGGGCCTCCCAGTCTGCAGCTCCAAAATGCCAGAGACGACGTTTCCCTGGAGGGTCCGCAGGCCGTACTGGAGCGATAGGACAGGTTAAGGTAATAAGGTTGTGATCGGAGGAGCCCAACGGAGAGAAAAGATTAACAGAGTAAGCAGAAGGATTAGTTGTGAGGAAGAGGTCAAGTATGTTGGAGCTCTCTCCAAGGCGGTCAGGGATACGGGTAGGGTGCTGTACAAGCTGCTCTAGGTCATTAAGGATAGAAAAGATGTAGGCTTGTTCACCAGGTGGATCCGTGAAAGGAGAGGAGAGCCAAAGGTGGTGGTGAACATTGAAATCTCCAAGAATGGAGATTTCAGAGAAAGGAGAAATGGACAGAATGTGTTCCATCGTAGAAGTAAGATAGTCGAAGAATTTTTGATAGTCAGTAGAATTAGGGGATAAGTAAACAGCACAGATATATTTAGTCAGAGAATGACAGGAAAGCCGAAGCCAGAGAGTGGAGAATTCAGAAGAATCAAGTTCAGGAACACGAGAGCAAGATAAGTCGTTGCGTATGTATACACAACAGCCACCTTTGGCTTTGAAATGAGTATAGAGAAAGTAGGAGGATACAGAAAAGGGTTTGCTGTCAGTTGCCTCAGACAGCTGAGTCTCCGTTAGAAAAAGAAGGTGAGGTTTAGAGGAGGAGAGGTGGTGCTCAACAGAGCGAAAGTTAGATGAAAGGCCGCGAATGTTGCAGAAATGAAGAAGAAGAGAGTCAGACAGTGGTTCCAGGCACCTCGAGTCGTCACCGGGAGAGGGGCAGATGGCGGGGGCATTTATGGTCCCCCCCCCTGGGGACTCCGAGGCTAGGTGAATTGACGCCATTTTGGTAAATTTTGAATAGGAAGTGTAGTGTGTACTGTGCATGTATATCTATATATATATATATATATATATATATATATATATATATATATATATATATATATATTTATAGATAGATAGATTTATGGAAAAGGTAAAATAGGGATATTGACTGAAAACTGTTGATTAATAAAATTGTATTGGCTATTATATGCAACACAGGTATCTTGAGAGAAATAATTTATAGACACGTATGGAAACTATGACAACCTGCTTGTGAAAAAAAAAAAAAAAACGAAAGTGTTTATTATAATGTATGGAAAAGTATTTCTGAATAATGTATCAAAAACTGTAGAGTATACTGAGAAAGATAGGGAAATGTGTTTAGATTAAATGAACAACTTCATACGAAAATGAGTGAAAAATTGCGCAAGACTATAAATATATGAAAAATGTATGACAAACATGAGTGAAAGTATATGCAAAAATGTTACAAAGTTATATGAAAAAATGTGAAAATAAAATATGGGTCCTATATATTGAAAAATCGCAGGCATCTTTTCCCACGGGCTTTTTTTTTGGGGGGGGGGAGGGGAGGGAGGGGCTTTGATGGGGTAAAGCCTGAGACCCACCGTTCTCCTCCCCTTCTCTTCTTTATCTCTTCTTAGTCTCTCTCTCTCTCTCTCTCTCTCTCTTTCTGTCATTGCTTCTTCCACTTCCCTTCCTTCCCTCCTTCCTTCCTCTTGTTTCCTTCTACTTCTCTCTCTCTCTCTCTCTCCCTCTCTCTCCCTCCTTATCCGTCTTTCTTCTCCCCACACCCTCACAGTTTCTCCCTGTTTCCCCTTCCCTCTCTCTTTTCCTATCTTCCCCTATCCTCCCCTCCCTCCCTCTTCTCTGCAACTTTCCTTTCCACATCTTCCTTTACCATTCTTCCCTCTCCCCCCAACCCCCCCAGCACCACCACGTCATAAAGAAGCCAATATTGCTCCCCCCCCCCCCACACACACCAGGTTATAAGGATATGCTAGTATTTACCTTTATTTAAATCTTCCTTTCTGTTTCTGCATTCTGTCTACCCCACTTTATGTGTGAGAAATATTGGTCAGATGGTTGATGGTGATGATATTGTTATTATTATTATTATTATTATTTATTATTATTATTATTATTAATATTGTTATTATTGTTATTAATAGTTATAATTATTATATTATTATTCTGTCTTCCTTTACTACATTCTTTCCTTGTCCTTCTGCCTACGGGTAACTTTACACTCCCTCTTCTGTCTTTCTTTCCTTCAGTCTTTCCTCTTCCTTCTGCCTGTGGGTGACTCTACACTGAGTGACAAGCCAAATGGTTTCCTGTACACTAGGAAACCAGTTACTACGCTGGGTGGTAACCATATAACCAAATTTTGGCGCCTGGTGGTCTAGTGGGTAATTATTGCGCTCCAGTCGGATTGAGCCTGTGAAGGTTTATATCCAAGGGGTAGTTGGGGTTGATTGCTCATGTAATGCCACTCAGGGATGAGTGAGGCTGGTCACTTATATCTTAAATGTTGGGACCAACTGCTTAGCCCTGGGCTCCTACGCTCCTCATGGGGCAATGTAGGATTGGATGATGGATGGATGGATGGGTTAATAATAATAATATTAATAATAATAATATTATTATTATTATTATTATTATTGCTTATAGTATTAATAATATGCTTTTCCGCATCCCTATATTTAGGATCGACTGGAAAAGAAAATGTTTGGTTTTCTGTGTCACTTTCTTGAAATTGTCTGAGAAGATTACGATGAAGATGGAAGGAGGGGAGAGAAGAATGAAAGGAAGAAGGAAAGGAAGATGAGAGCTTCGGATAAATGGAGGAAGAGGGGAAGGGAGGGAGGGAGGATGGAAGGAAGGATGAAAAGAAGGCAGGACAAGAGGGAGGGAGGAAGGACGTGAGAAGAATGAAAGGAAGAAGGAAGGGAGGATGAGAGCTTCGGATAAAGGGAGGAAGAGGGGAAGGGAGGGAGGGAGGGAGGATGGAAGGAAGGATGAAAAGAAGGCAGGACAAGAGGGAGGAAGGAAGGACATGAGGAAAGGAGGGAGGAAGAAATGAGAGAAGAAAGGAAGGAAAGAAGGATGGTAGGGAGAAAGGAAAGAAGGCAGGGAGGTGTGAAGGAAAAAGTAAAGTTACTATGGAAGAGAGAAAAGAAAGAGGGATTGGAGGTAAAGCAGGGAGGATGGAGGGAAGGAATTCACAACAGAGGGAGGAAAAAAGGAAGGAAGGAAAAGGAGGGGACAGGGAGGAAATGAAGAAGGAAGAAAGAAGCTTAATGTAGAGGGAGGGAGGACCGTAAGAAAGAAGGAAGGAAGGAAGACAGGGAGGGAAAAGAAAAAAAAAAGGATGGAAGGAGGGAGAACAGAGGGAATGAAAGACAGGAGGAAGGAGTGGAAGAGATGGGGAAGAAACAAGGAAAAAATAAAGATTGAAGGAAGGGATGCAGGGAGGGAGGAAGGAGGGAGTGAGGCGGAAAGAAAGAACAGAGTAAAGGAAAAAAAAATGCTAATAAGTAAAGTGAGGAAGAAAGGATGGAGGAAGGGAGAAAGTGGAGGAGAGGAGGAAGAAAGAAGCAAGGCAGAGAAAAATAAAGAAAAACCAGAGAATTTTCATATAAATCTTTTCACAGTTTTTCCATTAAATCCTTCAGACAGCCAGAAGAAAATTACGTCGATTTTTTAAACGTTATAATATTTTTCTTTTTTTTCCCGTTTCCTTTTGATGGCTGTTTTTTCGTTGTTTGTTTAACCTCTTCAGTGCAATAAAGCCTTGGTAGTTTATTCTGTCAACCTACGGACGATTTAATGCGGTTGAGGAAGGAATCACACTGATGGGAATATGAAGGTTTCCATATCGCCACCACAGGGGTTTAGTGGTTAGAGGGCTGATGTGATGTTTGAAAGGACGTGAGTTCGAACCCAGTGTAGAACAGGGAACGGTTTGTTGATATGAATTCGGCGAAACACAGAATACTTATCTCCCACAAGACCCACCCAGATGTCATAAAAACACCCTTTCTAATACCATCACACCAGTCGCGAAGTCAATAGGACCAGCATGTATTCATTACGGACGGTGGGTATTGGTGCCAAAGTGGTGACATGAGAAGGTTTGTGGTTAAGGAAAGGGCTTTCCAGTCTGTGCTCATGGTCAAACATATTAAAAATAGATCGTATTCTTGTTACCTTCCAGTGATTTACCAAGTCGGGCCCCGTCGTAGCGAAAGGGTTAACGGAGACCTAAGCACAAAATTATTCGATCGTTTCTTGGGAATTATTGTCTCTGAAGCTTCAGCCAGTGTAGAAAACGTTAATGTACTCGTTGTTATACTCCTTTTACTCCACCTTGGCCTAGATTTTCGTCCTTTTGCAGCTTATTTCACGAAGCTCAGAAAAAATACAATATTACGGCTCCGTATCCTTTTCACAGCACTTCATCGTGACTAAGGTCATATTTTTGTGTTAATTTATTGTTATGACTCAGCATTCAGGATGGAGAGATGGCAGTTTTAGGGCAGTTTAAAATGAAAAAAGTATACTGACTGGGTTTAAATGAGACTCCGTACGTACTGTCTGGTATATAGCAGATGAACGGATCTAGAATTTGTCTCTCTGTTATCTTGTTTTTGTTTTTTCTTGGAGGGAACAGTGTGGCGGCTTCTGGCCTTTGGTTCCTTCTTCCTTGCATGAAAAAAAATTATATTATACTGCAGTAGAAAACACCATTACATTTAAATTCAATTAAATGCAGCTCCCCTACTACTGCCGGTCTTAAATGGGGGTGTCGGCGAATTGATCAGGCCATACTTGATAACTGGCCGCGAATTTCGGATTTCTTCCGGTGTAGCTCAAGATGATCTTCTGGTCCTGGGACTGCATTAAGAAAAAATTACTATAAAACAAGCCTTACACTTTATTATCCAGAAAAAAAAAAAAAACATTATTAGGGGGAGTGCAGCAATCCTAATAGCTATGTAGCACCGAAAATTATTTAGTTCGTAATTTTTCGACCCAAAAACTGGAGCGATAATCCTGACCAAAAGTGTACACACTGCCATGATAACTTTTATTGTGTATTCATCCTATTGCAGATTACTTCCTTCAGAGAGAGAACGCTAATATATGAAATAGATAATGAAGGTTCTGTATGTTTCCTTCTCCCCAGTTCGACATTTCCCTTTTTTGGTATGAAAAATTTAGAGATGGCAACAATTAAAAAAACATCCTTGGTCTCACTGATGTAATATCAGTGGCTTATTGGTTAATATTACTGGCCTGTTTCATTAATTTCGTTCACATGTTCCAATTACTTATTCTTTGTTATTACGACCTTCACCTATCTTCGATGCACACCCATGATGATGATGATGATTATATTGTATCTGCTATTATTAGTTATTATTTTTATTATTATTATTATTATTATTATTATTATTATTGTTTGTTTATTATTATTATTATTATTATTGTTGTTGTTGTTGTTTGTTTACTATTGTTATTATTATTATTATTATTATCATTATTATTATTATTATTATAAATATCCATCCATCCATCCATCATCCAACCCTACATCGCCCCACGAGGAGCGCAGGAGCTCGGGGCTAGGCAGCCGGTCCCGACACTTAAGATGAGAGTGACCAGCCTCACTCATCCCTGAGTGGCATTACATGAGCAATCAACCCCAACCACCCCTTGGATATAAACCTTCACCGGCTCAATCCGATTGGAGCGCAATAATTACCCACTAAACCACCAGGTGCCATGATTTGGTTATATGGTTACCACCCAGCGTAGTAAATGGTTTCCTGGTGCACAAGAAACCATTTGGCTTGTCACTCAGTGTAGAGCCACCCACAGGCAGAAGGAAGTGGAAAGAATAAAGGAAAGAAAGACAGAAGAGGGAGTGTAAAGTTACCCGTAGGCAGAAGGACAAGGAAAGAATGAGGGAAAGAAAGACAAAAGAGGATGGAAGGAATGAAGGATGGAGAGGAAAGGGCAGACACCCGAGAGCAGCACTACATCGAGTGAGTGGATGGTGAGCGCCCCCACCTACCACAGTATAAATACCCTCAATCTTCCATACATTTTTTGCTACAATACTTTTCTGATGCCACAAGTCTCATCCAGTTATTCCACTGGTTCATCCACATATCTCATTACTACGACCTCCACATTGCCTGGATCCACACTAATTGTTCCACTCTTCCTCCTCAGGTATGTGCTGAAGGTGCTTTGCTCCTGATATTCCCTCAGACGGTAAGATGGCGGCACTTCTTGTAAATTATTTTTTGTGGATTTGCTGAAAAGTATTAGGAAAATTACTCTGATATATTTTGGTCATGTGGAGAGAACAGAGGTGAGAGACTGACTAGGAGAGTGTATGTGAGTGAGGTGGAGGAGGAATGGGAAAGGAGGAGACCGAGGATGAGATGAGGGATGGGTATGGAGATGTATATGAATGTGGATGGTGTGAGTTGGAGAGAGGTCAGCCTGATGGCGGTGGACAGGATGGCA
Source organism: Coenobita brevimanus (assembly GCF_032717465.1). Taxonomy (NCBI): domain Eukaryota; kingdom Metazoa; phylum Arthropoda; class Malacostraca; order Decapoda; family Coenobitidae; genus Coenobita; species Coenobita brevimanus. The sequence goes on along the minus strand of NC_136954.1, from coordinate 27,115,297 downwards.
TGAAGTGGATTTGTTTGTAGCCACCCCCTCCGTGATTAAGGTGTCTGGTAAAGAAACTCCCTAACACCTCCTCCTTACAGATTTATTTTTGTATGCGGCTGGCTAATATAGGTTTTCTACATTATTTATGCAGAATGTGGTGATTTCAGAATGATTTAAGTAACACAGAAAAGGACGACAAGGTGTAATAAACAAAATAAATCGCTTAAGAAGAGATGTTAGTGAGCTTCCTTAACCGACAAGACTACGGGCCTAAGAGTGTTAATTTTGTCACTGTTAATTTCTCGGTGTGAAAGTCTGTCAATCGATTATTCCTGTTTGTTTATATTTACCTGTCTGTCTGTCTGAATATCTCCCTGTCTGTCTGAATATCTCCATGTCTGTCTATCACTGTGTCTGTCTGTCTGACTATATGTCAGTGTCTGTTTATCTGTCTGTTTCTCAGTGTGTCTATCCGTCTATCTACCTGTCTGAATATCTCCCAATCTGTCAGCCTCCCGATCTGTTTATCAATCTATCTGTCTATATTTATATCTGTCTGCCTGTCTGAATATCTCCCTGTCTGTCAGTATCTTCTGTCTATCTGTCTAGGTCTGCCTGTCGGTTTGTCTATCTATCTATCTATCTGTATCTATCAGTACCTACCTGTCTGTCTGAATGTCTCCGTCTGTGAGTCGTCTTCTATCTATCTTTATCTGTCTGTATCCACCTATATCCACCCGTGTCTGAATATCCATCCATCCATCTATCCATCCATTTATCTATCTATCTATCTATCTGTCTATCTAGCTATCTGTATCTATCTATCTATCTATCTATCATTCCCAGTTCTTTATTCTTTTATTCACTTTACATATTCCCTGACTGGACTCCTGTAAATTGATAACCCTTTCTCCTGTCAAACATATATCGTTCTAATTTTTTTTTATCATTTTTATTTTATTTTTCCAACTCCCTCTTTCGTTTCCCTTCTATTTCTTCTTTTTGTTATATTTTCCCTAGCTCATTACTTAACCCCTCCTGTCTAGTGATTTATATTTTTTAACCCATGTTCTGGCTTTCTCTCGATTGTACACTGCTTTGGGGATTGATTTTATAAGGATAATCTCTCTCTCTCTCTCTCTCTCTCTCTCTCTCAGTGTCAAATCAATTAGCCTCACCTGTTTTCACCTTCCACCTTATTCCTCATCCCAATCGTCTCATTTTCGCACCTTTCTCCTCATTCATTTCCCTCTCCCTTGACACCACATTAACAAATTTCTCTCATTTTTCACCCATGATCTGCCTTTTTTCCATATTTTTCATATTTTTCATCACTTTTTTGCCCATCGTTTTTACCATGTTCTTTTCCGTATGTGTATTTGGGTATGTGTTTGTCCAAATCTGTCAGTTTATCTATTTGTTTGCCTGTCTGTCGGCCTGTCTTTCTGTCTACCGACCTACCTGTCTGTCTACTTTCTGTCTATTTACCTTCTTTTATCTATATGCCTGTCTGTCTGTCTGTCTGTCTGTCTGTCTCTCTCTCTCTCTCTCTCTCTCTCTCTCTCTTTCTGTCCTTGTCTTTAGCTGATAAAATATTTTTGTTAGTTATACCCTTCCCTATACCAAAGAGTCACGAATGGACCAACAGGTCTGTTGCTGTTTGTTTTCCTTTGTACTTCTTTGTATTCCCTCCCTCCCTCCTTACATGGATCCATCCATCCATCCATCCATCCATACATACTCTACATGCATGTATGCATGCATACATACATAAATACATACATACATACATACATGTGTGTGTATGAACAGTATAAAGTTATCATCTTAGTATATATGTTTACTGTACTCATTCGTTCCACTAACTATACTCATTATTCACCCCATTTATTTTCCTTTATTTTCCTTTCATTGTCATACCATTCAATAAATCCTCTCTCATCTTCCTGTTCTACTTCCTTCCCTCTTCCTCTCATGTGTTTGTCTTTGTTTAGTTCATCTTCATGTCATTATCTCCATTTTTTTCTCACCTTTTCCTCCCTCAGCATGACATTACCGCCTTCATTGTTCTCCACTTCCCTCTTTTATCATTGTTTCCTTTTGTCTCCCCTGTTCGTCTTTTATATCTCTGTCTTGGTAATTATTGCGTGTTATTCCTTTGCCTTTCATTCTTATTTTGGATGATTGGTTGTCACTCTAGAGGGTTGCGGCGCTTCAACCCAATGTGGCTTAACCCTATTCGGTGCAACCCTTGGCGATTTCCCACACTTACGACCCTAGTATCGAGAAAAGAATCTTGAGTAATATTATTGGTTGGACGAAGTGAAAGGAACGCATTCGGACACGTCGGCGCCGTTGCAAGGCAAGCGCCGGCAAACATATCGTACCGCACCCGTGCGCACTGAAACACACACACACACACACACACATACACACGTTTAACTATTATCAAATTTAAAATTAATGTAAATATCAAATGATAAAATATTTTACTATTCACCAACGCTTATCATGTTTGCCATATATCAAAGCCGTAGGCTATATTTTCAGTCTGAGGGCTGCAGTATCAATAAACCGTTTACTGTTGTCTCTCACACACACACCGTCCATAACATGGAAGTTGATAGCTTACACATCTTCCTCATCATCATCACCACCCTTCCTCCCTCACACTCACCACCTCCCATCTTCCTCACCACCACCTTCCCTCCCTCCATCACCCTCACACTCACCACTATATTCCCTTCTACCATACTCTCCGTCTCACTACCACCGCTTTTTTCTCACCACCATCTCTCTCTCACTCGCCACCGCTAATACTCTCTCTTTCTTCCTCACCTTCATAACTCCTAAACCCACTTTCAGTGGATTTACTACTAGGTAGACTAGTTGATGGAGAGGTAGCTATTAGTCAAGGAAATCTAATAATGTAAGCATGTAAATAATACCTGGTTATACATACGAGTATTTTTTTTTATGCAAGAAAGAAGGAACCAAAGGGCAGGACCTGCAAAGTGCTCCCTCCAAGAAAAAAACGACAGCAGAGCCAAATTCAAGATCAGTTCATTTCGAGATGCCTGGACACACTGTGTATGAAAGACTGGAGACCGTAGGCAGTAAAAAAAAAACAGAGATGGAGACAATTCCAGAGTTGACCTGTTGCATACATGAATGACTGGAGCAACTGTTAACTCTTGCATTAAAGAGTTGGACAGAAAAGGGCTGAGTTTGTTGCTAAGACGGGTGCTGCGTGCCTGCTGTGGTGGTGGAGGGATGCAAGCAGACAGTTCAGAGGAGCAGTGACCATTGAAGTGGCGATAGAAAAGAGACTGATGCAACAGTGCCGCGAAGAGACAGAGGTTGAAGGGAGCCAGTAAGAGGAAAGTTAATGAGACGAAAAGTCTCCGACTCCATCCTGTTGAGAAGAACTGTGTGGGAAGCCTCCCCACACATGACAGCTGTGCTCTACACAGGAGCGAATAAAACCCGTGTATAAAGTCAACAACTGTGCAGGGCCGTGGGTTAGGGCTTCCTGACTAAAACCTCCCTAAGTGAAGAGTCCAGTCCTGTTGTGGACTAAAAATGGAAAGTTCATAATGATGATGATGAGAATACTACCATATATTTCTTTCTAATGACTGAATATAATATTTAGCTACGCGAGTTTCAGCCACACTCAAAAAGTGTGTAACCTGGATACGGGACGAGGACCCAACTCGCCATGTATCCCACCAACCACTTTCCCCAACCTCCTCCCTTTAGAAAGTAGTTATTTATTTTTCAAATGTCATTACAACTATATAATAATGAATTTATAGAAGTAAAAGATTATTCTTATTAATTTTACACGTGTGGGGTGAGGACTGAGTTGGTGCGTGAGGACTGAGTTGGTGCGTGAGGACTGTGTTGGTGTGTGAGGACTGTGGTGGTGTGTGAGGATTGTGTTGATGAGTGAGGACAGTGGTGGTGTGAGGACTGGTGGTGTGTGAGGACTGTGTTGGTGTGTGACGATTGCGTTGGTGTGTGAGGACTGGGTTGGTGGGTGAGGACTGTGGTGGTGTGTGAGGACTGTAGTGGTGTGTGAGGACTGTGCTCGTGTGTGAGGTCTGTGGTGGTTTGTGAGGATTGTGTTGGTGTGTGAAATATAATCTATTCGTGAGAACAAAACAGACTCGACCTTCTCATGGACCCACTTCACGTATAACTAAGGAGTGAGAAACAGGTAGACCTTTATCATACAAATGGATGGCGAGTGAGAAAGGGCCGGGGAGTACAGGAGGTAGATAAGGCAGAAGGCGGTAGATGTACGGGAGATAAATGCTTGAAAAGGCATACATATTGCATAATAAATGCAAAATTCCACATCAACAGCCTTGTGCCTTACCTACCTCCTATTCTGCCTGCCCCTCTGTTGTATAATAAAGGTCTACCTGCTTCTCACTCCTTACAGCTGAAGGAGGTCCTTGAGAAGGCTGAATCTGTTGTCACCAATATATTATATAGGTATTTCTAAATCTGAGTACTGCAAATTAAAATTGAAGGGCACAGAGAAATATTTAGTTATAACCAATTATTCAAAGGGCACGGTAGCTCTATCTGCTCATGCTATGCCCCAAGGAGTATTCAGAGCAATGCAATAACAAATATTCAATTATGAATAGTTATACCCAAAACATCATCAGTATACAGTATAAATCAATGGTTATTCAGTGGGGCAGTCAATCCCAAAATACCGACAAATTAGTCAGTAGACTGTCCTTCTGATGTCAGTTTATTAGTAATTTCCCACTGGTCAATCACTAGCCTATCACTGAGACCTTTGTCGGTCAGCCAGTCAGTCTCTCCAGAAGTCAGTCCCTTGATCCTCTGTTAGTTGTCACCACGAGAAAATGCAGCTGCCAGCCAAAGCTCCGTACATGCGGGATCACCATTAAATTCTTACGAGTAGACTGTTAACCAGGAAACGTGCCAGTCTTTGGATTACTGAATCGCTTAGAGCAGCCTGTAGCTTCCTGGTTAAACCCTATATCTCTTGTAACCGGAGAACAAGCTGTTCCCTGGGTAATGCACAGGCACAGTGTGGATATGAGGGGTTAGGTCCAGAGCCTTGCCTGGCGCTTTCAAGGGAGACAGCAGTCAATCAGGCCCCAGCTCCTTCTCTACACTGCGAGACCATGCTTCATTTCAGCTGATCCACCCCTGTTGCATCGACCCCTGGTAAGTTAAAAAGATCCCGGGTGCCAATTAACTAACAGGGCCCTCAGTGACCCACAGCCCGTCACAGGTCGAAAGAGTAGTAACCGTTAACTTGGGGCTATCCATGCCTATGCTCCTATGTATTTTCCGGCGGTATTTGATCCTACGCACTCGAACATCCTTTTTACTCTACACTTACAACTAATATAAGTAAGCCGGAGGATTCTTATGCTGCAAGATCCTCACCTTCCGTATCTCTATTTACATCTATCATATAAGGAAATTTTTAAACAAAAATATAATCCGTATATAACGTAAACTCAGTCATAATCTATATTCACAGACATGCATATTCATTCTTAATTTCCAAAACAAGACTTTCACTGATTGGGCATGTTACTATAGCATTTCATACATACTTTATTTCAATTCTGATCACAAGTGTGCTTGTGACATACTTGACATTGTTTCGTGGACGATTTTGCTTTGGGGCGATTCTGAGTGTATCCTGGACCATAAAGAGACTCCAGGCATGAATGACACTTGTGCTGCTTGCCTGACCTATTCTCATGTGTTACTTCTGGGACGGCCTCCTCTACATCTCCCTGTCCGAGCATCAGCTTCATCTTAGCTATTGTATTCCTGGTCAGACCACAAGCCTGAACTTTTCTTCTTTCAATTTGCAGATTACACAATGCCTTCACTAACTGCCAGCCATAGGAGATTGAAGCAATTTTTCTTGGGTCCTGATTATTATATAACGAATAAATTGTCTGTGAATTTACTCTGGCAGTGTCGACAATGTAGCCAAGGGCATTCACTGTCCATCTTCTAGATTTAGTGTGTACTGTATGAAAACTTATTCTCTGATCCATAATGTCAGTGCCTCCTTTAGTGAAATCATACAATATAAATATATATATATATATATATATATATATATATATATATATATATATATATTCAAATCATCATCATTGGTAATGCCTAATATAGGGAAACTGTGCTCAGAAGTAACACATCTTTCTTACCTTTGCTTTTGGTGGGTGTTACATAGGATTCAGTGTCATTTCCTCCCCGTGTTTCTTCCAGTAAACTTGGTATGACCTATCTTCCCTTTCTGTGACTATCTCTGGTGGTATGCCTTTCCTAGTAGAATCTATAGTACCTAAGGCTGAGATACCTTGTGTTTGAAGCCACTCCAGCAACTCTATACTGGTGTACAATCTATCCAGGCTAATAATCCTACCTCTAAGGTCGACTGAGTCTTGTAACTGACTTACCAGAGCTTTCACTGTTGGGACTGTACCGCGTATGTACTGTGGTCCTGGCTCTCCAGGTTTACCTGAATATACAGCTGTCCTAAAGGTAAATGGATATCTAACAGCATTAATAGATTTATATTGGAGGCCATAGAGTACGGGTTTGCTCTTATTGCAGTCTGAACCCTATTTGTGTTCTGCACCCATACAACGTTTCATCAGTGGTCAACAAGTCACCTGGCTCTAACACTGAGCAACAACAATTACTGAACTGTTCAAAAAGCTCCCTGATTGCTGCAAACCGATCGTGTACCCATCTCTGGTGTCTGGTATCAATGTTGATCGTGTACCCATCTCTGGTGTCTGGTATCAATGTTGATCGTGTACCCATCTCTGGTGTCTGGTATCAAAGTTGATCGTCTACCCATCTCTGGTGTCTGGTATCAATGTTGTTAAAAGTTATGTCGGCATGTAAGAAACCAAATCGTTTTACTGACATGACGGCTTCAAATATTGGGTGACCAAACCCTTCCATGAAGAGACGATTATAGCAATATTTATTTTGTCCCAACAAACCTCTTGGATAGAGCAGGCCAAAAAAGCTTTTCAATTCTATGGCATCAGTCATCTTGACGTGTGTTGGTATTTCAGCAGTCAGTATTAGAAATTTCGGTAATTATGCCTTGTGTTAGCATGGGTTACAATACCATCAATCATATTAGATGTTATAAACAACTCCCATGCCATTATTTCTGTATTAGCTGACCTTGCCTCTCCTAACAAAACATCCTTCACTAGGCAATACCTTCTCAACAGGCCTACCTTCTGTATGATTGGTCCATATTATTGACTTACCGATATCTAATTTTCTCTGGGGTTTCTCTAAAATGCAGGTATATTCCCTGAGCTCGTGTGGCAGGACAAATTCGTCATAATTATGTTTGTTCAAGCACTGGTCCAAAGAACTGATTAATCTATTTTTCACCAGTGGCTTTCTGTTTCTGAGTGGTACCCACTCTTCTTCATTTTGTCAACATTCTGATCATCATCTACATCGTCGCCCTCAGCTACTCTATCCAAGGCAAGGTCATCATCATCATCATCGCCAACTACCTCTTCCAAGTAATCTTCGACTGGGTCAACATAGTCGAAAATAAAAGCAATGACTACGTCCATCGGCACATCCACCCCGTCCCCTAATTAATGCCTAACTAACCGTCATCCAGCACGCCTACACGAGAGCCGCGAGGTTTGTGTGTGTGTGTGTGTGTGTGTGCACATTACAATGCACGTGTGTGTATCTGTGTGCACAATACAATGCACATGTGTGTATCTGTGTGTATGTGTACGAACAACCATTTCATTGGGTATGAGGAGTCATAGAGAAAAAACAATGAATAATACATAGATAATAAAATTAGTGAATGAAATAACTATTTCACTAAGTATGAGGAGTCATAAAGTATGAACAATGAATAATACATAGAAAATAAAGTAGTTTTAATGAAAATAGGAAACGTATCGTACGTCTGGAAGCTGTGTTGATGCCCGTTAGGCTTGCGTAGGCTAGGGTCCCAGATATTTCACTCATCTTCGAGCGTTTTCTTTTTGTTTAGCGCTCTCCACGGGGAAAAATCGTTAATTTTAGAGAAAACGCTCGTTTCAACCCAGTTTTTTCGCTCAGAATCACTATTTTGTTGTGTTTCCAGTAATTTAACAAGAAAATAATCGTGAGACCATGCATTGCTTACAAACTAGAGTTTATTGGCAAAAATTAGTTAGGGCGTATCAAAAATGATACGGGGTGCACCGAATAGGGTTAAGTGGGATTATTTTCGAGGGATGATTAGGCTAGTGTGTACTGTTTCCATAATATCAATCTTGGGAGGGCGTCCGGTCACTCGTCTTTAATAACTGGAGTGAGAGGCCTGTCGTCTGGCCTCGACGTTACTAATGGGCAATATACAGTAGGATTGGACAGTGTTGAGGACGATGATGGTGATGCAGGTATTGGAATGTTTTAAATGTTTTTGTTTATTTTCTCTCTCTCTCTCTCTCTCTCTCTCTCTCGTTGCCCAAATTTTCGTCCTTTTGCAGTTTATATGATGCAGCGCATGGACATAAAAAAAGGACAATCCCACGCGTCTACATCCATTCCGCAACACTTCTTTGTGACTAACACCATATTTTAGTGTAAATCCATTGTTATTGCTACACCTTAGTGCCGTACTGTAAATAGACTGATGGCAATTTTAGACCAAGTTAGAGTAAATATAGTATAGTTTAAATTGCTACTTTCATTTTGTTTTTTTCTTACTTTACAACAAATATCTAATATTAAAGTTTCTTTTTTTTCTTACGACCACCATTTGTTAATGACTTTTTATTGACAGGTATCTGTTACTGTATTGTTTTTTTTTCCATACGACAAACATGTTACTGATTTTTTTTTTTTTTTTTACCTTACGACAAACATCTGTTACTGATTTTTTCCCATACGATAAACGTTTGTTATTTTTTATTTTATTTTTTTCACGACAGATATCTATTATTGATCTTTGATGACAAGCATCTATTATTATTTTTTTATGACAAACATCTGTTACTGATTTTTTCATGGGACAAACATCTACAGTATTATTGATTTTAATGACAGACATCTATTATAGATTTTTTTAGAACAATCATCTTTTAAAGTTTTTTTTATGACAAACAAATATAATTGCTTTTATATGACAAACATCTATTATTGCTTTTTATGACAAACATCTATTATTGCCTTTTTATGACAAACATCTAGTAGTGCTTTTTTATGACAAACATCTAGTAGTGCCTTTTTATGACAAACATCTAGTAGTGCCTTTTTATGACAAACATCTAGTAGTGCCTTTTTATGACAAACATCTAGTAGTGCCTTTTTATGACAAACATCTATTATTGCCTTTTTATGACAAACATCTAGTAGTGCTTTTTTATGACAAACATCTAGTAGTGCCTTTTTATGACAAACATCTAGTGTTGCTTTTTTATGACAAACATCTAGTAGTGCTTTTTTATGACAAACATCTAGTAGTGCCTTTTTATGACAAACATCTAGTATTGCTTTTTTATGGCAAACATCTAGTAGTGCTTTTTATACGACAAACATCTATTAATGAAGATGTTAATGAAAACTCAGTTTAACACCGACTGGTCGAAAAGCCTTTCCTAAGCAGAATAAAATCTTCTCTAGTAAGCAAGATTTGAATTAAAAAGTACCGTACGTCTTGGTAGTGAAGGGGTAGATGATTGTAAATAGGTTGGGCTCCCATCATCCACTCACTCCATGTGGTGCCGCCTTTTAGTGACTGATAGTGACTAATTAGAGTGGCAAGGCATATAGCTGTTTGTTATATGGAAACAAATGAAAACAAAACAGACGCTGAAAACTTTAAAAAATGTTCTTTCATGGAAAAATTGAACAACATAGCATCGGTTGATTTTTTTTTTTTTTTTTTTTTCGAAATCCCAGGACACGTTGCGTTTAACAGACTGGAGTTTATAAGCAGAGGGAAAATCAGAGAAAGGAGGACGACAATAGAGTTAACCATTTACATACGTGAAGGACTGCGACTATTGAATACAAGAGAGCTTGTGATAGTCAGAGAGAGAGAGAGAGAGAGAGAGAGAGAGAGAGAGAGAGAGAGAGAGAGAGAGGCGAAAATCCTTAGCTTCCACCCAGCTGAGAAGTGCCGCATGTTGGTGGAACTCCCCCACATGGAAGAGCGGTATCCTTTACTAGGATGAATAATATCCACTGTGCAAAGTCAGCAAGTTTGCAGGGATAAAGAAATTACGGAGTCGATTTAGCACACCTAGTCCCCGGGAAATGGATTTTACAAGAGACGTAATGAAATTTTTCCGTAATAGATCTCTAGAGAAAGTTATCCCCATGATATTTAGAGATGGTGAAGGTATGTGTTGTGGACTGTTGAATATTAATGTATAATATTGTGAAAGGTTTAGGCTGGTTGATTGACTTAGGAATTGGATTTTTGATACACTGAAAGTAATCATGAAGGTTATAGCACTTATTATTACTCTGAGTACTACAACTGTCGGCCTTCGTAAGCTAAGTTAGACAGTCTTGTGGGAGCGTATTATTACTGTAATATTATTATTATTATTATTATTATTATTATTATTATTATTACTACTACTACTGTTATAGTAGTAGTAGTACTATTAGTAGTGGTAGTAGTAGGTATCCCTGAGACAAGCAGAATCGTATAACGCTATTCTGTACTAAGCCAACTTCGTATATCGCCGCCGGTGAGTTATTGTTTCGGTTGTGAAGTGTGATAAGAACAGTATTCCGGATACTGTATTTTCTCTCTCTCTCTCTCTCTCTCTCTCTCTCTCTCTCTCTCTCACATACCCACTACTGCCAAAAAAGTAAAAATTTATCGAACATCAACATTTTTGCGAGAGTGAAGAACTCTGTACTTGTTCCATCTAACACCGTGTCACAAGTCGGCTTGTGACATCAACTTTTGTGGGAAGCCGCAAACTCGAGTGGAGTCCCAGTGTTTGTCGTTCAGTTTGGCCGCTGCGTGTTCACCCAGTCGGGAGTGTTTTTCAGGCAATTTTTCAATGTGTCATAGGAGATCGTCTTCGTGCGAGACATTAGCACTTCCGCTGAGCGATTTGTTATGGGCGTGTTTCGCTCATTCTAGCTGTTAGCAGTGTGGCTGGACACTTGCCTCTTTCCCACGATTTGAAGTCAGTCAAGATTTGTACGCCGCGGAAGCAGGTAGTGTGTGGCAGTGTCCTTCCTACAATGCAGTTCCCACTGCCGCCGTATTCCCACCTAGTGTGATTGGCGAGAGACTTAGCGTGTGCAGTGTCCTTCCAGTAAAGACGCCCAGTCATCTGCTTTGTCCACTTTTCTGACCAGTATTTTCTTTTCGTTTTTTCCTAGGTTTAAGAGTTTAGCTTTTGAGTGAGCGAGTGAGTGCGATCTCCTTATTTTGAATTAATTTTGAAATGTAACATAAATTCATTTCTTTGTAATCAATATATTTAACAGTTCTTTTTCTTGAGCTTAATGTAATGTAAACTCGTGTTTTATTTTCCATATTAAGCTTATATCACTTATAGCTCCTAGTTTGCATAAATGCTTTGCTATTCATAACTGGTATTTAGGCCAGGCTTTTTGTATTAAGCTTAAAATCCGGTGTGCCATCTAGGAGTTAATGCATCAGCAAGAATCTGTTATCATTAATAGCATTAGTTATTGATTGTCAGGGGTGAAGTCACTTTCTCCAGAGGCTAACAGTACTAACAAACGGCAATTGTGAGGAATTAGTCTCTGCTGTGTACTGTTGAGAAAGTTTATAAATTCTCGTCCTTAGAGAATCGGCGAAGTAAGCTGGCATAAAGTAATCATTGCTTGATTTTCACAAGACAATTCATTGTCCCTGCTCTCAGTATTATTGAAAATTATCCTTAAATATTGCATGTACATTAAAAACCCCGTGACAATTGACGACCTCGTTCCATGATATTAACTCCTAGCTCTAAAGCTATTCACGAGATAATACTCACTCGTTCATACTTAGGTATTTATCATTAAAGTCTATAGGCACTACCTTACTGGTGATTATTGATTCATTTTTGTTAATTTACATAATAGTTTTCACAGTCAGTTGTTTGTTTAATTTTCTTTCTTTACCAGTTTAATTAGATAAAACTGGTCACCACTAACCTGTGCCTATATTCTTTATTCTCGATTATTGATATCTTTCTCTGAAAAAATTGCAGTCAGTACTGAGTCGCTAGTTTGCTTAGATTGAGTTAGCACCATGTCCACCAGCGTCTATGTACAAGAAGCCGAAGATATGGGTCTTACAGACCCAACTGAAATTAAGAATTATGTCCTCTCTCGGCTTAGTCACAAGCAGCAACATGAGAGTGATGCTCGTGAAGAGCGTAGCATCCAACGTGAACACGAGCGAGAACAATGTGAACACGAGCGAGAACAGTGCGAACACGAACAAAAACAACGCAAACTCGAGTTAGAACACGAGCGAAAACAACGCGAACTCGAGTTAGAACACGAGTGAAAACAACGCGAACTCGAGTTAGAACATGAGCGAGAACAGCGTGAGGAACAAGAGAGAGAACGTCAATACGAGTTACAACTACGCGAGAGAGAACGAGAACATGAACGTGCGAAAAACATGAATTTGAAGTGCTGAAGCTCAAGCGAGATTCCTTGGCTTCAGACACATCTGGTGCAGCTGGCCCAAGCTCCACGAGCGCTCTCCCTGCACATGTTATGGCGACCCCACACATCAAGCTTCCTCCATACAAAGAAGGTGAGCGAATCGAGCCATACATAGCCCGTTTTGAAGGCATGGCTCAACTGTACCAGCTGGATGATGCAGCTAAGCGGCTTCAATTTCTTAGCCTGTTTGAGGGCCCTGCCCTCGATATTCTTCACAGAATTTGTGGAGACAATTTCACGTATGAGATGATGAAGGCCGCACTCATCAAAGCGTACGGTGTCACAGTTGACGACGCCAAGAGTCAGTTCATGAGGGCGCGTTTACAAGATAAAGAGACTGCCGTTCAGTTTCTTGACCGGCTTACTGCTTACTTAGATGAGTGGATGGAGAAAGATGAAACTCCTTCCACGCATGAGGGGATAATTGACCTTATGCTGCACACTCAGCTGGAAAAGTCGTGGCCTACTGAACTTATGGCTCAGCTTAAGATCTGCCAGGTAAGAGATGCCAGCCAAATGGTGAAGAAGGCTGACGCATTCTTTACTGCATATGGGTATCAAACTCGCAAGCAGCATACCTGGAACAGGAAACCTGATAAATCTGGGAAACCATCTCAGACTGAACCCCAGCAACAAGGCCGTTTTCAGAATAATGGCCAAGGTCCAAAACTGCAGAAGGACCAGGGGCAAAACACTCAGAAACCTGAGTGGAAGTGGTACGATAAGCAGAACCCTAACCAGCAGCAGTACCGGTATTTCAAGCAGCAGCAGGACAAGGACAAACCACGTAACCCTCAGTAAGGCAATCGACTTTAGTGTATCGGAGGCAGGATGCAAATGCAGCCCTTATGCCACAACAAGCGTACAGTGGTGCCAACCCCACCAGTACAGGTACTTCGCAGTTCACTGGTTCCCCAACGACAGTGAACCCTCCTCCACAGGTGGTCAATGCTCCAGCTTCTCAGATGGTGGGCACGACCCCTCAGGTATCAAGTTCTCAGGGCACCACATTTGCTGCATCATTTATTAAGCAGCCTAATCAGTGGCTAGCTGCTTCCTCCACAGGCCCTCCCACAGGTGACAGTACCTTCCTTGCTCAGCCAGGGTTTGTGGGAGACATTTCTGTGAAGGTCCTGAGAGACAATGGTTCCTCAGGTTGCTCTGTCAGGCAGAGTCTAGTTCGGCCTGAGCAATATACAGGTCGACAGGTCCAAGCTAACCTTATTGATGGATCAGTGAGATCGTTCCCTGAGGCACGTATCCAGGTGGCATCTCCATTTTACACTGGTACGACACTCGCAGTTCTCATGCCAGAACCTTTATTTGACCAAATCATAGGCAATATTCCTGGTGCCAAGTATAGTTGCACTGAAGATGACGCTACTCAGACTTCGGCTGCAGTAACACGAGCCATGGCTGAGGCTTCAAACTGTGTCATCCCTGTGACCATCGAATTGCCGCAAGATCTGATGTGTAGCCAAGTTGTTGTTCAAGAACAACACTCTGACCCAACACTTGCTGCCGTGCGAAAGAAACAAAAGGGTAGAGTGATAAAGTATTCATGGGGAGGTTAAGCCAAGTTCCTTCGCAAACAAGGACGGCTGTACCGTGAGTCACGAACACCTGAGGGCGAGGTTCGATTGCAGTTTGTCGTTCCCGCTAAGTACCACCTAGCAGTGTTAGAATAGGGTCATTGTTCAGCCTCAGGAGGTCACATGGGCAAAAGAAAAACCCAGGGCCGTATCCGAGCTGACTTTTTCTGGCCAGGGATGGGACGAGAAATACATAGTTTTGTGCATTCCTGCATTGTGTCCACGTACCATGAATCAGGGACATGTCCTTCCTGCGCCATTTGAAACCACACCCGTAATCTCTGAGTCAGTTGAGAGACAGGGCAGTGGTGAAGTGGGTGCAGACCTGATGTCTCGCCTGCTAACTGCTAACTAACATGGGCAACTGTTGTATGCTGGGTTCCGTAAGATAGGCGTTCTCAGAGATTTGAGTAATCCAAGGACCAGCCTGGTTCCCAGTTAAAAGTGTAGACCTGACGTCTCACCTGTTGGCCCCACAGGACACAGTATGTCCAGGGCCTGTACATACCTATGTATTGTGGGTTAAAGGGGGAAGTTTGAGAACTCCGCAGAGACAGTCCGAGGCTGTGTGTGAATTACCTTGTGGAACGTCTCGAGCTGTGGGCCTCTCTGAGGATTGCTGGAGAATGCACAATATCCAGATGAGTGTTCACACCCACGGTGGGTGTTAAAATGTGATCTGCCCGAGATTGCGTAGGGATTCTCAGCTTCCTGTTATTAGTCGTAAGTGTAGAGTTAGGTTAACCAGTAAACTGCCCGTTCTAAGAGATCTGAGCAATTCAAGAACTGGCACGTTTCCTGGTTAATAATGTTAGGTTAACTAGTAAACTGCCCATTCTAAGAGATTAGAGCAATTCAATAACTAGCACGTTTCCTAGTTAATAAGCGTTAACCAGTAAACTATAAGGGTCCTGAGCGATTGGTGAATCCTAAGACTACGTTTCCTGGTTAATAATGACATAAGTACTGATTGCTAGGCAGAGAGAGAGAAATGACACTTTTGATGCTCCACCTTAATTCCTTTCACAGGTGCAGCTGGTGGGTGCAGCATTGCCTTGCAGATCAACTGGTCGTCCCTCTCGCATGCTGCCGCCTCTTCTCTTCTGCCTCGTCGTCACTATTTACTATAAATTTGCATTATGTAATTTTACACGTAGGTACAGTTACACCTCAACTGTCACACCTACACCATGTATTACATACATCACGCTACATAACAAATAGTTGTTAATGTAAATGTAGCAAATTTTTCGCTCAGTTTGACCTGAGTACAGGATTTTTCACCATCGTCATGGAGTTTTTCCCTCGAGCTTGCATCTGTTAACTTAAATACGAGTTTTTTTGCTCACTGGCGATTGTGACTTTCTCCTGTAGCAGGATAGCACACACACACACCACAGTGTGAGTCTTGTGTGATTGAGTGGGATTTATATGTATGTATATTGACATTTTTTTCCTGAGAAAAAAATTTCACTTTTGATGGGGCGTAATGTCACGGGTCGGCTCATGACATCAACTTTTGTGGGAAGCCACGAACTCTAATGGAGTCCCAGTGTTTGTCGTTCAGTTTGGCCGCTGGGTGTTCACCCAGTCGGGAGTGTTTTTCAATGTGTCATAGGTGATCGTCTTTGTGCGAGACATTAGCACTTCCGCTGAGCGATTTGTTATGGGCGTGTTTCGCTCATTCTAGCCGTTAGCAATGCGGCTGGACACTTGCCTCTTTCCCACGATTTGAAGTCAGTCAAGGTTTGTACGCTGCGGAAGCAGGTAGTGTGTGGCAGTGTCCTTCCTACGACGCAGTTCCCACCGCCGCCGTGTTCCCACCTAGTGTGATTAGCGAGAGACTTAGCACGTGCAGTGTCCTTCCAGTAACGACACCCAGTCATCCGCTTTGTCCACTTTTCTGACCAGTATTTTCTTTTCGTTTTTTCCTAGGTTTAAGAGTTTAGCTTTTGAGTGAGCGAGTGAGTGTGATCTTATTTTGAATTAATTTTGAAATGTAACATAAATTCATTTTTTTGTAATCATTAAATTTAACAGTTCACTTTCTTGAGCTTAATGTAATGTAAACTCATGCTTTATTTTCCATATTAAGCTTATATCACTTATAGCTCCTAGTTTGTATAAACGCTTTGCTATTCATAACTGGTATTTAGGCCAGTCTTTTTGTATTAAGCTTAAAATCCGTTGTGCCATCTAGGAATTAATGCATCAGCAAGAATCTGTTATCATTAATAGCATTAGTTATTGATTGTCAGGGGTGAAGTCACGTTCTCCAGAGGCTAACAGTACTAACAAACAGCAATTGTGAGGAATTAGTCTCTGCTGTGTACTGTTGAGAAAGTTTATAAATTCTCGTCCTTAGAGAATCGGCGAAGTAAGCTGGCATAAAGTAATCATTGCTTGATTTTCACAAGACAATTCATTGTCCCTGCTCTCAGTATTATTGAAAATTATCCTTAAATATTGCATATACATTAAAAACCCCGTGACACACCGGACAATGTATTTCAGGCTAAGAAATTTTGACCATGTGTACCGAGGTAGAGGAGTATTTATTAATGCCAGTCGCAGATGGTTGGCCGAGTCACTTATGCGATCACTTAACTCTGACGCCAAGTTTAACCAAGTTGCAGGAACACTCGGACGCAGCGTCAGTCAGCGAGTGACGGCTATTGCTTGTAAAACGAAGAGCAGCAGGAATGAAAGTTACCACCAATCCTCCGCCTCCAGTGTCCCCTTACTGGTCCTCAGCTCCAGATGAGAAACATCATCATCATCGTCGTCATCGTCGTCGTTGTCAGCGCATATAAAAATTATTTTGCAAAGAAAATGCTGTAACTTTTTGGGATCGACGAATATCTACGGGACTACATATCATCATCATTAACATCATCATCGTCATCATCATCATCATCATCATCATCATCATTATCTCTATGATCAGCAGCACTACCAGAATCCCAAGGCCGTTTTCCGCCACCTCCTCCACCACCACCATCATTATCCTCGAATACCCGGGGTAGGAGGGATGCAGAGGCAGGAACTGGGTCGTACAAAAGTATGAGAACTACCAGCATGGCGAGGAATCCTACCTTTACTACGGTTGGATGCACCAACTCGCAAATGAACCCAACTTTTTCGAAAGCGATAGCCAAAGGGAGCAGATTCCTTCGTTTTCGAGACTGGCTGGAGTTGTTTCCTACCAGACTCCTTCAGACTGGTGCCGTATTCGTAAACTTTCTTGAGTCAGGAGACCGAATTCATAAGCTTGCTTGAGCCTACGGACCGTATTCATAAACTTGCTTGAGTGTAGGAGTGTATTCATAAAAATTCTTGAGTTAAGGCACAGCATTCATATACCTACTTGAGCCAAGGGATCGTAACCTCCTCTACTTTGTTATTGATGTTATTGATATCGACATAGTTTGCCTAATGATAATTATATAATGGGATATTGAGGAGTCAGCAGAATAAGGGACTGTTGATACGGCCCACCAACTCTCCGAGGCTGGGTAACCTCTTCCACTAACTTTCTGTTTCGTCGCTCGCAGATTGAACCGCCCCACTCGTCCCCTCCTGCTTTGACGTCTTCCTCATTATATTCCTGCTGATCCCGGGTGGTTTTGCTGAGCTTTAGGGAGTGCTATCATTGTGAAGGTGCTGATAAAGGCTGTTTTGACCCCTCTCGCCCTTCCAGTTAAAGAAAATCTCCCCTCATCTAAACATAAACAAATGGTGGCAGCGATTATTGGAAAATGACACGTGATCATATACAGGGAGATAATTTAGATCTTTTTTCTAATCTATATTCTTCTATAAAAAGACTATGAAAGTGTGTTATAGAAAAGGTTTAACAGGTAGCAATATAGGCTAATCGTAGTGCGGAGCTGATGTAAAAAAAAAAGTTTGCCAAATCTTGCAACAACTCCTCCCGCTCTGAAACTTTGCCTCTCGTTGCCATGAGATTGCACCACCAGATTCATCCCCTGGCAGACCCCCTTCATGGTGTAGGGACCCGAGGCTAGGCTACCATGGTCAGGTACTGTAGAGTCAGCATCAGAAGTCCTGTCGTTCTCATGCTTCTTTTTCCTTTGGTGTATAAAAATCTGTATGGTGAATACATAGCAGCTACACCGATGACATTGATCTTTGGTCGAATTTAATGTCCACTGTGGGTCGCTCTGATTTAACCTACTTATTCTTAAAGCCTAAGTAGAGAAGACCAGGAGAAACAGCAGAACTTTTGATACCAGCTATACATTTAAGGATAGATTACCGGCTTGCTCCCCTTGATGGCATTATTGGATCAGACTCTGCATACTGAATGAACTCAGGTGGTGGAGAGAGAGAGAGAGAGAGAGAGAGAGAGTATAACGAGAAAGGCAATAGCTACTCCCACATCACCTCCTTTGGAATCTAGTACGTTTAAGTGTGGATGTGCAGCCTGCCTCCCTGGATAGAACACAGGATCGAAATTTACATACTAAACACTCACACACACACACACACACACACACACACACACATCTAGCAAAACATAGCTCGCTCGCTTCCTTGGAGAGTGCGGGTGTAATGAAAATTTTGCAACGTGATTGAAAGGATCTGAGTATCTGTTTATATGTCTACTTGCACTCTCTCTCTCTCTCTCTCTCTCTCTCTGGCATGTCCACCAGTAATTAATTAATGCAGTCTATACGAGCTAATGGGTCTTTTCAGCAAATTAATCCGCCATTATTTCACCCTTTCCTATCTCACACCTTCATCTGTCACTTGTAATTACGTTTTGGCCTTCAGGAACACTCTCTCTCTCTCTCTCTCTCTCTCTCTCTCTCTCTCATTACACCCCTAACACCCATTTTCTTGTCCTCTCTTCATTCACACTTTCCATTCCGTTTTGTGGGTGGCGGCGGTGTAATAGGTAACAAGCTTATCTTGTAAGTGAGAGTATCTGGGTTCGATTCCCTGGCCAAACGCGGACCTTTGAGTAGGGTCTCCTTTACATCAATGTGTTCGTACCCAGAACTGAAATAGGAAAGTGGATGTAAATTTGACGGTTGTTTGTCGCTGTTTGGGGTAATGTTTGGGTGGTTTTCTTCGCCATCACACATGTGTTTGTTTGTAATTGTTTCCTGCTCACAAAATACTGCCGCGCTCTCTTGGGTTCAGTCCCGACACTTATTCCTTCCGCTGAAATTCCCTTCCTCAACCACTAATTCTTCCCCCTGTCCCCCTCCTTCCTTCCACTGTCCCATGCCCCCAAAATACCACCCGCGTAAGTTAAAACCCCACACTTGTTCCATCCACTGAAATTCCCTTCCACATCGACTAATTCTTCCTCTGTTCCCCCTGCTTTCTGCCCCTTTCGGCTGTAGTGTTTGGTAGGCAGGGGGTAGCCGCCCTGCATTACTATCATCATTAAATCACTGAAGTAAGTATCTTATATGTCCCCAACTCTTCTTCAGCCTCCTTCCTACACTTCACTCCTACCTTTCTTCTCGATCTTTTCCCTTCTCTCCTGCTCTATTTCCTTTCCTTCAACATTTCCTCTCTACTTACTCCCTTCTCACTCCCTCCTCCTCCTTCCTTCTCATCACCTCTTCTCTCAGTCTTCTCTCTCATTTTGCCATCTTCCCCGCTCTCTCTTTCATTCTTCTCTTCCCATCCCCTTCGCCTCCTCTTCTCCCCTTCGCCCTATCCTCCTCCTCTCCCATCCATCAACCTCTTCTTTTACCCCAGTTCTCTTCCTCCAAATCCTTCATCTTTCCACTCTTCTTTTTGTTTTTCACTCCCTCCTCATTCCTTTCTCTTCTTCCTCTCTCACCTCCTCCCTTCCTCTCCCCTCCTCCCTTCCTCTCCCCTCCTCCATTATCTCCCCTCCCCCATTTTCCTCCCTCCTCTCCTCTCATCCCTTTCCCCCCTTCCCTCTTGTCTCCGCACGTGCCCTCCAGACAAATAGAGACGAAGAGTGTGGGAAATACAATCGAAAACAAAATTAGGATTCTGAGGCGTGAGGATTGAACTTTTACATCCCCTGGAACACTGTTAAGGAGGGAGTGTGACCGCTGGGGAGGCGAGAAGGTAAGAAGGGAGGACGTGGACGGAACTGAGAAAGAGAGAGAGAGAGAGAGAGAGAGACACACACACACACACACACACACACACACACACACACACACACACACACACACACACACACAGATTGACAGACAACACATACAGATTGACAGACAAGACAGGCAGGCAGACCGAGACAGGCACAAACGGAGAGAGAGAGAGAGAGAGAGAGAGAGAGAGAGAGAGAGAGAGAGAGAGAGAGAGAACTGGAAAGGTAAGGGCAAATGCAAATGATAAACTAGTCTTTGGTCCATATTCAACATGATAACACGAGGCTTCGTATCTCCTCTTCCTTATCGATTTATTTTGAACTTTAACACGTTATCTTTCACCTATTTGTTATTTTTATAGTTTTAATATGGATGTAGTTTATATCATAAAGGTATATTGAGCTGTAATACGCAGTATAAATCGCTAGAGCGAACCTGTTACGAAATCTCCAAAGCCACCAAGAATGCGACCCAGAAAACGACTAATAATAACGACGTGTACACAAACTCCTAAGGCAAGGGTGTCCAACCGGGGGATGCAAAAGCCTCAGCGGTTTCGAGGATGCCGTAGTGGTTTATATCTTGCTTACCGACACCGCCAGGCATCTGAGTGTCGATAATAATGGATCAGATTATATTAATCATTTGTCTGAGCTAAAAGAATATCAACTGTTATGTTTTTTGAGTGTCACCTGTTCTTTGGTAAACGACTGTTTTAGTAATGGTACCGTACTTAAATCTTACACGTCGATAAATAATGGAATATGTTATGAAACAAAGGGCTGCTTAGGCTGGGATGCATTTGGTTTGAGGGTGCAGAAGGTAGCAAAATTTAGACAACCCTGATCCAAGAATTTAAGGTAATGGGGAGAATCTTGAGCTGTGTTGAGTGTCTGCTGGGGGAGACGGGAAGAGGGATAACGTAGACGGAACTGAATATAAGGAGGGAGGAAAAAGAAAAGAAAGATGAAACTGGGAATTAAGGGAGACTTCGAAATAAAAAATACGATGCGTAACAGAGATGTAATGGAATCTCCTAAAGATCTGGGAACCAGAACGATAAAAAAGGAAGAACGTCTGGAAAATGAAAACCGAAGTGGGAGATGAAACAGGGAATTAGGAATGGAGGGCGTGAAAGGAGCTGCGAAGGGAAAGGGAGGAAGGGGAAAAAAAAGACGTTGGTCAACGGGGAGGGAAGACTGGATTGAGAAATAGCAACGATAGAACAAACAAACGTGCATACAGAAGATAGGGAAGAGATTGGCAAGAAGGAAGGGATGTTTTAAATGGAACTAGGACAGGGGAGAGAAGCTAAAAAAAAAAAAATGAAAGGATGAGACTGATATACAAATTCATCTTTGTGTCGTTAACTTGAAAGGAATGAGCGAGTTGTCCCGATCATAAGAAGATCAGCGGTACCATTCAATGTTTATACTAAGGCTCCGATGACCCATTCAGCCACTCACGTTGTCACCACCATGAAAAAGGTAATGGTCACGGTATTAACACTCTCGGGCTGCTTTTACTCAGTCTCAGCTTCTTTCTTTTCTTTCCTCTTTCCTCTTTTTCCTTTCTTCCCTTTCTTCCTCTTCCTTCCTCTCCTCCATTATCATTGTATATTTTATCTCAACCGTCTGTTCCCTCTTTTCTTCTTCGTCCTCTTTTTTCATGTATTTGTCTTGTCTCCCATCTTCCTCCTCCTCATCCTCATCCATCTTTTTCTCCACCACCACCACCATCTCCTCCTCCTCCTCCTCCTACTCCTCCTCCTGGCACTAATCCCCCTCTAATCGCGAATCTTCATCTTGGGATCCGAGGATTGGCTCGGTTTATTTGCTTCTTGGTTAATAAGCTGTAAACCCCTTGGCACCTTGATTCCAGTGATTTATTTTTATCTCCGTTTCAAGACGCAAGGTATATGAGAGGAAATCGAATATATCTTGTTCTTTTAGGCTGTTTGTTGAATAATAACTTTAAAATTAATCTCCACTCAAGCCTTTAACTCTGCAGCGCCCAGTTCCGCAGTGTATTCTCTCATGGCCCCTCCACCACCCTTCAACCATACCCTCCCCCCCCCCTTTTTTTTTTGTCCCCACTGACTTGATGCTTGTGTGTGTGTGTGTGTGTGTGTGTGTGTGTGTGTGTGTGTTTGTAGGCAACTTTGAAATTAGTTTTTATTGCACTCACAAAACCTACAGCAGACACTTTGACACTGTATACTTCCCTGCCCCTGTCCCATCCCCCACCCTCTTCCCAGCCCATCCCGCCCACCCCCTTGCGTGTCACGCCCATTTTCTTTCCCACGCGTTATGGACGGATCATGGCGCGACGCTGGTCATCCGGTCGACGAAAAGCGCCTCTTGATTTTACTCTTGCTACCTGAAAACAATTAATTTACCTTATTTAGTTTATCATCATCATCATCATCATTATTATTATTATTATTATTATTATTATTATTATTATCATTATTATTATTATTATTATCATTATTATTATTTTATCAGAAGAGATTTTTGATACTAGAGGGTTTAGATATAGCCTTCACTAACTCCCTTGGTACGGGATGTCTTGCGTAAATTAAATAACATCGCCTGAAGGGAGAAAGGAAAAAAAAATGAACTCAGTACGCCCTCACAGTGAACGCGACCAGGCCCTTATGACTGAGGGGCATCAAATCGTTCTGTCTGCTAGAATAGGGCACTAGAGTTACCCCTACCTTGAGAAGGCCGCTGGTGACGGCGTTAACACTTTGTCTCCTATAACACACACACACACACACACACACACACACACACACACACACACACACACACACACACACACACACACACACACACACACACACTTTACACGACCCTCAATCAGATCCTCTTTATACGATCCTCAGAGACAATCATATCCTTCTTTATAAGATCCTCAAAGACATTCAGATCCCTCATAATACGATTTTCAAAGACAGTTAGATCCTCTTTATACGATCCTCAGTGACACTCAGATCCCTCTTTATACGAACCACATAAACAATCAGATCCCTCTATACGATCCTCAGACAATCAGATCCCTCTGTCCGATCCTCAGAGACTATCACATCCCTCTATATGATCCTCAGACAATCAGATCCCGTTATACGATCCTCAAAGACATTCAGATCCTTCTTAACTCTACACATCATGTTTGCTAACACACCTTAATAGTCCCAGCCATCTTTTGGGGTTCCTTCCACCACAGAATAAATCACTGAGCAAAAAGTGTTACGGGAGGACCTAAACCAACGAGATATACGTCCTTATTAATCCTCTGATAATTATACACCAGACAGGGATTTTGTTCTTAAGATTTCTTTAGCTTAAGTTGCCTTTGTTTACGGTATATTTTTATCTTATACAGCTGCCAGACACTTCATAATAAGAAATGGAGCGAAGATTAGTGTGAAAAATATAAAAGAGGAATGACATTTTTGTCTTATCCACTACAAGGGTCACTCGTTTGTCGAAAGAATTGGAAAAAAATCTCTTGTGGATGCGGGTCGTGGCTGACTTATGGTAATGTTAAGGTAAACCATCTCTGGGCTGCTTACACCGCCTAACCTGCGTATAAAGAGTTGGTAAATATTTATCAACTAACAGTGTTGTTGGTAGGCAGGTGAAAGTGATGGTCGGCAGGGGATAGGCACCAGAGAAAGAGAGAGAGAGAGAGAGAGAGAGAGAGAGAGAGAGACAAACGAGCCGACCTAAGGAAGATGGGGAGGGGGTGAAGGGGGTGTCCTGGCGTGATCTCGTTACCCTCTCCTTTTGGACAAGTTACGCGTGTTCTTTCGGCATCCTGGGCTCCGCATCGCAGTCTTTCCTCCCCCTGCCCAACGTTTCCGGACCAATTCAGTACGAGGACGTCTTTTTACCAGTGTTTTTCTTCAGGTTATTATTATTATTATTATTATTATTATTATTATTTATTTATTTATTCTTAATCCTATGGGAGCACTCAGTTATTGATGGGGTTAATGAAGACTTTCTAAATATAACTAAATGCGTGTAAATGTTTAAAATGTAAATATAATTAATGAAATTAATAAATGAATTAAAAAGAGAGTCAGTCTAATTGAATTTTTCCTGGACGTCCTAGGCTCATTTCATAATGTTTCTGTCCCTCTGAACACACACACACACACACACACACACACACACACACACAAAACTGTGTCCTTGCCCCAAATCCTTCTGTCATCCCTTTCTCTGTATGAGCGCTTTTATTCAAGCTAAAATCGGAGGGAAATTCTTGCAGGCAAAGGCTTCAAAACTGTACAGATGAACTTCACTACTGCCACGGGACACCACCGTCTCTGAAATGGAAAGGGTACTTCCCTGCTCCAGCCATTTTTATTCAGACTCTAACTCTTTCTATAGCCAGACGTCCTAATCCTGTAAGGGGTGGCCACAGACAAATCGCCTCCACGCTGCCCTGTCCTTCTTCTATTTGGTTGCCCTCCTTCCAACTCCACCATCGTCTCCCATATATCTCTTCCAACTCCATTCCTCCATCTTATCTTTGGTCTCTCCCTCCCCCTATCCTCCTCCACCCCACTTACATACATTTTCCTAATCACTCTCTCATTCTCCATCCTTTCCATATGGCAAAACCATCTCATAGTATTTCTCTTAACGCTTTCAGTCACACTCACTTTTTCATGTGCCTGCCTGTCTGACTCTCCAAATAACTCCACATGGTCCTCTCAAATAACACGTTTCCACTGCTTTCACTCCTGATCGGTGACCTTCCAACAGGGCCCAGGCTTCGCTTCCGTACGTCAGAATGAGTCACAGTACTCTTATGCAGTGACTTTTTCCTTCCATACTCGCTTCCCTATTTTGTAATCAGTTTTCTTCCTTTGAGGGGAAATCGTTCATAACTGTTTTCATCAACTGTGGTTAATATGGTTGCACGTGAAATTAATTCTGGCTGACGGTTCACTACAGATGACACTAACAGACAAACTGTAGAAATTTTAATACTCTGCAACCCGTCCCTCCGAATCTTGAAGTATATACAGCTCAAGAATCCATGGGAAAAGTTTGAAACGCCAAGACGGGGACTGTGAAATCTAAAAGCGAAAATTCCGTGTCAAAATCTGGCAAATCAGGCAGACTGTCTGGCGGAGGAACAGCTAGGAAGTGCAATCAGCTGGAGGCTTGAGTATACACGTCCCTCCATCCTTTAGTCCTAGGTAACATTCAAGGCATCGTAGCTTATTTTTCTTGGCGATTTAATATTATCATCATCATCATCATCGTCGTCGTCGTCGTCGTCGTGGTCTTCATCATCATCATCATCGTCATCATCATCGTCCACATAAACCCGTACTCTGGGAGGCGTAGGAGGTTTACAAGCACTTCTTCTTGAGCGATTTATTTCCCATACCGCACGTTAATTTTATCTCATATTGTGTGCATAATTTAAGCGTCGACATTGGCTGCACACAAAAGACACACGAGATTATTAACGCGCCACATCCACAAGTAACCCGTTAAGAAAGATGAATTGGAACGCTTCCTTAGACGACGAAAAGACGGTACCGGTATTTTACTGGTGCTGCCCACACTCCCTTGATCTTTAGTCCCGCTGTGTGTTTTACTTATTTTTTTTGTTTTTTTGTTTCTCCTCCTCCTCTCTCTCTCTCTCTCTCTCTCTCTCTCTCTCTCTCTCTCTCTCTCCCCTCCTTTTTCCCGCTTTCTCTTCTCATTCACCTTTCCTCCTCTCCCATTTGTCCTGTCTCCTCCTCTCTCCTTTCTCCGGTCTCTCCTCTCTCCTATTCTCTCTTCCTCTCCCCTTGTCCCCCATTCTGCGCTCTGTTTTTCCTTTCCTTCTTTCTCCTTCCTCTCCTTTTTCCTCTCTCCTCCTCTCTCTTCTCACTTCTCTCTCCATTCTTATGTTTCATCTCCTCTCTCTTTTCCTCCATCATGCCACTTTCCCCATTTTCCATTTTCCTCTTGCCTAATTTCTCTCTCCCCTCTCCTTCCTCATTTCTTTCCCTTTCTCTCTGTCCCCTCTCTCATCTCCCATCCTCTCTTCTCCTCTCTCTCCTCTCATTTCCTCTTTGATGCAACAAACAGCAACGTCTGCAACAGCAACTCACGCTAACTAGTGACATCCTTTATCTGGACCGCGAGAGAAAAACACTGGAGAGAGAGAGAGAGAGAGAGAGAGAGAGAGAGAGAGAGAGAGAGAGAGAGAGATGGTGTGATTATTGTGGTGTTACCTGGGGAGGTGTGATGTTGGGTGTGGCGTGTTGTGGCCCCGTAGTATGGCATGGCCTGGTATTGTGTAGTATAGTATTGTGATGTGGTGTGGTATGGTATGGTGAGTTCATGTGGTGTGGTGCGATGTACTGTCGAATGGTATGATGATGTGGTGTGGTGTGGTTTGGTGCAGTGAGGTGTTCTGTGGTATGATGATGTGTGGCGCAGTGTGGTGTTGTATGGTATGGTGATGTGGTGTGGTGCAGTGTGGTGTACTGTGGTATGAAGGTGTTGTGTTGTGTAGTGTAATATGATATGGTATGGTGTGGCGTGGTCTGGAAACTTGCGGAACCCAGCGGCACTCATAGTAACCCTGCAGACTTACGTAACCTATAAAACCTTCCGGGATTTACGACAACCGGACGATTTCGCCAGACTTACGCTCCAGTGAACTTTTGGGAACGTAGGATGCCATACCGTCGCAGGATTTAAGACCCGCTGTAAAATGCAATCAGCGAAATAGTGTTTGGAGGATCTTTTTTTTCGTATTTTGACCTGATTTTTTTTCTCGTGTTGTATGCAGGGTGGTTTGCGTATAACACTGCACTTAAACTCCAATGGGGACGGCTTAGTGGTGTCAGGATCTACCCTGCTTCATTTATTCATTCCTACTCCAACTCTATTCATTTCCTACTCCCAGTTCCACAACCACGCCCACACTGGCAAACTGAGCCGTCTTTCCAACACATTAGATACCGCCAGGTGAGTTTCTAAGGGAGTGCTATTTATGAACCACCCTGTATTTAATTTCTAGATATGGCTGCTAATCTCTCTTTTTTTTTTTTTTTCGGTAACTCTTAAGCAAAATATGATTTAAAAAAAAAAAGCCAACAGCTATAATCTTTTTTCTCTAACTTGGTCTAAAATTGCCGTCTCACCACCTTCAGTGCTGAG
>NC_136954.1:26932700-27082700 GCF_032717465.1 Coenobita brevimanus | reverse complement strand
AAATCTGATTGAATGATTTCGAAAGAGGTTAAGTGTCGCCTTAGGACGCGCGATTTTTTTAATTTTTTTAATTATTGTTTTCAAAGATTTCAACTAATTTTTGGGAAGTTTTCATCACTGTGGATAAATTTAGATAGGTCTGAGTTTGAGTTTTGGTGGGATAGGTCTGTCATGAGTTTGAAGGTAGCTCGTAGTGGATAATTTTTATACTGGAACAATTGTTAGGGTAAGACAGATAGATGAAGAAAGATATAGATTGATGGATGGATGGATAGATAAATGAAAGCTATAGATAATGCTAAGTGAATGGATGGAAGGCTTCATACACAGATGAATGGGTTTATTTAGTTGATGGCCATGTAATCAGACTGGAGGATTAATTTGACCAGTAAAGAAGATGATTCATTCGTACCACATAACTGAGATCCATCGACTTACATGCAGCCACGTCTTAGTACTCATGGTATGGTAGTGGCCCGGTCCCTTCAGGTGAAAACAAACCATCTACGAGTATAGCCATCTTACCCTGCCCCTGCAATGTCCCTATCCCCTCAAACGCACCCTGCACCCATCACGCCCCCCACCTTTCCCGCTCGTACCCTCCCTTCTAACCTGTCGCACCTGAGTACAATTGATTTCCACTACATTGCCACCTCTCCCTTGTTCTTAGGCCCCGTGTTCCTTGTTCTCTTTCTCTTCTACCTGCTCCTCTTCCTCCTCTTCCTGCACCTTCTTCCGACTTCCCCTTCTGCTCGTCTTTCTTTTCTTCCATTTTCTCCTTTCTCCTCCTCCTGCATCTCTTCCTATTCTTCCAGCTCTTTCCTTCTTTTTTTTTCGTCCTACACCCCTAGCTACTACTCTCTTCCTCTTCTCGTTTGCTCTTCAGGTCTGGTGTCCCATCTCCCCTTCCTGTTCCTGCTCCTCATTCTTCCTCCTTGCCATCCTTCTCATTGTTTGTGCTTCTCTAACCTCCCCGTTCTTACTCCACATTCCTTCCTTCTCCTTCCTCTTTCTTCGTCTTCGTCATCTTTCTGCTCCTTCCCTTCACCTTCTCTCACTAGCACTGAGTTCAGATGTTCTTCCCTTCCTCCCATCCACGCTCCTCCTCCTTCCTCGGGGTTTCCTTAGTACTGCTTCTTTTGCTCCTATACCTCCTCTCCATCGTCTGTGTGTGTGTGTGTGTGTGTGTGTGTGTGTGTGTGTATAATATGTATAAAGACAAGAACTGTCAGGCTGAGGTAGCTAAATTTTTATCCTCTAAAGTAAGTCAGCTAAAAGGAAGCCAAAATGAAGATCTCTTCCTTTCGAGATGCTTAGACAGGTCCCATTTATAAGACTGGAGGAGGTCGTAGGCAGTGGGATAAGTAGAGTAAGGAAGGCAGTTACAGAGATAGTCAGCTGCACAATGAAAGACTGGTAGTTGCCTACATGTCATTTCTAGTGAATTATGCGTAAAAACAAAATTGGCCTTTCCTTTCCTTGTAACTTCATTTTTATTTTTATTTTTTTTTAATCGCATTTTTCTTTGTGTTGGTTTTGCTTTTGGGGTGTAGTTAGTGCTTTTGTGAGCGGTAAACAGTGATTAAGCAAGTGAGTGATTAATGAATATTTGTGAACCAATTACCTCCCTTCGGCCCTGTTATAATGAAAGAATGTTGAGAGAGAGAGAGAGAGAGAGAGAGAGAAAGTTTGCTTTAGCTTTTAGATTATTATACCTTTAATAATCTTGGTGAATTTTAAATGCCTTGGAACGAACAGTTTGTGTCAAAAGTTGTGTCAGCTGGAGGTATAGTCTGGGTCAGTTGTTGTGTCAGCTGGAGGTACAGTCTGGGTCAGTTGTTGTGTCAGATGCAGATATAGTCATGTCAGTTGTGTCAGATGGAGGTACAGTCGGGGTCAGTTGTTGTGTCAGCTGGAGGTACAGTCTGGGTCAGTTGTTGTGTCAGCTGGAGGTACAGTCTGGGTCAGTTGTTGTGTCAGATGCAGATATAGTCATGTCAGTTGTGTCAGATGGAGGTACAGTCGGGGTCAGTTGTGTCAAATGGAGGTACAGCCGGGGTCAATTGTGTCAGATGGAGGTACAGTAGGGGTCAGTTGTGTCAAATGGAGGTACAGCCGGGGTCAGTTGTGTCAGATGGAGGTACAGCCGGGGTCAGTTGTGTCAGATGGAGGTACAGTAGGGGTCAGTTGTGTCAGATGGAGGTACAGTCGGGGTCAGTTGTTGTGTCAGATGGAGGTACAGTCGGGGTCAGTTGTTGTGTCAGATGAAGGTAGTGTCGAGATCAATTGTGTCAGATGGAGGTACAGTCGGGGTCAGTTGTTGTGTCAGATGGAGGTACAGTCGGGGTCAGGTGTGTCAGATGGAGGTACAGTCGGGGTCAGTTGTTGTGTCAGACGGAGGTACAGTCGGGGTCAGTTGTTGTGTCAGATGGAGGTACAGTCGGGGTCAGTTGTTGTGTCAGATGGAGGTACAGTCGGGGTCAGTTGTTGTGTCAGATGGAGATACAGTCGGGGTCAGTTGTTGTGTCAGATGGAAGTAACGTAGTGGTAAACAGTTGTCACAAAAATCAGTGGTAACGGAGTACGCAGCTTCCACCACCATTCTCATCACCCCAGCTTCTGACCCCAACTGTATATCCTCCATTACAGCCTCTCAGACACAACTTTTGACTCCGACGGTGCATATCAATATCTTGTAGCTGCAGCCTGTTTTATGTGAATGAGGTGGATGAGGGAAGGAGAGGCAGACCGAGAAAGAGATGGAGAGGTATGGTTGGAGAGTGTAGAGGAGAAAGATCCTAGCAGTGAGAAAAATGAGAGAACGAGAGGAAGACCGAGAACGAGATGGAGAGCAGTGATTGGAGAGTATAGAAGAGAGAGAGATCCTAGCCGTGAGAAGAATGAGAGAAGGAGAGGGAGATCGAGAACGAGACGGAGGGATAATATGAGGTTTAACTAGCGAGAGAGAATGAGAGAAGGAGAGGGAGACTGAGAACGAGATGGAGAGATATGATTGGAGAGAGATGGAGTGATATGATGCGAGAGATAACAAGGGAGAGATCCTAGCATAAGATTACTGACAGGAGGAGAGGGACACCGAGAGCGCGATGGAGAGATAAGACGCTAGAGTTAACAAGGGAGAGATTTTAACAGTGAGAAGAGTGAGAGGAGGAGAGGGACCGAGAACGAGATGGCGAGGAATGATTGGAGAGAATGGAAGAGACAGCCAAGCAGTGGGAAGAATGACAGGAGGAGAGGCAGACCGAGAACGAGATAGATAAGATGCAAGAGTTAACAGTATAGGTTGGAGAGATTTAAGCACCCAGGGGACTAAAAACGATCTGGATGAACCCCTTTTGTCCGATAATATATTTAGCCTCCAGAATTTGAAGACGAATTATGTAGTTTTTTTCATGCTGCTTCCAGTCGATTTTATTCAGCTTAGGTAAATCCGTAGGTACTGAAGGGGTCATCAAGGCTGCCGTAGAATGGCGCAGATCCGAGTGCTGGGGGCAGCTCCGACCGGTTTGAAAAAATATATGAAAAATAGAAAATGGAAAAACGATAACATATAAACAAAATAGAGTAGGTGTGCAGTTTCGTGGTGTGCATTGAGAGAAAACATGGAAACTGGATATCCATTCCTGCTATGTATATATATCCCAATTTCGGTGACATCCATGTGCACACCTTCACCTATTTCTGATCGTTTTTATTTTTAGGAGAGGGGCTGACCCCCCAAGAATCAGTGGGGGTTCACGCTCTTCAAATTATGCATTATGGATGAGAGTCCATTGTACAACATGCTCCAAGATATCAAAGCGATGATGATGATGATGATGATAACCAAAAAGAATGATTCTTTATATTTTGTATGATAAGGCAATTGGAAAACAAACAGTACCTGTGGATGATTCTATAGGTGTCCAACAGAAGTGCAGAACTGGGGTATTTCTTCGATTCTGCCCAAGCTTTCTTTCTCTATATTTTTCTTCCCTTTTCTTTTTCCTTTTGTGTCTAGCTGCGGGTGTAGGCTTGATAGTCCTTTCCCTGCAGCCCAGTAGCCCTCCTGCGCCCCACACACCCTGACATGTGAAGGAGTGTAGGTTGCAGAACTGCCCGGCATGACGGAATGGACCAGGAAAACTATAACCAGGCAAAAAAAAAAAAAAAAAAAAAAACGCTCAGAGTACTCAAAAAATGGTGGAGTAAATATGGAAAAATATAATTATTTGTCTCTTTGTCAGTAATTTCCAGGATGTTGATTTTATAAGCAGAAGTACAGACAAATCGTCTATAATTTCCCTGATTTTGCACACTTGTTTTCAAAAGATAATTGGGATAAGTGACCGTAATTATCATGGGTATCACAGACTCAGCAGGGACGGAAAATATTCACACACACACACACACACACACACACACATATATATATATATATATATATATATATATATATATATATATATATATATAAAATTTTCCTTGGGTGTGATTCTAAAAATTAGTTCATACTGATTCCCTGTCGTAACTTAGATATGTTTTTCCAGGAAGGACTAGGCAAGGGAAGATTTTTTCATTCCTTACCTTGATAATCCTGCGAATTACAGTTATAGCCTGTAGTAATTTTCGTCTCGCCACTAAGATTTATTAATGAAGTTAAAACAGGGGACAGAGGAAGATTCGACAGCTTCCTTGTCCTTCCTGCAGTTCAAAACCTGAGTTACGACGGTGAATTGATCGTAAGTTATTTTATGTATCTCGATCCTTTAATCGTCCATAATTTTTCCTGGTTCTTCACAAGCTACTCTAAAAATATGGTAATGAAGACATAAATATTTATCTATTTATTTCCAGACGCCTTAATCCCGCAAGGGGTGGCCACAAACAAATCGCCTCCATGTCGCCCTGTTTTCTGCCATTTCGAAGCCCTCCCTCCAGCTCACACACACCCTCTCCCATATTTCACTCCACTCCATCCCTCCTCGTCATTGTTTATGATTACGATTATTTTTAACAGACTTGACAAATATATACGGAAAACTGGTACAGAAATTCGCAGATTTTTCCACGAGCTGCTGGAAACAAGGGAATAATTATCTCTGAAAAAGAAAATTACTGCCTGAGAGGAATAATAGTCTGTGAACTATAATTGCCTTTTTCTTCACAACCTCGACAAATGCAGGTTAATTATCCGTAACTTCTGTTATTCCACACAGGCCGCTTTGAAATAACGCTATAATTGCCGTGAACTGCTGAACTTTGCATAGTGTGTAGCTTTGATGATAATACGGTTTAAGGGGAAAAGACCTGAATGATGATGATGAGGAGGAGGAGGAGGGCGACGACGACGACGACGATTTTGTGCAAGCAATAAATAAAAAAAGAAAAGAAAAGAAAATAGGGTGTATGTAGGAAATATATGACTGAAGGGGGGAAAAACGACCATGTTGATGATGACGATGACGATGATGATGATTTTTGCACTAACCAGGTAAAAGAAAGGTGAGAGAGGGATACAGAAACAGCTGTCTATGGTTTTCTGCAGTCTCAGATACCACAAACTCCCTCTCGTCAAAATAATATCGTTTGGTGTGACCTGTAATTGCCAGAGTTGTCCCCATCATGAGAGGAATAATGGCGACAGTATTAACACTCGTAGGTTCCATTGATTCACCTTAATCTGAATAAACTCGCCTTTTGATAACAGACCCATAAAAGAATTTTGATAACAGACCCATAAAAGAATAGTTGCACTCGTCAATATTATATATATATATATATATATATATATATATATATATATATATATATATATTAAACACGATATAATTACAGAAGAAGAGCCATCAATGACCTTTAGTAATGTACACTCGTGTGTGTGTGTGTATATATATATATATATATATATATATATATATATATATATATATATATATATATATATATATATATATATAAAACGATATAATTACAGAATAGCCATCAATGACCTTTAGTAATTAGGGGCAGTCCACTCTGAAGTAAAGGTATAATGGCCGTAAACAAGTGAGGTCTGCAGTCTGGCCGGTACAAGTGCTAATGAACTCTGCAGCACACACCAAAATTTGTATCTATTGCCACTACTGACTATTTGGCCACCGTGGATTGCTGCTTCTCTACCAGTGTTTAGTCTGGGATGTGTGGTCACCATATTACGCCCCCCCCCCCACAAAAAAAAATAAATTAATAATAATGCCGTTTCTTCTGGTTTACGATGATGGTTGTGGTGATGGTGGTGGTAGCATGATGATAATGATGATGATCATGATTTTCGTAATAATAATAATAATAATAATAATAATAATAATAATGATAATAGTAATAATAATAATAATAATAATAATAATAATAATAATAATGATAATGGAATAGTAATAATAATAATAAATAATAATAATAATAATAATAATAATAATAACCGGCGTCATCGTCATCATCCCCCACCCTCCACACTGTACACAATCAAGAAGGCTCACTCAGAGTGCAACACCGGCGCCCACCAACTGGTCCTCTGACAGAATATTTGACTTCTGCGATCCTGACCTTTGACAGATTATCTTATATTCTGATACTTCATTTTTGCCTAGTTGTGATTCCTTCCACCTGCTTTGAGTCAAATTAGATCAGACCTGAGTTTACTTTGCTTAGTGACCTTCGCCTTTGACCTCTGCTTCTGAACATGACCATTGACATATACAGTAGCTCTCATAGTCGACTCTCTTCATCGTTATGTAGATTAAGCCCTTCCACATAGTTTAGTGTACCGTACATCATATAAAATCTGTTTGAGATGACCTTGCCGTGTGTCCTTGACGTCTGATGTATTGTTAAAAAAGAAAGAGGTTAGCCTCTCGTGTGATCCTCAACTCAGCCATCAAGTTCGCTCCAAATCTGCACAAAACCATTTCATTTATTTTGTTCTCACACAGACTCACGGGTTGAACTTTGACCTTGCATTGTGACCTTCGACTTTGATTCTTCGCCAAATTGGATCACTTCGTTTTTTGCCTGACCTTCATCCCTTCCGCCAAGTTTGGCTTAAATCCGATTAATATAGTTTGAGTTGACCTTGCCGTAGATCTTTGACCTTTGACCTTTCTCTGACCCTGACATTTGAGTGATTGTTTTCAAAATTGACTCCTTATATTTTCGCCTCATCCTGAACCTTCCAACAAAGTATGGTCAGAATCGGATAAATTTTTAAAGTTGATTTGCCCTGTGATCTTGACCTCTGACCTAATTTTCTCGAAACAAAAGGTTTACTCACTGCTGACCCTCTACACGTGCACAGAGTGGGAGTTATTCTTTTAAAACACACACACACACACACACACACACACACACACACACACACACACACACACACACACACACACACACACACACACACACACACACACACACACACACACACACACACACACACACTCAAGAGGAACTTGGATT
This sequence comes from Coenobita brevimanus, assembly GCF_032717465.1. NCBI lineage: Eukaryota > Metazoa > Arthropoda > Malacostraca > Decapoda > Coenobitidae > Coenobita > Coenobita brevimanus. The sequence continues at coordinate 27,075,212 of NC_136954.1, read as the reverse complement.
ACTAAAAGAGAAGAGGGAGGAGGCAAAAACAAAGAATGAGGGAAGATCAGAGGAAGAGAAGAACACATTTTTTTTTTACAAAGTAATTGGATTGCAGGTTCGAAAGTGGTACATAAACAGGAGGAAATAAAAAGGAGAAAGGTAGTAGACCCAACTCATGACAAGTATGTAAACAAGATGATAAAGTTGATATACTCAAATGTAGATTGAATGGTATTTAAATTACTAGAGATGAATAATCATATCAAAGAAAAGGAACCACATATTGTTTGCCTAACTGAAGCAAAATTAACACCAAGGATATCAAACAATACACTAAACCTAGAGGAATACAGTGTATGGAGAAGAGATAGGAACTTAGAAAAAGGAGGAGGAATTACAACATTAACAAAGAAAAATCTGCAAGTCAAGGAAATAGAACTAGATGTACCCTGACAGGTAGACCTGATCGCAGTAGAGATTAGTACGTCTGAAGGGAAAGTAATTGTGGCAGATTTATACATGTCACCCAGATCAAACATTTGGGAAAAAGGCAGATATGAAGACCTGGCAGAGAAAACATTTCAAAGTTTAAGAGCATTACTACATAGAATGGAAAAGAAATCTGAAAGAATTATACTAACTGGAGATTTCAATACAAATATAAATTGGAATACTATAGATATAAAAAGCCAGGAAAGCTGTTGGGACCAACAGCTCGTGGACCTTGTGCAGGAGTTTTTCCTAACACAACATGTAAAAGAAAGCACCAGAAAAAGAGGACTTGACATACCATCAGTACTAGATCTTATATTTACTAGGCACGAAAATGATATTGACAGTATAATGTATCACCCTCCATTCGGCAAAAGTGACCACGCAGTATTAAATTACAATTTCAGGATTGCATATGACAGTTAATAGTAAGAAAGTTACAAAAAGAGCCTTAACTACAAAAAGGTCAACTATCATGGCCTAAAGAAATGCTTCTTAGAAGTATGTTGGGAAAAAGAGATCAGAGGACAAAATTTAAATGTTATATATAGAAAATTCTGTGAATTTTATGAAATACGAGTCCAGAAGTACATCCCACAGCACAAAGAAGCAGAAAAGAAAAAGAAGTGGTTTAATACAGAATGTAAAAAATGAAAAGAAAAAAGAGATTTGTTGTGGAACAGACACAGAAGACACAATAGTGAGAGGGCATATAACAACTATAAACAGGCAAGAAACGATTATACAAGAATAAGGAGGGAAGCCCCAAAACAGTTTGAGGAGGACATCGTAAATAAAAGTAGTGTTCAACCGAAGCTGTTTTACAGCTACATCCGAAGCAAAACCAAAGTAAAAGATAAAATACAATCCATTACATCTGAGGGGATCACCTACACACAAGAGAAGGATATTTGTGAAGCACTAAATAAGACTTTCCAATCAGTTTTTACAGAAGAAAATAATTTTGAGAGGGATTATATGAACCATACATGCCAACACATACTACCAGATATACAAATATCAGAAAAAGAAACACAGTAGGAGTTAAGTAAATTAGACAAAGGAAAAGCAAATGGTCCTGATGAAATTTCATGTTGGGAGCTACATGAATGTGCAAAGAAGTTAAGTAAACCATTATCTTTAATTTTCAAGAAATCCTTGGGACAAGGCAAACTACCTGATATTTGGAAGAAAGCAAACATTGTTCCCCTATTCAAGAAAGGGAAAAGACAAAATCCACTCAACTACCGACCAGTATCACTAACCAGTGTTGTAAGCAAGGTATTAGAAAAACTGATAAGAAAAGTTTGTGTAAATCATCTAGGAGAACACAGTGTGATAAAAGAAAGACAGTTTGGTTTCAGAAAGGGAAAATCATGTGTTACTAATTTGTTGAGCTACTATGATAGAGTAACAGAAACATTACAGAACAGAGAAGGATGGGTGGACAGTATCTATTTAGATTTCAAGAAAGCATTTAACAGATTACTTCACCAAAGACTTTTATGGAAACTGTACTGTCAAGGAGAAATCAGAGGCAAACTGTATTGTTGGATGCAAGCTTTTCTCAAAAAAAGAGAAATGAGAACAGCACTAAGGGGAAATTACTCATCATGGAGAGAAGAGACTAGCGGCGTTCCACAGGGCTCAGTGCTGGCACCAATTACTGTATGTTTTTAGTGTATATAAATGATATAGACAGTAACATTGGAAATGAAAGCTATCTAATTGTGTTGCTGATGATGCAAAAATACAAAGGAGAATTACCAACACAGACTCTTTTAAAAAGCTACAAGAAGAATTAAACTTCATGAATAGAGCAATTCATGGCAAATGGAGTTCATAGTGGCCAATTGTTATGTAATAAAGTTTGGTAAAAGTGGAAAAAGACCTGATTGGGATTATAAGTTAGGAAGTTATACCCTGCACACATCAGAAAAAGAGAAAGACCTAGGTGTGATAATCAATAACAGACTATCTCCGGCTGACCACATCAGTTAGAAGGTACGGAACATGTATACACTGCTTGCAAATATGAGAATATCATTCACATACGTAAATGAAGACATGCTAAGAAAGATAATAACATCATTCATCAGACCAACCCTGGAGTATGCGTCAGTAGTTTGGAGTCCTCATCTCAAAAAACACATAGATAAGATTGAAAAAGTTCAAAGGGCCGCAACAAGGTGGGTACCAAGCTTAAGGGATCTAAGCTACGAAGAAAGACTAGATAAACCGAATCTAACTACACTACAGGAGAGAAGGAAAAGAGGAGACATGATTATGCTATATAAATGCATATCAGGGAAGGAGAAAATAGACATAAATGATTACATAACCTATGGGGATCCATCAGCAAGAGGACACTGCTAAAAACTGCATAAAAAGAGAGGAGATAAAGACGTAAGGATATTTAGTTTCCCAAATAGAGCAATTGATCAGTGGAATGCACTACCGAATAAAATAGTGTGTGCCAAAACAATTGACAAATTTAAGGATATGTACGATAAAAATGGTTTAAGACACGGGACAGTACGAGCTTGACTCATTCCTGTAAAGATACAATTAAGTAAGAGCAATTAGGTAGGTAAGAACACACACACACACACACACACACACACACACACACACACACACACACACACACACACACACACACACACACACACACCTAAAAACAACACGCTTTCTCATTCCGCAGGACACGGGCGTAAAAAATATAGTAACATTATCACCATTATCATTATCATCTCCATAAACTTCCCTTGAAAAAGATGTACAATAAATTCTAAAGAGTGTAAAAGGTTATTTCAGTAGTGACGTCTAACACACGTAATAATTACCACTATCAGTAGATATAATTTAGTGTAGGGGGAGATATTTGTTAGTGTAGGGGTTAGTAAAGAATATATTTGCCCATCCACTCCAGATTACTCAATGAAATCGCCAGAGATATCACGATTTAAAAACAAAACACAATACAATAACCATGGAAACAGCGAACCGCTATTAAAAGTAGGTTAGAAAATAGTAAACAGAAATCCTAAAGAGCTTATAATGTTAATGAGGATACTGATATCCCACCTCTCAAAAATTTAGCCTTTTTTTTTTTTTTTTTTTTTTTTTTTTTTCTACCCTCATACATTTTTTCCAGGATATAGCGCAGGGGTACCGGGCCCGTGCGTTATTATTAAACAGGATTTTGCCGAAAGAGGCTTAAATTTTTCGTACACTCCCGCGATGCCCGAATTGCTTAGGTCGGGTACTTCACTCACCACGTTAAAAATATATTCGTTTTTTTAGGCTAGTGTTCATGCATTATCTTAAAATTTAAATATTCGTTTGTTATGTGGGATAATTATTACTTTTAAGTGACTGTTTATTTCTTCAATCACCTGTTGGTGTAGTGATTGCAACGTCCCAGTCGAAATTACGTCAGTTCTCAAGTAGTGATTGGAGGTTTAATGTAATTAATACGGTATTTACATGAATTTCTTCTATATTTAAGCTCAGTTATCCGACATATAAGCAGATTTATTCGACATTTAAGCTTTTTATTATTTGACATTTGCTTTACGAATTTGACATACACACTGACATACTATATTTCTTTTTCCTTTATCTTCATTTACCAGTAACTTCTTTGATTTATTTCAACTTTCACACTCATCAATTGGACAGTTCTGAGTTGTTCCTGTTTAACTTGCTTTTTCTTCAACTTCATCTTCGTGTGTCAGCAGTTTCCTTGATTTTTTTTTTTTCGTTAATTCAGCTTATTTTATTGACATTATTATGTGTGTGTGTGTGTGTGTGTGTGTGTGTGTGTGTGAGAGAGAGAGAGAGAGAGAGAGAGAGAGAGAGAGAATCTCCAAACAGACCGAAACGAAGAGCGGGAGAAACTCACCTAACCGCACTTCCGGCGCCGAATATGAACAGTGGTCGAAATGGTAACTTTGTGCTGTGTGTGAATGTCAGCATTTTCCCCTTTGTTCCTGCTGCCTACAGACTTTTTTTTTTTTTTTTTTTTTTTTTCTGAAGCCTGGGCAAAAGTCAGCAAGCCACACTTCTCTCGGGTCCGGTATAATTGCCTCACCCATGAAGTTGGAGGTTATGTATTCGCCCGTGTCTGTCTGTGTGCAAGATATCTAAAAAGGTTGTCGGATGTCAGTGAACTTTCATGGACAGGTGTGCAGTGGGTCTAGGAGGAGTTGCTTAGATTTTGAGGTGGGTCCGGTTCTGGATGCCGGAAATCATTCATTTTATTGGCGGTCGCGGAGGTATGCACTCTGCAAAATCGCTTAACAGGGCAGACAAAGACCGTAAAATTAATTGGTTGTGTGAGACGGTAAAAGTATTCGTCTGTAGGAAAGAAGAATGACAGCAGTAATTTGTAAATTTTATCGGAATTGGCGGAGTTATGCCCTCTCTGAGTGCTTTCAAGTTAACCATGCAATGGTATGTTTTCCTGGGTTGGTTTATTGACCTTTTCGTTAGGATTACGGTAATTTGTTAGTTATATATTTATCATCATCATCACCACCACCACCACCACCACCACCATCATTTTCATGTATTACAGTATTTATTACTAATTCTTTATTGTCCCACAATACAGGAACATACGGGCCCGGAGCAAGGTGACGCACCTGGACCTTTGAGAGAGAGAGAGAGAGAGAGAGAGAGACCCCAGTAATTCTGAACTGATTATAACAGAACTGATGGAAGGATTGAGGGTTAGCCAGGGAGTTAACCTGTCGTATTTTTGATCGGTAGGTCAAAGTCAAGGTCACAGGGGTATTTCAATGCTTGATTTAGAAAGATCGGTTCAAAAATTTTTGTTCACTTTAAAGCAGACCTACTTCTCACCTCTGCTTGTACACACCATTTTTAATCCAATATCTTTTTCTTCAGATTCATCTCTTACATGTTTTCAGTCATATATTTTGTCGTTCGTAAATTATGTTCTTGTCAGATGCATCCATAATATACTGTATTTCTTCTGCCTTATCCTCCTCTTCCTCATCAGTCAGCTATTCTCTCCCCTGTTTCTACATCCTGTTTATTACCCTATTTTCTTTGCCAGTCATTTGGTGTATTGATATTCCCAGAGTATTATCCTATTACTTTTATCCTCTACTTGATTTAACACCTGTGATCAGCTCTGCCTATGTTCCATTCTGAGCTCTGTGTCATCTCTCCTGTGTGTATCATCTTGCTGTCGTGTCTAGAGCCTTGCAAGTCGGCTGTCCTTTCCTCTGTTTACATTATCATTCTGCCGCTTTACCCTGCTCTTCGTCTCCCACATGCCCACCTCTGCTTGCCTTTCCTGCTGTGTTCTGTGTCATTTATCTTTAGTGTATTATCCATCTCGTATACCGTGTCCTTTGTCCTGGTCATCGTTTATTATCACTACTGCTTTATCCTGTTCATTGTCTTAGCCGTCCTCTCCTTGCCTGTACTTCCTGCCGTGTTCTGTGCCAGCTGTCGTGCTTGTATTGCCCCACTGCTGTGTCTCCAGTCTTGTCTGTCAGCTGCCCCCTGCTCCACTCAGGCTTGCGGTTGCTTTCACCAAGCCATGCATAGGTCTTGCTTTTCTCCCTCCCTCTTCACTCTTCCTGGTCGTTCCTTCTTCTCCTTCTCTCCTCCTTCTTCTTCACTCATTTCCCTTTTCTCCCTTTCTCCATCTTTTCTCCCTCATCTCTTTCTCCGTAGATGAGGCCAGTCCACCACCATTATGCAACTACAATTTCCAGCGACCTTTTAAGTAAATTATGAGGGAGACCATTTTCCCCCCATAAGGTTATTAGTAACTGTAGATCCATAACTTCTGAGAACCGGACTCACGTTGATACAGCATTTTTTACCACAAATCAGTCCCGGAGGTTAGTATAAGTCCAGAGACAACTTGTGTGTGTTCTTACCTAATTGTTCTTACATAATCGTATCTTTACAGGAATGAGTCAAGCTCGTACTGTCCCGTGTATTGAACCATTTTCATCATACATATAATTAAATTTATGAATAGTTTTGGCACACACTATTTCATTCGGTAGTGCATTCCACTGATCAAATGCCCTATTTGGGAAACTGAATTTCCTTACATCTTTATCGCCTCTCTTTGTATGTAGTTGTTTGCAGTGTCCTCTTGCTGATGCTTCACCATAGGTTATATATTCATTCATGTCTATTTTCTCTTTCCATGAGATGCATTTATATAGTATAATCATGTCTCCTCTATTCCTTCTCTCCTGTAATGTTGGTAGATTCAGTTTTTCTAGTCTTTCTTCGTAACTAAGATCCCTTAGGGTTGGTACCCATCTCGTACTGCTCTTTGTACTTTTTCAATCTTATCTATGTATTTTTTGAGATGAGGATTCCAGACTATATATACATAAATGAAGACAAGCTGAGAAAGTTAATAACATCATTCATCAGATCAAGGTTGGTGTGATGAATGATGTTATTATCTTTCTCAGCTTGTCTTCATTTATATATGTGACTGCTATTCTCATATTAGCAAGCAGTGTATAGCTACATGTTACGTACCTTCTCACTGATGAGGTCATCTGGAGATAGCCCGTTATTGATAATCACTTCTAGGGCTTTCTCCCTTTCTGATATCTGTAGGATTAATCTTCCCAACTTATAATCCCAATCTGGTCTTTTCACACTTATACCAAACTTAATTACATGACACATGTCCACATTAAATTCCATTTGCCATTTATTGCTCCATTCATGAAGCTTATTTAATTCCTCTTGCAGTTCTTTTGGAAGAATCTGTTAGTAATTTTCCTTTGTATTTTTGCATCATCCGCAAACATATTTAGATAGCTTCCATTGCCAGTGTTACTGTCTATGTCATTTATATATGTTAAAAACATAATTGGTGCCAGCACTGAACGTTTTGGAACTCTGCTAGTCACATCCCTCCATGATGAGTAATTTCCCCTTAATACTGTTCTCACTTCCCTTTTTCTGAGAAAATCCTGCATCCAACAGTACAGATTGCCTTGGATACCTCCTTGATGGTACAGTTTCCATAAAAGTCTTTAGTGCGGTACTCTGTCAAATGCTTTCTTGAAATCTATATTGATACTGCCCACCCATCCTTCTCTTTTCTGTAATGTTTCTGTAGCTCTATCATAGTAGCTTAATAGATAAGTAACACATGATTTTCCCTTTCTCAAACCGAACTGACTCTTTGTTATCATACTGTATCCTTCTAGATGTTTTACCCAAACTTTTCTTACCAGCTTTTCCAGTATGTTACAACACTGGTCAGTGATACTGGTCGGTAGTTGGATGGATACTGTCTATTCCATTTCATGAATAGTGGAACAATGTTTGCTTTCTTCCAAATTTCAGATAGTTTACCTTGACCTAAGGATTCCTTGTATATTAGATACAATGGCCTACTTAACTCTTCTGCACATTCATGTAGCACCCAACCTGAAATTTCCTCAAGACCATTTGCCTTTCCTTTGTCTAATTCACGTAACTCTTCTGCACTACTTTTTCTGATATTTGTATATCTGGTACCATAATACGTGTGGGCATGCATGTTCCATATCATCTCTCTCAGAATTACTTTTTGTAAAAACTAGTTGGAAGTTTTTACTTAGTGCTTCACAAATATCTTTCTCTTGTGTATAGATGATCCTCTCATCCGTAACGGGCTGTATTTTATCTTTAACTTTGGTTTTGCTTCGGATGAACCGTAGCTGTAAAAGAGGTTAGGGTGATCACCAATTTTATTTATAATACTGTCTCTGAGCGTCCCACTTTATCTCTGTATAATCATTTCATGCCTGTATACAGTTGTTACATGCCCTCACACTATTGTGTCTTCTGTATCTGTCCACAACAAGTCTCTATTTTCTTTTGATTTTTTACATTGTGTTTTAAACCATTTCTATATTTTCATTTCTGTAGCTTTGTGCTGAGGGATGTAATTTTGGACTCCTATTTCATAAAGATCATAGAGTTTTCTATATATAATATTTAAATCTTGTCCTCTAAGTTCCTTTTCACAATCTATTTCTAAGAAGTACTTCATCAGGTCATGAATGTTGCCATTTTTGTAGTTTAGACTCTTTTTGTAACCCTCATTACTGGTAATGTCATATGCAGTCCTGAAGTTACAATTTAATAATGCTTGGTCGCCTTTGCCGGATGTGTGGGGGGGTGGGGGGCTGCGCGCGCGATTTTACTTAGCTGAGAGCGAGTTATGGACCCTGAGTCTTGATACTATCACTATTAACCCTCTTGTATAGCAGCCAACACCAAAAGATTTGATCTTACTCATCTAAGAAGTGGTACTGAGGCCTGAGAATGGTAATGAAAAGGTACACATTTATTTGCATACAACTGTAAATTACGAGAATTATGCACATTATGTTCCTCTCCTTTGTAGTGGATGCATTATTTTTTTTGCTCTCTCACACACACACACACACACACACACACACACACACACACACACACACACACACACACACACACACACACACACACACACACACACACACACACACACACACACACACACACACACACACACACACACACACATCAGTGAGTGACGTGGAATGTTTTTGGTTTAAAATTTAATCATCATGCGGAGTTCAGAGGAGAGAGAGAGAGAGAGAGTTTTGGGAAGATGGAAGATGTCAAAAAGTATAACCCTGTAGCTTGGAAATACCTACTTTCCATTTTGTTTTGCGTAATGACACAGTTTTACAGTATTTTAATAGTTTTTAATACAGGTCAAAAAGACATGCTGTATATGTGGACCATTCTCTTGTAGGTCATTATGTTTTTATACTCCAAATCCTATTCAAGACAAGATGACGAACAGAAATCCTTATTTATAGTGAAAAGCAGTAATGAACAATAGGATTAACATACGTCGTTATCAGTGACTTGACTCTTCATGGAGGAAAACTGAACTACGATTGTTTCCACAAGTGATAATATGCATCATTCTAAGGAAGCAATGGGAGTGTGAAAAAAAGGGAGGGGGGAGGGAGGAAAGAAGTATGAACTCTGAAAGGAGAAAGGCAGGAATAGGAAAATTAGCTGGTGTGAAGGGTGATGAGAAAAGAAGGAAGGTGGGTGATGGGAAGGGGAAGTACGGCGGAGGAAGAAAGGAAGGATGAAGGAAAGAACTAGGAGCAAGAAGGGAGCAAGAATTATCTATGAAGAGAGGTTGTGAGGAACTGTACACGGTTTCTTTGTCACCAGATTTTGTATACTTGATTGAGTGGTTGAGAGGACACATCGAAGGCCAGGTTCAACATCCAGTTTAGATCGGTGTTATGTCTATTGCGAATTGTGTGGAGAACCCCGACTGACATAGGCCTATTGCTTCTTTAAATGTCCAGTGCTTCTTTGAATGCCCAGTACTTCTTTCAGTGTCCAGCTGTATGTTTAAATGAAGAGTTGTCAGAACAAGACGAAGAAGTTTGCAATTAGGCCCAGAATATGTCCAAAAATTCTTTAAGTTGATCAGTTTTTGTGTTCTGGATCACTAGGAAACAAGTCATGGTTCATGGACAACATATTAAGAACCACTCCTCTGATGAGATGTACCGTGTCATTAATCTTGAAATCTCGCATGGGTACCTTTTAATCGTAAAATAAACAACTTTGTATATTTTTTCAGTTTAAGACAAGCGATTCATTCACCTTATGAACCCTAACTTAACCTAAAGGGCTAATATGTATAATTCGGTGTGTCCTTAATAGCGAAAGGATCAGTTGTAATAGGTTTTAACCTTCTCACTGCTGGAAAAATCTCTAATTGTAGGAAAATCGACTGACGTCTGTTTGAATAATACACCGAATTGTTGGTGACTGCTGCTTTTTTTTTTTTTTTTTTTTTTTTTTCAGTACTGGTAACTGCTGTTTTTTTGTTTAGCAATAGGCTGATGTATTTTATTTTTTAACAGTAGGCTGCTGTGTTTTCTTTTCTTAACAGTGACTGGGGTGTTTTTTTTTTTTTTTAGTTCAAAAGTTAGTGCTTTGTTTTCTCCATTTAACAGTGACTATACTCGGTTTAACAGTAACTGCTGTTTTCTTTGTTTAACAGTTGACTGCTGTGTTTACCGTCGGTGTAACAGTGAACTGCTGTGCTTGCAACAAAGTCTAGTGTAAACTAAGTTAATCTTTAGGTGGATACCATAAGGAATATATGACTTTGGATGATCATTTTCAACACCTTGAAAATTCTGAATGAAAAATGAAGACGCCAATACACCAATAAAACATAGGAAAAAATTATGATATTAAATGGACAGGATTAGAATTTCAGATATTTTCGGTATTGGTAATGGTTAAGATAAATTAGTCCAGTCCTTTATTACCCTCTCGGGAGCGTAGGAGCTCGGGGCTAGGCTACTCATTCCCGACTTTTGAGAGAAGGGTGACCAGCTTCACACGGCCCTGAGTAGCATTATGTGAGCGCCTTACCGTCGAAACGCCTTAACCCATTGGACCATCAAAAGTCATTTTGTTGTATAGTTACCACCAGGCAGCTGATGCCATCCTGGGTTACAATACGTCATTTGGCTTCATACTTAGTTTAGAATCACATCGTGAGTAGATGGTGGACGCCTCATCTATCACGAACAGTAGCTAAGAAAAAACTCATAGCCTAATAATTATAGACGAGAAGTAATGACGCCAGAGATAATTGAAAAGTGGAAATACATACATGCCTATCTGTCTATCTATCTCTGTATCTTTCTATCTATCTATCTGTCTATCTATCTATTTATCTGTATACATCTGTAATTTAGCTTTTTAAATATGCAGAGTGAATAAATAATAATAAATATAATGAGGTCTATAGATCATTATAACAAATGAACCTCGACGAAAAATAAGGAGGCCCCTAGTCCACGAAAAGTATTAAAAAAATAATGCTATATGTAAATGGGCTTGTCGTCTGGGTCCAAAGCTACTACATTTCAAATTAATTGGAAGTCAGGGAAAGACGCTTAGTTCCCGGTCATTAGGAGAGAAAGAGAAGGTGATTAAGAAATATTAGAGTGAAAGAGGGAGGGGGAAAAGAGAGAGAGAGAAAGAGTGGAGGGGGGGGGAATAGGAGCTGAGAGAGCGTGAGAGCGTTGATGAAATAAGAGAATGAGCAGTGGACTGAGCGATTAAGTATTGTAAATAGAGTGAGTGAATGAGTGGGTGAATAAACGAGCGAATGAGCGAGGGAGAGGATGGAGGAGAGAGAAAGATTATGAAATAAGAGAGTGAGTGAGTGATTAAGATGTGAGGGAGCGAGGGTGGGGGAAGAGTCTGGAAGAGAGGGAGAATGATCACGAAGTTGTTGAGGGGGGAGAGAGAGAGAGAGAGAGAGCACCGTCCTACATGCCCCCCCCCCCTCAACAGAAATATGTAAAATAAGGAAGAAGACAATGACATATAGGGCCTACCCTACAAGTTGAAGGGACCTGAGGGTAGACTAGGAAAGTACTAAGCGAAAGTGCTGGTGATAGATAATTATAGGATATTTTTGTATTACAAGGGAAGGTGCACAGCCATTGTACGTTGATGTCATTAGATTAACAGAAAACCTTCAATTTCCTTTACCTCTGGGGGACTGAAATTTCGTTAGCCTGTCACTCCAACTACGTATTTCTAGCCACTCGCCCTCTAGCGCCATGTACAGTTGTGGACATAAATATTGATTCACATCCTCACGAGAAATACCGAGACCGAGCGGTGCTTTCAGACACCCAGTGAATCGATCCCCGGTTCCCAACTCACTTTTCAGAATAAGAGATTCAAATCCGATCGACTAAAATGTGAACCGATATTATTTTCCGGAACTGCATCTCGTAGCTCAGATAAAAATAAAATATTATAACTCAGTGTTTTGGCGAAAGCAATGTATTTTTCTTAATTACTCCAGTCAGGTTGTCTGGCCCAATGTGGTCCCCCTTTGGTCTCCTCCTAACACATTTTTATTCCTCGAAACTTGATACTGGCCAGAGTATTTACTTGAGTTTTTGGAATGACAAAATGAATGCCGGCTCAGTAATTCTATACACTTCAGCAAAAATATGAGTTTGTATGGGGAATTTTGGTGATAGCAGTGGGTGGTGGTAGGGGGGGGTTATAAGCTGTATATATGTGATGGTGTATAATGAGGTATGGTGTGGTGTGGTATGGTGAAATGGTGTGATGTAGTTCTGTGCTGTGGTAAGTGTGGTGTTGCATTTTGAAGTTATGATGGTGCGTGTTGGGACAGTCTGTGACGTGATGTAGTGTGATGCGGTTCTGTGCTGTGATTAGTGTGGTGGTGTGTTTTGACATTGTGGTGTTGTGTGTGATGTAGTGTGGTATGGCCTTATGTCTGTTCAAGTGTTGTGGTGCTTTATGGTGTGGTGTATCATCATCATTGTCAGTGTTAGCGCCATCCTAATAATCATCCTCAGTCTACACTATCATCAGTGACTCTTCTATTCCAGCTGACGCCAGACGTTTTTATCCACCTGCAAATAAATTACAGGAGCCTGAGAGTTAATAAGCATCTTCAGCCTGTCTAATATAAACACTGATGTTATAAATTCCATAAATCCACCATAACTCATAAATCAATTGCATATGCTCAGTACAAATGCTCAGTTATGTTAATACTGACAAGCCTTCCCAGTACTATATATAAGTGATAACAGGAATGGCATAGAGAAATCGTACTCCATGCTGGTAAGTAATTGGAACTAATGTCTCTTCAGTCTCCTCGCGTCTTCGAGAAATAACTGTACAGTATATAATATCGCTGCGGTTGCCTTGAGCTGCTTACCTGTGAATAAGTTATGGAAATCGATTGAGTGTCCGAGCCATGTTGCAAGAGAGAATCAAAGCAGTTGCAGAGATAAAAGACAACTGTTGCGTACGTAACATTCAGTAATTTCTAGGAGGTTAAATTCTTCACTGTGACATTTTTTTTCTTCTAAGGTTGTTCCCGCTACCGACAATCAGTTTTACTCTTTTTTTTTGTGTGTGAAAAGGTAAATAAAGACTTTATATACCTGTACCCGTTTATTACAAGAGGGTCTGCTAATTAAGTAAAATTGTGAGGAGTTTCCATCCATCCATCCATTCGTCAGTCAGTCCTTTATTAAGCTGTTAGCAGGATAGGCGTTGGGATTAGGCTACTTAGTTCAGACATTTAAGGTGATAGTGGCCAGATACTCGACCGTGAGAAGCATTATGTGAGCAATAAACTGCAGCAGTTCTCGGATTTAAACACTATTAGGCCACATCGAACTGGAGCGCCTTAACCCACTAGACCACCGGGTTTACAATTGGTTATATGATTACCACCCGGCGTTGAAATGGTTTCCAATTTTACAGGAAACCATTTACCGTATCAATCGCTGTAGAGTCGCCAGGAGGTAGTACTGCATTGAGTGAGTGAATGATGGGTGAAAAGATAAGATATAAAAGACGTCATAATACTTGAAGGGGTTGGATGAATAGCCCAGCTGCAGAATATTGAGCAGTTGCACAGGTATTATGCTCAGTGATTTACAGGTTAGGCGCTCAGAGTAAATTCTCCCGGACCGACACACTGCCCATGGCCTTTTAATCCCACTTATATAGTCTGTTTGTATTCATGCAACGGTACTGGGCCACTCGCACACTTTGAAGTCGAAATCGACAAGCATGAAATTCGATGGACCTTAGTTATGAGGCAGGAGTAAGTTTTTTTTAAATTACTTGGCAACTTGACCCTCCAAGTTGATACACTTAATCATTAACTGAGCTGAGTTGGGTGAAGGGCCCTCGCTCGGTAAAAATAAATAAATAAATAAATAAAAAATAAATGATAAACCTCACAGCCGCCTCCCACGTGCTGTCTCCAGACGATTTTATTTTGCTTTCGGGGACATTATTAACCAGAGGATTTAACTACAGGCTCTACTACTATCTTACCACAAGGGAGTCTGTGCTAAGAAGGAAGTTCGTGTGGAAGTAACAAGAATAACACTACACACACACACACACACACACACACACACACACACACACACACACACACACACACACACACACACACACAGTTAAAGTAAAAAGGGTATAAGCAACTTTACTATAACGATTCGAACGATATCTGTTACCTGATTCATTCTTCTCTACTATCACTTTTTCCCCCCTTGTTTCCCGCTCCCCTTTTTCTCCTGCTGTTACTTGTGTTCCTTTTCATCTTCTTTTCCCTCCTTTTTTTCAGTTCTTCGTGGTCTCCCTTTTCATCTAACACGAAAATGGTCCTCATCTCCCCTCTCCTCACCCCTCTTGCTTGTCATTTTTCCTTTCCTCCCTTTTTTCACCATTTCCTGGGCATTTTCATCCCCTTGGGCTTTTTCTTTATTCCCTTAATTCTTTCCTTCTCGTCTTTCAATTTTCCTCTCTTTACTTTCTTCCTTGTCACTTTTCCACTTCTTCATCCTATACAAGTCATCCCCTCCCCGTCACATTTTCTGACACTTCCGTTACTCTCATCACATTTTCTTTTTCTTCTGCTGTTTATTTTCTTTTTATCTCACTTTCTCTTCTCTAAGGCTTCTTATTTCTCTGTTCTCCATTTCTCTCATTACTATTCATGTCATTTCTTTTGTCTTACCTGCTATCATTTCCTTCTTTCCCTGCCAAACATATTTTTTTTCCATTCCCACCCACTTTCTTCTCTTCCTCTAAATTTCTTCCTTTCCTTTGAGCTGTTTTCCTCTTCCTTACCACTGTTTGTCTCTCCTCTTCCTTCTTACTCTTCACAACGTCCTCTCTTCTTTTCCCTCCTCCCTACCATCATCCTGCTCACTTCCTTCTCTCTCCTCTCTCACTTTTTTCAGTCTTTCCTAATTCCTCTTTCCATTTTCCCTCCCACTTCTTTCCATATTTCATCTCACTTCCTCTTCTCTCCTTTCCTCGTCCCTCCCTGTTATTATTCTTTTCCTCTCGTCTCTTCCTGCCTTCTTCCCTCTCTCTCTCTCTCCGCTCCCCTCTACATTCTTCTTCCATCCCACCTCTTTCCATGTCTTCTCTTTTCTCTCCTCTTCCCTCATACTTCCCTCTCACTTCCTTCCCTCGCTTCTACTCTTTCCTCCGACTCCTTCACCTCTCCGGCAAAAATCGAGGGTCTTAATCTCCGTCTTAGCTGCCAGGGACGGGATCAGACGTTTCTGGAGCTGCCTAATGTCTGGGGAAATAATAGGTGGGAAAAAAAGAGTCTGGTAAAAATAGGTCAGCGAAATTGGGACCGAGTTAATGGTAAAATGGAGACACTTGAGCTGGGAAAAGTGGTCGGAAAGAAAACTATGTTTGCTATACTCCATTCACTTTTACTTGGCTCAGAATTACCATGTCTTCATCTGGAATGCTGAATTGTAATAGGAGATTGACACTAGGACATGATGCTAGTCACAAAGAATTGCTATGGAAAGGATGGCGAGCCGTAGTGTTGTCTTGTTTCTGTCATTGAGGTACGTGAAATAAGCTGTAAAAGGACGAAAATCTATTCATGTTGAATTGAATGCACTATAGTAGAAAACATCCAAGCAGGTGTTATACAGGTGAGATAGAAACACTAATAGGAAAATGCCGTGTATATTCAGTGCAAATATAGTGGTGAGCTGGAAAAGAGTAGAGGAAAAATAAATATAACTTAAGTAAATAATGTTAACATAAGTTGGAAATAATAGTAAATGTGTAATGTATTTGAATGTTATTGCTGAGAGTGGGGTATAATTGTAGAAAAAGTAATGTGTTAGTCAAGGGAAGAAAATAAAATTCATAACAGTGGTAGGAAAAACTATTAATTTTAAGGAAGCAGTAAAAGCGCAAGTTGCAAATGCTGGAAGTGAATTTTAAGTACAAAATTGGTAGAAGAAAATATCAATATAATTTAAGTTGACATTATGCAGGTGAGCTGGATAAGTGAACCGGAAATGGTAAATAACTGAAGTGAATAATATAAGGTGTTGAAAGTATACATGTAGGAGAAATACACACACATACACACACACACACACACACACACACACACACACACACACACACACACACACACACACATATATATATATACAGATAGATAGATAGATAGAGATATATATAGATATACATGTAGACATTGCAGAGATAAGTGAGCAACGCTGACGGACGGGAAATAAATATTTTCTAAGTATAAATCCTCTCAGTAAAAAAAAAAAAAAAGAGGTAGGAAGTGATAATTAAATAATCTAAGGAAGTACTTTAAAGGTGAGTTAGAAATAACGATAGGGAAAATGTATGACGTGAGTAAATATTATATCTATATGTTATAAATTCTGATAGAAAAAAAATATATAAATGACTACTGTGAAGGTGTGAGGAATTTAAAAAAAAAAAAAAAAATCGGAGGTGGGGGGTAGTAGAGGCATTTGATACCTTAGCTGTAAACATTGTTTAAAAAAAAAAAAAAAAAAAAGTAAATAGTCGAGGTGTGACAGAAGGTAGAGGGAGAATATGGGGAGGAGTGAAAGGTGGAGGACGGGTTGGTGTGGTGGAGGAGGAGATGAAAGGAGGGCGAAGAAGGTGTGAGCACAGTACAAGAAAAGAATAGGAAGAGGAAAATCTAAAGACAAGGAATAACAACAACCAATAATAAAATAAAAGAATTCGCCCACGAATGTGTGTCGCTCACCATCACCAAAAGCTAAATCAGTAATCCTTTGGCAGTCTGAAGCATATCATCTCAGCTTCGCCAAAATCGAAAAAAAGTCTTGGGATTTTGCTGTTTACTCCTACTAACTTAACTATCAAGTAAGCATTCAGATCCCTTAAGTCAGGAGTATTATGTTGGAGTAGGTCATTGAGTATAACAGGCCTTTGGATAATTTCTGATACTTAGCCTGCTCTTTAAATGGCCGTTCTTTTTGTTGAGGGCACGATAGAAAATGGTGAATAATGGCAAGCAAAAAAAAGTTAGAGGGTATATTTTCTTGGAAGATCACCTGGTAATCAAAGGCATATCATCGCGGCTTCGCTAGTGTTATTAAAAACCAAGTCATATATTCTGGGATATTGCCCACAGATTTCAGATACAATATGCCCACTTCATTTTGAAATATTTTGGAATACACATACAGACGCAGGCGATTACATTATTGGCTCGCTAGACGGACGATAATTAAGCAACCTCCCCTTATTAAAATAGGAAATATTGAAGGGAGGAATACAAAGAGGAGGATGAGGCTGTAGAGGGGAGGGCAGGGGAACAGAAAGAGGTGAGAGAGGAGGCGAGGGAGAGTGAGAGAGAAGGGAGAGGGGGAGGAAAGAGTTGCAGAGAAGAGGGGAGGGTAGGCTTTTCCCATTGGAGATGTTGGATGTAACCTTTAGAACTAAGGTGCTCTCGAAAGTTGAAGGAAATTATAGGAAGAAAAGATGGCGTAAGAGGCGGTGTTGGAGGGGTTAATGGGGCATAGTGGAGGAATGATGGCGGGAAGGTCTCTTGAGGATCGTCTTAATTTTCTAACGTGGGCAAAACAAATGAGCATCGCGCCTAGCCAGAGTTGTAAAGTGTCCCCATCTACTTCTTCCTCTCCTCCTTCTCCTCCTCCTCCCGTCTAATGAACGTATATCCTTAACAGAGAGTTACTGAGGAGCCCTTTGATTACTGGGTGGAGAGATGAAAATGCGGCATCCTCTCAAGAACTAAACTTCGACACTTTTCCACGCACCTCATTGTGGCAAAGCACTGTCAACCACAAGGAAACATCGGTTCACTACATGGGATGGCCCTGACGAGGCGACTGCTTGCCTGGGGTTGATGGGATTGCTCGGCCAGACACACTGGGTTGATCCACAAACAGCATGAAACTGCCAAAGGCAGAGCACCTGCTGAATGGATCTGATTGTGTCTGGTTAGTTTTCACCGGCGTGTGGGCAGTAGTGTGCTTGCCGGATGGATCCGATTGTGTCTGCTTACTTTTCACTGGCATGTCGGCAGTCATTTGGTGAATGTTTTTGCTCCTCATTGCAAAGCACAGGATGGGTTTAGGAAGCTCAAAATTGCATTGCAAGGTGCGCCAGACGTTTCTCTTCAATTTAGTAAGGGATAAAAATCGGTTTTCAAAATATAAAAAAAATGGTGCCTGGGCCAGCCACTGGGTCCCGGGGATTTCCGGACCCTCGGCCATTTAGGGGTTCCAACCCCCAACCCAGCCCAGGGCCTTTGACCGATTTTGATGAAAAACACTAGGCTTCCAGGGTTTATGGATATCTACCTTCTGATTTTTTTTTTTTTTTTTTTTCAGAACAATTGGCGCAAACTTGTGATCTGAAGAGATCAGACAGACAAACAGACAGACAGACAAACATACATACGGAACTGACCAACGTGCTTGCCGAGTCTTTAGATTCTATCAAGCAGTGAAACTGTCATAGACAGAGCTCTTGCAGGATAGATTCGATTGTATCTGCTTAGTTTTCACCGGCGTGTGGGCAGTAAAGCGCTTGCAAGATGCATCCAATTTTGTCTGCTTAGTTTTCACCGGCGTGTAGGCAGTCATTTTGCTTCATTGCGAAGCACAGGATGGGTTTAGGACACACACACACCATAAAGCCAGCCAGGAGACAGGACGTGTGTGCTGGGCAACCCCCAGGTCCTGTCCTCCACCCTAACTATATTTTATCCAGCCCATACCCCACTGACCGGGCTAATGTATGGCCCGGCCTGCATTCTATGTGCAGGAAATCTTTGAAAGAAAAAAAAAGAAAAGGGTTTAGGAAGCTTAGAATTGCAATACAAGGTGCGCCAGACGCTTCTCTTCAGTTTGGAAAGAAGAAAAATTCGATTTTCGAAAAAAAAAAAAAAAAAAATGGTGGCTGGGCCGGCCACTGGGTTCCGACACTTTCCGGACCCACGGCCATTGAGGGGTTTCACCTCCCACCCAGCCCAGGGCCTTTGACCGATTTTGATAACAAACAATAGGCTTTTAGGGTTTATGGATATCTACCTTCAGATTTATTTTTTTTTTTTAGAACTGTTGGCGCCAAACTGTGACCTTTAGAGAAGAGACAGACAGATATACTTAAGGAAGTGACCATCATGCTTGCCGAATTTTTCGATTCCGGCAAGCAACAAGAACACACACAATCTCTCTCTCTCTCTCTCTCTCTCTCTCTCTCTCTCTCTCTCTCTCTCTCTCTCTCTCTCTCTCTCAGGAAAGGATGATTAGAAGCAGAAGGACAATAATTTGGAAAATGGAAAACGTAAAGAAAGAAAACAAACAGGAAGAAGAAGAGAAAGAGGACGAAGAGAAGAGGAAGAAAGAAATAAAATAAGAGGGAGGAGACTTGGAGGTGCAATATGAGGACTGCAAAAAAGATGAGTAGTTGTAGTAGTAGTAGTAAGAAAAGTAAGAAGAGAGCAGGATGAAGATGAGTAATAGGAAGAAGAGTGATGAAGAACAGGAGGAGGAGAAGGAAAATATGGAGGAGGCGGAGGAGAAGGAAAAACTTCAAGAAGGATGAGATGCGCGCTAAGGAGATGAGGGAGAGAGTTGGATTAAATGATGATGTTAAGTCGTTGAGAGGGACACACGTCTCATTAAGAGATCTCTCACGCCATGCATGAGACGGTGAGAGATGGGGGTAGAGGGTAAGTGGTACGAGGGAGGAAGGAGTAGAGAGGAGGAGGAGCAGAAGAAAAGGAAAGGGGAAGGAAGAAAATGGAAGAAGAGGGGGGAGGAGAGTGGTTAAGGGGTAAGGAGGAAGAGGGAAAAAGGGGAAGGGGAGAGAAGTAGCCAGGGTTGGAGAGATAGAAGAGTGAAGGTAAGAAGAGAGAAAAGTGAAAGCTGGGAGAAAACGGGAGATGGGGAGGACAAATACGATAAAATGAAGACGGGAAGAAGAGAAATGTGATGACGAGGCCAAAGAAGATGGAGAGAGAGAGAGAGAGAGAGAGAGAGAGAAAAGAGACAGGAGAGGGGAGTTAAAAGTGGAAGAGGAGGTATGGGAAAGGGGAGAACATCTAGGGTGAGGAATGAAAGGAAAAG
The DNA here is from genome assembly GCF_032717465.1 of Coenobita brevimanus. Lineage (NCBI taxonomy): Eukaryota > Metazoa > Arthropoda > Malacostraca > Decapoda > Coenobitidae > Coenobita > Coenobita brevimanus. Next base: position 27,054,675 of record NC_136954.1, on the reverse strand, counting down.
ATAATGGAGGACAAGGAGAAGGGAGGGAAAGAAGAGGGACACTGAGAGGATAAGGAGAGAGGGAGGCTGGGAGAAGTGAAGGAAAGATGAATCAATGACTGACATACAGCAGACAGAGAAGTATAAATGTGTCTGGTTACGTATTCACGAGGTTAAGATACTGAGGAGGGACAGGGAAGGAAGTGAAGGGTATGAATTTTTTTGTTATACGTCGGAGGAAATCGATTCTGTTTTTACAACATCAGTAAGAAAAGTCTTCCTTGAGTTTAATTAACCATTTTCACCTCAATGACGTACTAGTGTAGTATATATATTCCCATTCTTACCAGCTATTCTCACACCTCTTCAGTCCCCCGCCCCTGCCATATCTTTGTTCTGCCATCTGTATTTTGTGGTGTGTGTGTGTGTGTGTGTGTGTGTGTGTGTGTGTGTGTGTGTGTGTGTGTGTGTGTGTGTTCTCGTCAGTGCCTGTCCTGGTAAGTGTGTGTGCCCTGCTGAATGTGTCCTAGTATGTGTCCTGGCCAGCCTTTCACCACTCACAGGACTCCATATTACCACCACAACTTTATAACTTTTCACTTCTCAGTTGCACTTCTTGCGGTTTGAGGAATCGTGATGACTCAAAAACATGGCCTTTGGATAAACTCTGAAGGACTGTTTTACCTGACGTATGTGCAGCCAGCTCTCCTTGCCATTGAAAAGTAGCCAAACTTTGGTATTGGATTTTTCTCTTGGCCTCAGGACGAACTATTCTTTTGCAGTATCATTTAACTGAACTGGTTTCATTATTTTGTAGAAGAGCAAGTTAATTTTTCTGCAGTTGTAGATCGGAAACTTGCAATTGTAGTTTTCTCTCCCTAATAAGATACATTGTTCTTTTGCAATATCATTTAATTGAAAAGGCTTTGTTATCTGTTGACGTGTATACAGTTGTTGTTTCCCGACCTGAAAAGTCTCCAAAACTTGTAATTAAATTTTTTTACTGATTCAATAATCTTTGTAATAGTTATTAACAGAGTAAGAGGAGATATTGTTTCTGTGCTTTTTTTCATCTCTTATCTGTGCACTTTTGCCATTCCTACTTTTTAACTGTCATTTTAGAAGGAAATTTTTGTTTTCCATTGCGACTAGTGAAAATGTTGGGTGGGAGAGATGGGTTTTGTGACACCCGAAACGTTACAGAATATAAAAAACATTACAGAATATAAAACGTTACAGAATATAAAAAACGTTAAATATAAAACTTCGCAGAATCTAAAACGTTACAGAATATAAAAAACGTTACAGAATATAAAACGTTAGAATATAAAACGTTACAGAATATAAAAAGTTACGGAATATTTTTAAAAAGGTTACAGAATACAAAAAATATTTCAGAATATAAAAACGTTACAAAATATAAAAAACGTTACAGAATATAGACGACGTTACAGAATAAAAAAAAAAAATGTAACTCTACTTGTTGCAGTGGATTATATATTTATAAAACACAAATTTTCTTCTAAAATGATTGTTAAGAAGTAGGAACGGCAAAAGTGCACAGATAAGTGATTAAAAACAAACAAACAAACAAACAAACAATCAAGAGAGCATTCAGGATGGGAGGAGATTTGGAGACCTATACCCATTTCTATATTCCACCAGCTACAAGTCTGTCTATAATGTGGAATGTAGTAATGGGTATGGGTCTCCAAATCTCCTCCCATCCTGAATGCTCTCTTGTTTCTGTGCTTTTTTCATCTCTTATCTGTGCACTTTTGCCAATCCTACTTCTTAATGATCATTTTAAAAGAAAATTTTTGTTTTCTAGTTTGATTTCTTTGTGGAAGTATAATTATACATAAAGCAAGTGATAGATTTGGATCGTTACATGCATAGCATACTGAAAGACTAAAACGAGGGTGAAAAGAAGGGTTTTGGTACATACGTTAACCGTAGACGAGCTGTAGCAAACCAATATTGCTCAAACTGACGTACTTACGGGTGACCGCGAGTACGCCTTTTTGTTTTGTAGTTATGACAAAGAAAGAACAAAATCGATATTTTTGCGGTTCGATTTTGCGACTTCAACGAAGGTTATTAAGACTTTACGAGTAGCTTTGCACTTGAATAGCGAAGGGGTTTTAGTTCATAAGCTTAGAACTGGGCTTTGCGACCATTTTCACGCAAAGGCTCCTATTCCATTTAGAACAGGACGCCATTTTCAACCTGTGCCATTCGTACATACGGAGTGCTACCGCGCTTCGTGATATTTTGTCACGACGAGGTGGGGCTAAAGGTCTATCTGTCTGCGTGAAGGTCAAGGTAAAGTGCGCATTGGAAATTTTAGTCAAAGGAAGCAGCTAACCACACCACGTCGTAAGCTCAAAAGGGGGAAAACAAGAATAAAGGCTAAAACAAATAGCAATGACAAAAAGGGGGAATGAAATAGGCAATTAAAAATACGTAGCTAACACTACCTTAAAGTTACAGGAACAAAATCAAACAGATTCGAAGAGCAGTGGTAAGTTTTGTAGTCTGGTTGGATTAGGAGGCTTTGTAACACATTGATTCCAAATTCAGGCCCTTGTTTCGATAATGGTGAGAGTTTAGTGTGCATTGGTGAGGGTTGTATTTGGCTGTGTAAGGAGATTCTGTGGCACGATCGAATGTACATCCAGGTCCCTATTTCAGTAAGGGTGAGAGTTTAATTAGAGTTATATTCTGGTTGAGTTAGGAAGCTTCTAACGCCCTCCAATGTACAGTCCAGGTCCTTATTTCAGATAGAGTGGGAGTTTAGTGTGGATTGGTTGGGGTTGTGTTCTGGCTGGGTATGAAGCATTGTGGCATCTCATTCTTAGCGATTTACTTTTCCATATTACAACATACTGTACTCCTGCATGGTATCTATATCTATTTCATATCAACATTGCTTGCATATATAACAATAATTAATATCTTAGCGTAGCAGATACATAAATAAACTAGCAAGGAATAATAATTTCATATCAACGTTTCTTGCATACATAACATTAATGTACTAGTGTTGCATAATTAAATAAACTAGCAAGGAATAAGTGCCAGACAGCCACCTTAAAGCTTTGGCTGTGGTAGTGCATTTTGATAGTTTTATTTAAACTGACAACAGATGATTTTATCTAAAAGAGATATTTCCTACTATATCCTTTTACTCTAACTCGGCCTACAATTGCCATCTTTTCATTTCCAGCTGTAACAAGAGATCAGCACTAGGATATGATGGTGGTCACTGAGTGCTATGGAGAGAATGTGCACTGTATAGTCGTAGTATTGTATTTTTCTTCCAATGAGCTGTATGAACTAGGCTGCAAAAGAACGATAATCTGGGACAGATTAATAAAACATTTGATACAGAAGTTTCAAAGGGTCTCTTGTGGCACTTACTTTGTTACGGATTCAGCGTTATCATCATTATCGTCATCATCATCATCATCATCATCATCATATCAGTTTCATCATCAGTCATAGTCGACATTATCATCGTCATAGTCATCATCAATTTCATTATCAGTATCGTATGCGACATCAGTTATCATCTCGCCTCTTCTTTCCGTCGAATGTTGGGGTGAGGAAAAAAAATAGAAGTCTGGGATTCGTTCCAGGGACCATAGTGTTCCCAACGTTTCACCCCACCAACAACGCCATCAGGCCAGTGTGTGTGTGTGTGTGTGTGTGTGTGTGTGTGTGTGTGTGTGTGTGTGTGGTGGGAGCCTCGTGTGTGTGTTGGTGTGTGTGTGTGTGTGTGTGTGTGTGTGTGTGTGTGTGTGTGTGTGGTGGGAGCCTCGTGTGTGTGTTGGTGTGTGTGTGTGTGTGTGTGTGTGTGTGTGTGTGTGGTGGGAGCCTCGTGTGTGTGTTGGTGTGTGTGGTGGGAGCCTCGTGTGTGTGTGTGTGTGTGTGTGTGTGTGTGTGTGTGTGTGGGTGTGTGGGCGGGTGTGTGTGTGTGTGTGTGTGTGTGTGTGTGTGTGTGTGTGTGTGTGTGTGTGTGTGTGGTGGGAGCCTCGTGTGTGTGTTGGTGTGTGTGTGTGTGTGTGTGTGTGTGTGTGTGTGGTGGGAGCCTCGTGTGTGTGTGGGAGTGTGTGTGTGTGTGTGTGTGTGTGTGTGTGTGTGTGTGTGTGTGTGTGTGTGTGTGGTGGGAGCCTCGTGTGTGTGTGTGTGTGTGTGTGTGTGTGTGTGTGGTGTGAGCCTCGTGTGTGTGTGTGTGTGTGTGTGTGTGTGTGTGTGTGTGTGGTGGGAGCCTCGTGTGTGTGTGTGTGTGTGTGTGTGTGTGTGGTGGGAGCCTCGTGTGTTCTTACCTAATTGTTCTTACCTAATTGTATCTTTACAGGAATGAGTCAAGCTCGTACTGTCCCGTGTCTTAAACCATTTTTATCGTACATATCCTTAAATTTGTGAATTGTTTTGGCACACACTATTTCATTCGGTAGTGCATTCCATTGATCAATTGCTCTGTTTGGGAAACTGAATTTCCTTACGTCTTTATCACCTCTCTTCTTTTGCAGTTTTCTGCAGTGTCCTTTTGCTGATGCTTCTCCATATGTTAAGTAATCATTTATGTCTATTTTCTCCTTCCCTGATATGCACTTATATAGCATTATCATGTCACCTCTTTTCCTTCTCTCCTGTAGTGTTGGTAGATTCAGTTTATTTAGTCTTTCTTCGTAGCTTATGTCCCTTAAGCTTGGTATCCATCTTGTAGCGGCCCTTTGAACTTTTTCAATCTTGTCTATGTGTTTTTTGAGATGAGGACTCCAGACTACTGATGCATATTCCACGGTTGGTCTAATGAATGATGTTATTATACTTCTTAGCATGTCTTCATTTATGTATGTGAATGCTATTCTCATATTTGCAAGCAGTGTATACATGTTCCGTACCTTCTCGCTGATGTGGTCAGCCGGAGATAGTCTGTTATTGATAATCACACCTAGGTCTTTCTCTCTTTCTTATGTGTATAGGGTTTTATTTCCTAACTTATAATCCCAATCAGGTCTTTTTCCACATTTACCAAACTTGATTACATGACACTTGTCCACATTGAATTCCATTTGCCATGTACTACTCCATTCATGAAGTTTATTTAATTCTTCTTGTAGCTCTTTACAAGAGTCTGTGTTAGTAATTCTCCTTTGTATTTTTGCATCGTCTGCAAACATATTCAGATAGCTCTCATTTCCAGTGTTACTGTTTATATCATTTATATACACTAAAAACATGATTGGTGCCAGCACTGAACCCTGTGGTACTCCACTAGTCACTTCTTTCCATGATGAGTAGTTTCCTCTTAATACTGTTCTCATTTCTCTTTTTATGAGAAAGTCTTGCATCCAACAAAACAGTTTGCCTCGAATTCCTCCTTGATGGTACAGTTTCCATAAAAGTCTTTGGTGTGGTACTGTGTCAAAAGCTTTCTTGAAATCTAAATAGATACTGTCCACCCATCCTTCTCTTTCCTGTATTGTGTTTGTTACTCTGTCATAGTAGCTCAACAGATTAGTAACACATGATTTTCCTTTTCTGAAACCAAACTGTCTTTCTGTTATCATACTGTGTTCTTCTTGATGATTTACCCAAGCTTTTCTTATAAGCTTTTCTAATACCTTGCTTACAACACTGGTCAGTGATACTGGTCGGTAGTTGAGTGGATTTTGTCTATTTCCTTTCTTGAATAAGGGGACAATATTTGCTTTTTTCCAAATATCAGGTAGTTTACCTTGACTCAAAGATTTCTTGAAAATTAAAAATAATAGTTTACTTAACTCCTTTGCACATCCTCGTAGTACCCAACATGAAATTTCATCAGGATCACTTGCTTTTCCTCTGTCTAATCTACTTAACTCCTCCTGTATTACTTTTTCTGCTATTTGTATATCTGGTAGTGTGTGTGGACATGCATATTCCACATAGTCCCTCTCAAAATTTTTTTCTTCTGTAAAAACTAATTGGAAATTCTTATTTAGTGCTTCACAAATATCTTTCTCTTGTGTATAAGTGATTCCCTCGTCCGTAATGGATTGTATTATATCTTTTACTTTGGTTTTGCCTCTGATGTAGCTGTAAAACAGCTTTGGTTGATCACTACTTTTATTTATTATATCCTCCTCAAACTTTTTGGTCTTCCCTCCTTATTCTTGTATAATCGTTTCTTGCCTGTTTGTAATTATTATACGCCCTTTCACTATTGTGTCTTCTGTATCTATTCCACAACAAATCTCTTCTTTCTTTTGATTTTTTACATTCTGTATTGAACCATTTCTCTATTTTCTTATCTGCTTCTTTGTGCTGTGGGATGTACTTCTGGACTCCTATTTCATAAAGTTCACAGAATTTTTTATATACAGCATTTAAATCTTGTCCTCTAAGCTCATTTTCCCACTCAACTTCTAAGAAATACTTCTTTAGGTCTTGATAATTTCCCTTTTTATAGTTTAGGCTCTTTTTGTAACTGTCATTGCTGTTAACTACGGTATGTCATATGCTATCCTGAAGTTATAATTTAGTACTGCATGATCGCTTTTGCCGAGTGGAGGGTGATATATTAAACTGTCAATATCATTTTCTTGCCTAGTAAATATTAGATCTAGCACTGAAGGTACATCAAGTCCTCTTTTTCTGGTGGTTTCCCTCACATGTTGCGTTAAGAAAAACTCTTGCACGATATCCAGGAGCTTTTGGTCCCAACAGCTTTCTTGGCTAATTATATCTAGAGTATTCTAATTTATATTTGTATTAAAATCCCCAGTTAGTATAATTCTTTCCGATTTCTCTTCCATTTTATGTATTAATGATCTTAAACTCTGAATTGTACTCTCTGCCAGGTCCTCATATTCATCTTTTTCCCATGTGTTTGATCTGGGTGGCATATACAAATTGGCTACAATTACTTTCCCTTCAGATGTGTTGATCTCTGCTGCAATCAGTTCTACTTGTGATGGTATATCTAGTTTTATTTCATTTACTTTTAGATTTCTCTCAGTTAATATTATAATTCCTCCTCCTTTTTTTAAATTTCTGTCTCTTCTCCATATATTGTATTCCTCTAAGTTTAGTATGTCATTGGACATCCTTGGTGTTTATTTTGTTTCAGTTAGGCATATTATTTGTGGTTCATTTTCTCTGACATAATCATTCATCTCTAATAATTTAGATACCATTCCATCCACATTTGAGTACATCAACTTTATCATCTTGTTTATATCCTTGTCATGACATGGTTCTACTACCTTCCTCCTTTTTATTCCATCCTGTTTGTGTACCACTTTCGTACCTGCAATCCTATTACTTTGTAAAAAAATTTCTTCTTCTCCTCTTCTGATCTTCCCTCATTTTTTGTTTTTGCTTCCTCCCTTTTCTCTTCAGTAATTCCAGTTCCTCTTGTGTTAGGCATCTTTTTATCCATACATTTTTTAACTCCTCTTTTTCCATAAGATTCTTTGCCTTTTTTAGTATCTCTTCCACAGTGTTTACACTCTGGAAAGTCACCTTTAGAGGTCTTGTCCTGCTTTTCTCGTATTTCCCTAACCTTTTGTGTTCCTCTATGTCTTTACTACAGATTTCCTCTGATACTTCTTTCAGTAAGCTCATTACATTTGCCATCTCCTTTTTGTCTCTTGTGATCTTGTTTTTTACTTCTTCCTCTTCTATACCAGTGATTACTATAGATTTGTTTATATCTACTGAATCTCTGACTAACTTTGGATTGTTTTGGATTATTCTTTAGATTTGTTTATATCTACTGAATCTCTGACTAACTTTGGATTGTTTTGGATTATTCTTTTCACTTCCTGTTTAATGCTTTTTTCCTCCACCCATGTTTTTAAGTCTTTCTTTACTTTCACCATTTCAGCATACGTGGTTTCCACATCATTTTTGTAGCTTTGCACAGCTTCATTCACCTGTGTTATCTTCTCAGTATCACTGCTCTAGTCTATAAGACTGCTTACTTGCCTAATTGTCTCTGTGTCATTTTTGAACTCTTCCTTAACACTCTCGTGATTGACTACTGTACTTGCCATTTCACTCATTTTCTTCCTAAGTGTACTCAGTTCCACTGTTAGTTCACTGATGGTTGTGTCTTTCTTGTTGGCATCCCTTCAGTTTTTCTATTTCTTCCTTTTGCAAGTGCATCTGCTTCTTTATTTCATCAATTTCATTTTTGAAAGCCATTTCTAGTTTGTGTACACGTTCAACCAGTCTGTTGTGAGTCTCCACTTCAACCAGTTCTTGGTAGAAATCATCATTTTGCTTTTTACCTTTATCCCTTTTCTTTTCCAAATTTGCTTTACTAAAGTAAGTATCCATTTTGCAATACTAAAAGTACAGAGTATGTACTTACATTCCCCGTGCTGCTGTAGTCTAAACAAACCTCAGATGACTGAGCACATTCTTTCATCTTGGTTCTCTTTTCTGTTTGAACAAGTCTTGTTTAAACTTTTTTTTTTTTTTCTTTTAATAATGAAAAATCATTTAGTCTAACCTGGTACAGAGCTTGACTCATACAAAGATACTAATTTAGGTAATGCCACTGGCCGTGTTTGTTCGGTACGGAGCTCCGATGTCACACGTCTGCCTCGATTGACTCCCTGTGTGTGTGTGTGTGTGTGTGTGTGTGTGGTGTTGGCGGGGGGGGGTGGAGCCTGGTGTGTGTGTGGTGATGGTGGTGGTGATTGTGTGTGTGTATATGTGGTGTCATACCTTTGACGTCATCATACTTAGGTGGTGGTGGTGGTGGTGGTGATTGTGTGTGTGTGTGTGTGTGTGTGTGTGTGTGGTGTCATACCTTTGACGTCATCATACTCATTATTCCTGATTGATGTAATGTGGTGTGGTATGGTGTGATGTTGTGTGGTGTGATGCCGTGTAATGTAGTGGGGTGTGGTGGGGTGTGGTGTTGTGTGCTGTGTTGTAAGGCTTGACTAAAAAAGGGTGACTGTGTGAGGGAAACAGCGATACACCAGTGCCCTTCGCTCTTTCATTTTTTCTTTCTTTCTTTCCTTTTCTTCTTTTTTTCTTCTGCTTTGTCCTTTCTTTTCTCATTTTCTTTAATTGATTGTGTTGTTTTCATATTTTACTCAGTTGCACCTTAACTTGGGCTAATATTCTCTCAGTCTTTGATCCCGAGTTGTAGCAAGCGATTATCACTCATTGACATGAGATTAGCCCTAGAACATAATGCTAATCACGATGAAGTGCTATGGATGGGATGGACGAGTATAGCCGCTGCAGTATTGTCTCATTGTGCCACTGACCCAAGGGGAGAGGCTGCAACAGTACGAAAATTTTTGCTGTATCGAGGTAGACGATTTTTTTTTTTTTTTTCATAATCACATACAGCGGGATATTTTTCATCAAGAGTGAGAGGTACAGAACGTGAAATACGATGATTGTACATGATATTTTGCAGTTTGATTATATGTTGTGTTGCTAGTGGGGGATGCTATCAAGTGGTGGCTCCGATGTGATGAGGCGGTGATACTGCCCAGTTATGCAGAGGCAGCTTAATCCCGTCCCTATCCACCGACATGAGGATGGTAGACAGCAAAACAAGGACAGCTTTGGCCAACAGTCCACTGGGTTCACGGTCAGACGAGCCTGGGGTTGCAGCTACTACTACTACTACCAGGAGTCTGACACACGGTATCCACTCAATAAATTAGCGTGAGGTGGTTAGAAATTATAAGTGTTAGGGCACTTAATTCGTTTTAATTTGTCAAACAAAAAGGACACTGACTTTAGATTAATTTCTTTTTATGCAAAATTTAATTCTGTTTTAGGATAATCTAAGGTTAACAACGAAACGTTAGTGTTTTTGTTTAGAGCATATTGTGTGCCGGATTATGGATAATCTGTGTGGAATATTAGAGAAATCTTTAGTTCTGATATGTTTCAAACATTTTACACAGTTTATTCATACTAAAACAGAGGGTGGGACTTGACTTAAATGGACATGAGCTGACTATCGTTTCGAACATTTCAGATGGCTTATTCATACTCATTAAAAAAAGACAGAGGGTGGGACTTGACTTAACTGCACTTGACCTGGCTTGATTAGACTTAAATTGACATGACTAGATTCGACTAAACAGTAGCCCATACCATAGCCCAAACACCCGGCACAAGACTAGCCCATACCATAGCCCAAACACCTGGTACAACAATTGCCCATACCATAGCCCAAGCACCCTGCACAACAATAGCCCATACCATAGCCCAAACACCCTGCACAACAATAGCCCATACCATAGCCCAAACACCCTGCACAACAATAGCCCATACCATAGCCCAAACACCCTGCTCAACACTAAATCGCCACAGAACGGGGAAGGACTGTGAGGGGAAGGTGCCACCTGGGGTACGGGACCTGGGTGTGTCCGTATCCCATAGCAGACCGTAACACAGGAAGTGGGGACTTGTTCATACATTACCACAGCCATAACTTTCACCACATATGAGCGAATCCCCATATTATGTTTCCTTGTGTTTCCCGAAGGCTTTTCACACACAGCTAACTACTTTTTTGTACTTCTACCCTTGCTCAGGATTTTCTTGTCACCTTCAGGCTATTTTGTTTTACTTAAGAACAACTTTTTGAACTTAGGGAGTTATATGTAGCCTTTACTAAGTCTTGTAATAATACAGGTCCGAAGCTGAACGAAATCGTATGGTTTTAGAATGATTAAAATGAGCAGCACGTCTGTGGTGTGATGGGATTAAAGATGCGAGGGAGTGAAGACCGTGATAAATACTGTAGTAGACAAAACGAAAGAGGACAAATTGTCGGTAGTAAAGAGTAATGGGAAGGTCATACACGAAGGGAAGAGGAAAGAGGAGAGGAGAGGAACAGATAAAGGAAAGGAAAGGGAAAACAGCAACAAACGAGAACACAGGAATTAATTCAGAGAAGAGCGTGAGAACAAAGGCGAATGAAGCACAAAGACAATAAACCAAGAGGGGGACAAACAAAGAAGAGAGATCAGGTAAAAAATGAAAGAAAACATGATAAGTGTTGAATAACGATAAGATTTAAAATGACAGAGGGGTGAGAAACGATGAAAAGTGAAGCTAAAGAAAAAAATGCAACACCTGTTCCCACCAGTTGGTCAATGGGTCAAATATTTAGCTTAGCCCTGTGACCCTGACATTCAACCAGTTGATCTCAGAATCGAATTATTTTACTCTTGCTTAACACTTTTCGTTCCACCAAGTTTGATCCACATCAGATCACATTTTATTGACATGGCCGTATGATCTTGAATTTTCACTTTTCCTTGTGACCTTGAACTTCGACTGATTGCTTCCCAAATGGAAATCGTATATCCTTGTGTGATCCAAAACCTTTCCACGAAGTTTCGCATAAATTGGATAACCTTCTTAACCCGCCGCGTCCCAACCGATTTCCCCCCCCCAATCCTGACCATTTTTTTTTTTCTTTGCTCAAACCTCCGCTTTTTTTTGTGAAATGGAAGATCACAAAAAAAGTGTTCACCTGAGCTTATAAGTGAGTTATACAGGTGTCTCTTTGAACACCGGGTACTGTGTTCTCTGGAGCCGTGCTGCAGCTGTCACGTTTTTTATGGTAGTGGTAACTATTGCAAACCACTCAGAATAGGTAGATATTTGTCCATGTTGTACGAATTTATATGAAGTACAAAATATATTGGTTTTCACACAGTAATATAGGTGATATAAGTATTGTTTCACTCACTGAACACATCACCACACCACACCTTCCTTGGCAACGTTACCTCCTCATTACTTCTGCTCGCTTCTTCAGCGCCACGTAATCATTGTCCTCCACATCGTCATTGATTGGGGAATCACTCTCGCCTTGAATTATGTCATCAGAGAGACCGTGGCACGACGTCTTTATTGGCTAGGTCACTGCTAACATGTGAGTTGCCGAGACAATGGCGTGCCGGGGGGGGAGGGGAGGTCACACGGGTCAGGCAGTGTCACCGCCTCCTGGCGGGTGGGGGAAGGTCTCCCACATATGCCTACCAAAAATCACCTGCGAAACTTGAAAAATGTGCAAATGACGGACCTTGCAATTGCAAAACGTACCGATATGTCATTGGGCCTCAGCGAGGAAGAAAAAGTTGTGACATACCCATACATTGATGGGACGCCTTGGGTTAAGTAACATTGACCATTGACCTTTTAAACAAACAAACAAACAAACAAAATTGAACAAGTCCATCGCTGATCCTCAACCATTCATCCAAATTTGACCCTAATTGCATTAAAATTGTTTTAGCTGTTTTCATCACATAAACATACGAGCCAAAAATTAACCTTGGCCTGTGACTTTGACCTTTGAATGTCCTAAAGATGGAATCCTTTCATTCGTGTATTTCCTTAAAATCCTTCCACCAACTTTGGCCTAAAAAAAAAAAAAAAATCTTAAGTTGATCTTGTTCGGGCAATGTTTGACCTAGGCCTGAGACTCTGGCCTCCGATCTCTTATTCCACAAAATAGTCAACCCCTTAGCCGACCCATGTCTGTTCTACAAGTATTGGTTAAAATCGGAAAAAAACGGCTCCAGTTATTCTAATCTCTCTCTCCCTCTCTCCCACTCTCTCTCTTTCTCTCTCTCTCACACACACACACACATACACACACACACACACACACACACACACACACGTCTACAGAAACATAACTTTATCCCTCTTCATGGTCGTGGGTGTAAAATCAGGAGAAATTGGCAAGCACAGTGAGGAAAATACCTAAATATTCAAAAGAAGAAAGAGTTGATGGAAATAGCAGACATTCAGGGAACGCACGGTAAGGAAAGTAAACAAGGACTGTGAAGAAACTTAAATAATAAATGAAAAAGAACTGAACAAAAGAAAAGACAGAGGTGCAGAGAACGAAAAGTGGAGTAACAATCGTACAGCTGCCTCCACACTAATGTGGATCACTCGAGGTGGACAGTATTGAGTCCGTCGCACCCTTCCTCAAGGCCTAAAGATTACTTAGGTCTTGCCCTTACTGGGCTGCGAGTCACTGTGAGAGACGACCCCCAGTACGTATAGTAGCACCGACATATTGTAGAAAATGATGTTATGGCAGCAGAAACCTAATAAAGTCAAAGGAAATACAATAATATCTCTGTTCGGGGTTGAGTTTGGTGGTTTATAACGAAAAACAAAGGTTAACTTATGATCTTTGAGGAGCAGCAGTTAATTCCTGTGATTCAGTGGGTCGGTGAAGCTTTGATCACTCTTGACTGCGGCTTTGGCGACACTTCATTTCATTCAGTTTCATAGCAGTTTGGTTTCATTGCACTTTTATAGAAGTTTAGCAGCAGTTAGAACTAATACAGGGTGAAGGAAATAATTTTTGTTCTAAGTTCGTAAATAATACAGTGTGTATTCAGGGATAAGTGACTGAATAGGGAGGCTGCCAGAGATCGTGCAGCGTGGACAGCCGCCATTAGGTAACCAAGGTCGACGCATAAGAGCATGTTGGAGATACGAAGAAACTACACCAATAATCCAAAAAAGGATGGATTTGGTAATAAATAATGAAAACAGATTACTCTCTTTGATTGTTCTGAAGTCACTCAGAGGATTAAAAAACTTCATTGTTAGCCAAGATGGTAATAACTGACGGAATGTGTAAGTTACCAATTTATGAGAAGAGCAAACTTGATATTGGGGTTCTTTTTACCTAATGTTAGGCTATGCGATAATTAATTACTCTGTCGTAACGTAACATTGTGTCATCTGTTACCCAGTACATTACAAATTATTATTGTTTCACTTAATTTTGTGAATCCTGCCTACTATACTATGTGTGTGTGTGTGTGTGTGTGTGTGTGTGTGTGTGTGTGTGTTTTAGGGGGAGGAGGTAACTTAGAGATTGTAGAAAGGGAGGGGAAAGAGAGGGGATTTTTGAGAGGAGGTGGTCAGTGTGAGTTGACAGAATAGAGCGGGACTGGGATATAGAGTTGGAGTTTTTAAGACAGGGAGAGCGTGATTGAGACGGGTATGAGATGGGGAGGGGAACCTGTGAGAGAGGGGACCTGTTAAAGAGAGGAGGGTGAAGGGGCTTGTGAGAGAGGGAAGGGTGTGGGAGGGTCTGCGGGAAGGGAATGGAGAGAAGGGACTGGTCTGGTAGGTAGATGTGGAAAGGAATGGAAGTTTGAAGCACAGAGTAGGGCCGTATTCTGTCCGGCATAGAAGGCTTCTAGCACCTTATCCTTAGCGATCCATTTTGCTTATTACACTCTTTTTTTGCTTAGTACACCTGAGCATTTTCCTATGTATTTTTTCGATTTAATGTTGATATAGTTTGCATCATGTAGCATATAGGAGGATACCGAAGTGTTATGTGCATGCTAAATCGCTCAGGTATAGATAATACGAAATCACCAAGAGACAGAGTACGATCGTAGAGAAGAATGTGAATTAAATGAGGAGGAGGGAAGGTGAAGCAAACAGTTCAGAATGACAATGGAAACAGTAGAGAGAAAGATGTGTTTGTGGGAGTATGTTACGTGGAAGATGGAGAAGTTGGTGAGGGGAGAGAAGTTTGTGAGATAAGGGGGAAGGGGGGAAGACAGGCTGTTTGTGAGGGGGGGGGGGGAAGAGCAAGAAGCGAGTGGTGGGTGGGTGTGTGGGGGGTGGTTATTAGGAAGTAGGAGAAGGGGAGAGGAGGAGGACTGTGAGAGAGAGAGAGAGAGAGAGAGAGAGAGACGGGAGGAGGGACGGGGGGCAGCAGTCCAAGAAGCGAGTGGCCACAGACTGGTAGAGGTTGTGACGGTGACCGTGAAACACTCACCAGATCCTGTTTCAGAAATCTGCCACTAGGTTCGTTTCCGTCGCCCAGCTCTGATGCGGGGTAGGCATTGAAAAAGTAGCCAATAATTAATTTCTTTTTAACTTTGACACTAAGTACAACACCGCAAAACATAAGTTACTCATCTAATTACTCAGTTGGCATGATACTCTACAAAGAAATTACAATATGGGAGCCATTTGATTATATATAATGTATTATGTCATTTTGTAAACTCAGCTTTCGTCAGTTTACTCATTTCGGTAAGCATAACACAGAGACAAAACCTAGGCAATTTTACAAGAACCATTCTTAAAGCAAGATAACAGTGATTAAAATATTTGTCATTCGTTAGTATCCACAAAAGAAAATAGATATGAAGCCGCTAATTTGGCAGCACCTTTCGATATGCTGACCTGCCTGCCGTATGACTTTTCATAACAATATGGACCTGTTGGACGTCTTGATCATCTTAATAGCCTAAGTCTGAATAAAGAATTCTTTTAAATGTTTCCCCTGGATCCATTGCACAGTTTAGTAAGTTTACACTTCAACTCCTCGTATGGTTATAGTGTTGTACCGCACTGCTGTTTGTTTGGATTAATATGGCTGATTCACCAACTAAGCAGTCGTTAAGTAAATTATTTTTAATGGATCAGCTTACATCATTAAAGCATGGTAAAACACACACATAGAAATCCTGAAGGTAATCTCCATTTACTAACTGCACATGATTTATTCAAATATATGTAAACAGACAGCACACTATTTTAGTCCCCTAACTAATATTCTCTGAGAGCCTGGCTATTCATTTTTTACAGGTATATATATATGCACTGGACTGAATAGGAAAAAAGATTCCTATAAATAGCAATACTATTATAAATTTAGTATTTGGTACAGCTTCATAGGTCTTTAAAACCCCGCAAAAACATTTAATCGAGGCTGTGCGACGCTAGACCACCTGGTGGCAGACCTCTGAAACGGGGTTTGGTGAAGACGGGAACTTGGGCCTCAATTTCGCCGACGACTGTGGCAAATGTGGCGACCCTTGGAGTACAGGCACGAAATTACCCTACCTTCTGACGCTCCCTCATTGACTTTATGGACTTCTTTTCCCTTCTTTGGCTTTATAAGTTTCTTTATTTCATTATTTCCTGGTGATTTTTTGCGGCTTACACTTTTTCCATTTCCCCTTATACTTCCTCTTCTGCTCACCGTTCCTCCGACTTCTGGTTTTTGCCACTTTTCCGGCCTTGTTTTTTCTCTCTCATCCTTCTTTTTTTTTTTTTTCCTATCTGTTTCTGGAAAGAGATCCAGTCTTTTATCCTTTCTTTCCTTCTTTTCTAATTTTTCTTTATTATTCATTTCCCTTCTCTTTCCCTTCCTTCTCCAGTTCCCCCCCTCCTCCTCCTCCTCCTCCTCCTCCTCCCCCTCCTCCTCCTCCTAGGCTCCAAATGGCCCTTCCTTCTGACGTACTCCCAGTGATCTTAGTCGATTTCTTTCAGTTCGTTTCTTCTTCTCTTTCATCTTTCTTCCTTCTCTTCCTCTTTCATCCTCTTCCCCTTCCTTCTTCTTCTTTTTTAGTATTTTTTGTCTTTGCCGTCCTTTTTTGTCTTTTCATCTTTTCTGTGTAGCATCCTCTCTCTCTCTCTCTCTCTCTCTCTCTCTCTCTCTCCCAGCACTAATTTTCTCCCTTGAATATAATTAACTCTGGCCATGTAACTGCCACTCCCGTCGCTGCTCTCCGTTTGGGTATAAACTTCTTACATCCGGAGCACCACAAGGGAAATAACCCGAGCCAGCCTTTCATGATTCCTCTCTGGGCTGCGGGTGGTTATACAAAACAATGCGGGGAAGGTGGTGATGCACGACTCGGCCCCGGGACAAAATTAGTTACATTGGCTGGCATGTTGGCTGGGTCGTGTGCTGGGTAGCGAAGGGCGTTGTTGCAAAAGGGGAGCTGTGTATGTAGGCTGCAGGCTATGTTGTGTGCAGGATAGTGAAGGACGTTGTTGTAAAAGTTGTATTGTGTATGTTGAAGGCCAGTTTGTGTGCAGGGCATTGGAGGACGTTGTTGCAGGAGAGTTATATTTTGTATGTTTCAGGCTTCGTGTGTTCAAGATAAAGGACACTGTTGCAAAAAGAGAGCTGTATTGAAGTGTTATGCGGAGTTGTATGCCAAGTAAGAAAGGCTATTGCTGCAAACGATGAGGAGTACTGAAGTGCATAGTTTACTTAAAATGCATGGGAAGTTGCAAGAAAGTTGCACGACGGTGAAAATGTCACTATTATATTTACAAGAACCGTATGCTAGAGAGTGAAGAACAAAAGGGAAATGTATGTTGTCGCCTTGGATTTATCGTTGGGCTGCTGGTGAAAATATTGATCACTGTACAACAAAGTGCAAAGATTACAAAGGAAAGTAAACATCAGCAGAACACTTGTTTTTTTCGGGGCCATTTTTTTTAGTTGGGTTGGCTGTAACTAACGTAAATAATCTAAGTGTCAGAAACAAGAATGCAGAAGTGGGGAGGGTGATGACAGACGAGCTGTTTAGGAAAAAAATATATTGGCAAGGGTGCGGGGTATGTTCTGTGCATCGTGGGTTCCATTGTTGCATAAGGACGGGTGTACGCAGGGTTGTGTGCAACATAGTGCAAGAGACAAAGGAAGGAAAAGGGAAAATATGAGAGGTGATGGAAACTGAGGCTAAAAGAGAGAACAGAGGAAGAGCAGTGAGGGGGAAAGAAGTGAAAACAGAGGAGGGAGACTGAGAGGATGGTGTGGGGCAAGAGAAGCGGAGGAGAAAACCTAAAAATAAGGAAGACGGTGGCGGCAAAATGGAGGGAGAAGCGGAGACGGACTGTAAGAGAGAGAGAGAGAGAGAGAGAGAGAGTTTAGATGAGGAAAGGTACAAGGTGGAAAATGTGCATAAGATCCCAAAAGAAAACAAACAGCAACAGATCTGTTGTTCCTTTCGTTGCGGTTTGTTATAGGGAAGGTTATAACTAACACAACTATGCTGTTAGCAAATAAAGACTGTAGGGGAGATATACTGAGACTGGGGGAGAGAAAAGTGGAGGGATAATGAGAGAGAGAAAAAACAAAGATGGCTAAGGAGGAATCGTGGAGAGGAGGATGGATGAAGACGTGGAGAGGAGGGTGAGGGAGAGACGGAGGGAGACATGGAGAGGGTGAGGGAGGGAGACATGGAGAGGGTGAGGGAGGGAGACATGGAGAAGAGGGTGAGGGAGAGAGGGAGAGTGACATGGAGAGGAACGTGGAGGGAAAGGAGGGAGACAGGGAGAGGAGGGTGAGGGAGAGAGGGAGAGAAACATGGAGAGGAGGGTGAGGGAGGCAATAGGGAGACATGGAGAGGAAGTTGGAGGGAAAACAGGGGAGGGAAAGCTAAATTGAGGCTGGGGGAGAGGATGACCGAGGAACAGCGAGTGGGTACAGGAGTGAACGGCAAGGTGGAAGAGATTGCGGAAGGAAAGTGGGGGAGAGGAGGGAAGGGAGGAAGGAGAGCATAAAGGAGTACAAAAGAAAGCAAACAGCAACAGACCATATAGTCCTTTCGAGGCTGTTTTCAACGGAGTAGACTATGACAACGATATCTAATTCTAATTGCTGAAGGATAAGGAGAGTAAAGCAAGAAGGCTCCCCACGCCTCCAAACCCCCCATAAAACTGGCAGGAAAAAGTGAGATGAACCACCATGCAGCATGGAAAAACTGACATGGAAATTTCATAGGAAAGACTGAAAAGGAAAAGTTATATTCTGTAATCTTTATATGCCACCAGTTTGAATAACCTGAAGGAGAAAGTAGTAAAGTGAAATGAATAACCAAATAAATAAAGAACGGATGACATTATGTTCGAGTACGCTGTGTTAACGGGGCGTCTGTAGATACAGCGTGGAAACTGCACAGTGCACAGTGTGGTTGTTCAGAGTAGAGATGCTGACACATCGTTAGTACTGATGCATCTTACCCTTCCCCCACCACACCACACCACTCCACAATTATTCATACTGCACCACACCATACCACACCACAGCACAACACAACACATCCCAGTAAATCACATCACACTACACAACTCCACACCGCATCACACCAAACCACACCGCACCTTACTGAACCGCACACCACACCACACAATTTCATACCACACCACAGCACAACACATCCCAGTAAATCACATCACACTACACAACTCCACACGGCATCACACCAAACCACACCTTACCGCACCACTTCATATCACATCACATCACCCTGTTCAAGACCACATTCTCCACTGTACATCACAACACACGCCATACCATACCACACTAGATCACATTACTCTGCACCACGCCACATCACACAATAAGCCACACTATACCACATCACACATCACACCAAGCCATACCAGACCACACACCGTACCACACACTACACGAAGTCACACCACACCAGGCCACAACTGAACACATCAGAGTACCACATCACACCACATATAGCACCACACCACGCCGTTCTGTACAATACCACATCACATCACACGCTACTGCACCACACCACACCACACCACACCACACCACACCACACCACACCACACTTCCTGCACCACTCCCCATCACACCACACCATACATCACACTATGCCACTGCATACAGCACCACACCACACTGCATACCACACTACACACCACACCACACACCACACCACATAACACATCACGCTACACCGCATTACTCATCACGCTACACCGCATTACACCACACGTCACCATGTAACCCCACCACACCACACCAGAATACATCACACCACCTCCTCCACTACCATACAGCACACCACACCACACCACAATCTACCCATCTATCTGTTTATGTATCTGTCTGTTTACAGCCAGATGCCTTACTCCCGTAAAGGGTGACCACAAACAAATCGCCTCCGTTTCATCCTGTAATCTGCCATTTGGCTGCCCTCCCTCAACTCACACACCCTTTTCTCATATATCTCAGCCTCATTCCCCTATCTCGTCCTCGGTCTCCCTCTCCCCCTTACATCACACCACACCACTCCACAACAATCCACACTGCACCACACCAGACCACATCACACCACAGCACAACACCAAACCATACCACACCAGACTCCTAACTCCACCACACCACACCACATCACATCAATTCATATCTTACCAAACCACGCCACACCACACCGCACCCTATCCCACCACACCATACATCACGCTACACACCACATCGCGTCACATCACACCGAACCACACCACACCACACCACACCACACCACACCACACCACACCACACCACACCACACCACACCACACCACACCACATCCTCGCTGGCTATCTCTCAGGGGGTGGTCTAAGTGACAAAGTTTGGATCTTGATGGATGGTAAGGGTGATGCTGCTCCTGGGTAGATATTTAGAAATGATCTTACCACTGACAGGCTCCTATGACTCACTTTCACATGAATAAAAGCTAGAGTTCAATACTAGAACTGTTCCGTCCATGTGGGAGTTAATCATACCTGGATTAAAACTGCCAGGCTCCTTTTGTTCACCTTTGAGATAAATACGAGTCAGTTTTCCGCTTCCTACTTTTTTTTAAATATATGCACAGAGACGGATCGATTGACTGTCCTCGTCGTCGTCGTCGTCGCCCTCTTCGTCGTCCATCCATCCATCCATCATTATCATCATCATCCCCAAAGAGTTATGGAGACAACCTGCACAGTGTTCCCCGGAATGCGATGGCGTTCTCTGAAAGGTAGAACGTAATTTTTATTATACACCATTTTTTATGTATTTCCCCGTAAAGTTTTGCCGGCGGCCACACAAGCAGGGTGGCGTGGGTTGACGTGGATATGAAGGGGCGGCAACCTGGTCTTGTAGTTAACCTATTATGGGATGGGATGAATTAAAAGGGGCGATGAATTGTTGTGACAGGCATTAAGCAGCAAGCCCACCAATTATCGAGTGTTTTAGTTACTGTGGCATGCGTTGACCGGGGTATGAAAGGGGACGCAGCCTGATATGTCGGGGATGTAAGCGACACACACACACACACACACACACACACACACACACACACACACACACACACACACACACACACACACACACACACACACACACACACACAAGCCAAACATAGAGGGTCATTGGGCAGACGCTTAGAAAACTTGCCTCCGTCTCCCAGCAACTGCACTGCGGTTCTCATAAAGCCCTTCAGAGCGAGAGGGGGTGTTTCCTGAAAGCTGTGTGTAGGCTGAATAAAATCCTTCCTGCTGTAACTCTCTCTCTCTCTCTCTCACACACACACACACACACACACACACACACACACATTTCTGTATTCGTAGTTTCTTCAGCGCTAGGAAGACTTTTTAAAAAGCGAGCTGTTAGAAATCATTTGAAATCATCCCTACACTGTTATAAATTTGGACTCGTATTCTAAGGAAGAAGCACCCTAACACCTCTTCCTCACCGATTTTTTTTTTTTTTTATTTGGCTGGCTAATATTATTTTGTACGGTACTGTCTTATGCTGAATATGGTGATATTTTGAATGATTTCCGTAACACACAAGAAGGCTGCAGGGTATAATAAGAATAATAAATCACTTAGGAGGAGGTGTCAGGGAGCTTCCTTAACCGACGAGAATACGGGCCTTGGAAATAGTCGTTGAATAAAAGCGTCTCATGGTAACGAGAACTAATACCAAAAAAAGTAATCATACTAAAATGAATTAACCCCTTCAGTTCTACGGCATTTTTCCTACATTCTCGTTACTGTAGCTTGGCCTCAAATGATCGTCTTTCCATCTTGAATGCCGAGTTCTGACAAGAGATTAACACTACAGGATGATGCTATTTAGGAAGGAAGTGCTATTGGAGAGACATAAATCATAATATCATCTTTTTCTTCCACTAGCTTACGTGAAATAAGCTACGAAAGATTGAAAATCAGGACAAAGTTGAGATGAAAAGATAATTGTTCTAGAAGACTGGCTAAAGTTTTGAAGAGACTTTTCGGACAGTCTTCCCAAATCTTGTAAGTACTATATCTTAGATCTTTGTTATGTTGTATAAAATTGCTTGTAGGATAGAAGAATGAATTAGGAATTGCTTCTTAAATCAACACAAGTAGAAAAGTAATCAGCAACCAGTAAACCGTACACTTCGCTGAGAAATTTTCTGTTTTTTACCCCTTCCACGCAAGAACATTACTTTTATTTCAGTTTTGCCGTTTCCAAGTTATTTAATGTGCCTTTATAGAGGCTACGAACTCAGTGGGTGAGATATAGCCTTCATTAACCCCCTGACTGGTAGAGGTCTTCTGAAATTGAAAAATCTTCTGGTGTTAGCATCGATGTACATTTGGCAGCATATGAACCTGGTGGCATCAATGTGTAGCAGAGGTCTGGCATTTGGTACACTTGACAGCCATGACATAATGACATTTTGTTGGTGGCTCTGACATGAATGAACGGAGGTGCCAAATATTACTTGAAATGATTAAGTGGCCGTGATGCATTACCGTCGGAAATTGTTGATAGACCTTCACGTCACACAGACACTGTACCAGGTTTATGTGTGGCCAACTGTATATCGTAATAAAGACGTGGTTAATTTTACTAGGACATGACAACTGCACCCACCTTATCCCATTCATTTACATGTCCAGTCCGATTTTGTTTCACTGTATTCTTGGTATCTCGAGACGATTTTATTTAGTATAAGAGAGAGACTTACGAACCGGAGTTAGATACAGGTTTATTACACGTTCGGTAGTCTGTCAGAGATCCCTTCTAATTTATTTGTAATTATTTGGGGAGTTAATAAAGGCTAATTGATTTATACCGTCTGAGGATAACAAGAACAGTATGTGGCAGTAAGTAAATAAATAAATAAAATTAGATAGTTATCTTAGTGAAGTGATTCCCTTAACCCCTTCCTTCCGATAATATATAGCTTATTGGTATTTTATAGATCAGTTTAGAAAAAAGAACTTACAAACTGCAAGGGTTAGATGCAGCGTTCATTACCTCTCTCTCTCTCTCTCTCTCTCGTGTGTGTGTGTGTGTGTGTGTGTGTGTGTGTGTGTGTGTGTGTGGCTGTCGATGTGCGTGCATGTGTGTGTGTGTGTGTGTGTGTGTGTGTGTGTGGCTGTCGATGTGCGTGCATGTGTGTGCGTGTGTAACATCATAATCTGGCTGTAGTATTAACATGAACTATCTCGTGACCAAAAGACGCAGGTTATGTCCAAACGCGGCCAAGCACTCAGCCACACCCCCACACCCCGACCCCATAGGACCTCACACACCCGACGCCACCCCCTCGCCTTCCGTATCGGCTTTCTAAAACTACTCATTCTCTCACCCACATTTTGCTTCTGTCTTCATGCAGTTGTTTCCCTGTACACACACACACACACACACACACACACACACACACACACACACACACACACACACACACACACACAAACTCTACTACCAGATGGTGGTGTATATAAAATTAGATGAGGCAAAATTAGTTATTTATTTCCGTACCTCTATTTTCACTTTTTGACCCTGAAAAATACTCGTTTCACTATAATTTTCTGAGAAGTAATTATAAGTTATGTATTTCCCTACATTTTGGTTTGAAAGCAGTTGGTGTAACTTAATTAGGACCAACTATACATCAAAATTGCGTACATTCTGAGTGCATGACGAAGTGAAGAAGGTCAGGTATGTATGTGTACACGGGCAGCATTTATACGTATAGTCTTTCCAAAATATCGAGATCGTTTGGGCGTTGTCCCTCATGGGAATTCCCCGACCCCCGACGCTGCCACACATTCTGCTGGGCAAATTATAGGATTAGAGACATAGCTCAAGGGACAACCCTCACTCCCGAGCTGGGAGTTCTCTCTCTCTCTCTCTCTCTCTCTCTCTGCATACGAAATCAACATTTTACGGAGATTTAATTTTATAAAATGTCTATACGGTTCCATGAAAAGTCTCTACGAGTAGCAGGGGTAGGAGCTTCCATCTTTGATGGCGGTCAGAGAGGAAATGACCTGCGGATTAACATCTGACTCACTGACTCACCTACAAACCTGATAGCGTTGGAAAGCAACGATGCCAAGTGTTGTGATATTAATAAAAAGTCATTGTTATTATTAAAAACAGTAGACATTTCTTACACTATGTAGCCTTATTAGAGAATTATATACATGTAGGCCCTACACTGTAAATAAATTTCATTTAGAAGTAGTAAATAGCTGACATGAGACAGAGAGGTGTGTGTTGGTATAGATTTGGCACCACCGTGGGTCGGGAAATTCCCATGAGGGACAACGCCCAAACGATCTCGATATTTTGGAAAGTGTTGTCATATGTCCAACAGTGGAAGTGGAGTCAAAAGCCTCCTAAACTGAAAAAATAGAGGGGGCACTTTTTGGACATTGCGTAACGAGCACTTGACGTTTGGGCACCATCTGCATCATCCAGTATCAGGCAGTTAACATTTGCGCGACCACCCATGGTCGCGAATACACGTTGTAATGACTGAAGTTTACTATTTCATCTAACACCAGAAGAACTGACATAACCAAGAGTGAGTCAAAGGAGCTTGAGTGTTAAGAGCCAGACGGCCTTGTGTTAAATGAAATGAAAAAAAAAAATATTGCAAAAAAAATGTAAAATAAAAAAATGTAATGTGAATTAATCTATGAATGGAGATAAGTGGACTGTGATGTGATGAGATGTGGTGTGTGTGTGTGTGTGTGTGTGTGTGTGTGTTAAACATATAACAGCTTATAATATCACAGTCACCCTATAGTCCAGGCTCTATATTAAGTCCACAGGCTCCATCAACCCCTCTCCCCCAGTAAATAATACCAACACGGGGACATTATTATTTTAAAATACTTTCAGGCCCAATAGATGTTCCAGTTATTCTCGGCTGTACACGTCCACCGTCCTCGTGGTTATTGCAAATTAAGTCCATTAATTAGGCCCCGCTGGATGATAATTTAGAGCTGCCTGAACAGAGAACGAGCCGGCAGTACCATCAATATGCCGAGTTACTGGGTTGGGTTGCCGACTGTCGGGTTAGGCCGGCGACAAGCGAGGCGAACAAAAGATTATAACTTGTGCCAGATGCCCTTGCAACACACGTGCATGCACACGGACACGTTACACACACACACACACACACACACACTATCTATCTATCTATCTATAGCCCGACGCCCTAATCCCGCAAAGGGTGGCCGCAGACAAAACGCCTCCAAGTCACTCTGTCACCCACCAATTGACTACCCTCCCCCCAACTCACCCCCCCCTCCCTCATATACCTCTCAACTCCATCCCTCCACCTCATCCTCGGTCTACCCCTCCCTCTCCCTCCCTCCACCTCACCTACATACACCCTCTTAGTCAGTCTTTCATTCTCCATTCTCTCCACATGTCCAAACTACCTCAGTGTATTTCTCCTAATCTTTTCAACCACATCCACATCTACCCCACAACGTTCCTTCACTTCTTCATTCGTCAACCTGTCCCTCCACGTCACTCCACATGCTGCTCTCAAGTAACTCATTTCCACTGCTCTCACTCTTGACTTGTTCCCCTCTTGCAAGGTCCACGCCTCGCTTCCATACGTCAGGGTAGGGATCACAATACCATCATGCAGTGACTTCTTAACTTCCATACTCACCTCCCTATTTTTCATCACGGCTTTCAGTGTACCAACAACCTTTCTTCCCTGCTGTACCCTTTCACGTACTTCATCCCCCAAAGTTCCATCCTTACTCATCACACTACCCAAGTACTTGAATGCACTCACATTCTCCATATCCTCACCATCCAACCTCACTGCACACTCTGTGACTTCACTCCTCTCAAACACCATAACTTTACTTTTGTTTACATTAACTTTCAGCTTCCTCCTCCTACACACTGTCCCAAATTCGTTCACCAAACCTTGCAACTCCCATTCATCTTCACTCAACAATACTGTATCATCAGCAAACAGCAACACCGGAAGCATCCAAATCTCACCCTCGTTCATTAGGGCCAGCCCCACATCCACTGCCCTACCTTGCATCTCCTTCACAACCCCATCCATATATATATTAAACAGCCATGGAGACATCACACACCCCTGTTTCAGTCCCACATTGAGATCAAAGAACTCACTCAGCTCACCATCCACTCGCACCGTAGCCCTAGCTCCTTCGTACATACTCTTCACAGCACTCAACAATTTCCCCTCCACTCCATATATTCTTAATACCTTCCACATACCTTGCCTATCTATTCTGTCATAAGCTTTCTCCAAGTCCATGAAGGCAGCATACACTTTCCTTCCCTTCTCTAGATACGTCTCCACTAAACATCTTAGAACAAATATCTGATCTACACACCCTTTTCCCTTCCTAAATCCCCCTTGTTCTTCTCCAACTAGCTCCTCTGTCATATGCCTAACCCTATCAATGACTATTCTACCATATATTTTACCAGTCACACTAAGAAGGCAAATACCCCTATGGTTACCACATACTTCTCTCTCCCCTTTTCCTTTGTATAGAGGAACAATTATACCTGATTTCCAGTCCTCTGGAACCCTTCCCTCTTCCCAAGCCAATCTACACAACTTCCATATCCACTCCACAACAATCTCACCCCCATACCTAAGCATTTCACCACACACTCCATCAATTCCTGGGGCCTTTCCCAGCTTAATCTTCTTCATCGCTTCCTCTACTTCCGACCTACTGATCTCTTCCTCCCTCCTCTCATCTCTTCTTCTCCCAGCCATTCCCCAACCACTTATACTCACGCTGCTCTCACTCTCTACATTCAACAAATCCTCAAAGTGCTCCTTCCATCTCCTCAATTTCTCTCTCTTCTCCACCAACAATCTATGGTATTATTCCTATCTTTCACTCCTCTACTATTTCCCCTTTCACACTGCCTTACTTTCTTTACCTCCTTCCAAAACAATTTCTTACTCTCCCTCCATTTCCCACTCAGATTCCTCCCAAACTCTTCATCCACTTTCTTCTTACTCTCCTTCACCAGTCTCTTAACCTCCCTTCTCCTGCTCACATATACCTCTCTCTTCTCTCTCTCATCTTCTCCCCTACCTCTACTCGCCAACCATTCACCATATGCCTTCTTCTTTTGTTCCACAGCTCGTTTCACCTCATCATTCCACCATGCTGTCCCTTGCACACCCTTGCATCTCCTCCTCACTCCACAAACCGCCTCACACGCTGCGCCTATCTCTTCTGTGAATATCTTACATACGTCTTCCACCCCTTCCATCTGCTCTAGCTCATACCTTCCCAATCTTTCTTCCACTATGCTCTTATACTCTGTCATTTTCTCACTATCTTGCAATTTCTCCACTCTTCTCACAGGAGCTGCTTCCTCCTGTCTTCCCCTTCGTCTCCTCAACCACTTTCTTTGCAGCTCTACCTTGGCCATCACTAAGTGATGGTCCGAGACTCCATTCCCCCACCCTCTCCAAACTCTTGCATCCAACACTTGTCTTCTCATTCGCTCATCCACACACACGTAGTCTATCATTGCCTTTCGTTCAACAAGTTCACCATCCATCCTCCTCATTACTCTCCATGTATACCGGTGGATCATCTTATGACGAAAGTAGGTGTTGGCTATTGCCAACCCCTTACCAGCACAGATGTCCACCAAAGCACTACCATTCCCATCTACTTCAGCTGGCACACCCCACTGACCAACCACTCCATCCACTCGTACATTCCCAACTTTGCCATTCATGTCTCCAATCAACAGCACTCTCTCGCTCCTCTCAAACTTGTCCATACATGCTTCTACTCTCGCCCAAAACTCATCTTTCACTCTTGCCACTCGATCCTCTGTTGGAGCATACACACATACAATCGCCCATGCTTGTATACCTACTTTCATCCTCACCTATACAATCCTTGCACCCACTGTTCCATGCTCTCTTATATTCTCCTTCCACTTCTTGCTTATCATCAGACATACTCCCTCTTTTGCCCTCTCATTCTCACTGACTCCCGCACATATACCTACACCATATTCCCATTCTCTCACCCTTTCACCTTTTCATTTAGTTTCAGTCAATCCACATATATCCACTTTTGCATCCTCAAGCACCTGAACAATCTCTCTCTCTTTCACTTCATCATTCACTCCTCTCACATTCCATGTTCCCACCCTCAGAATGTCCTTTGTCCGTTCCTTAGTCGTCAACGTATGGTCCGTCCGGGTCCGAGGCGCTTTATTTGCTTTTTTAGTTAGTTCTTTTTACGGGGTGGGGCACTAACCCACCACCAACCCTTTTAGTCGCCTCGTACGACAAGCAGGGATACTGGGGGAGTATTCTTGAAACCCCCCTACCCCCAGGGGGGGGTAACCTATGCTCTAAACTCCTCCAGAGGACCTTCCACTTCTTCGTGAGGAAACAAGGTCATGAATTTTTATCCCCATTTCGCTTCAATTCGGCTCTGTCACATAAAAATAGCCCAGTCGTTTGTTCCAGCGGCGTAAACCCTGTGTGTCCCAACCTTCCACCCCGCCGCCTCTCTCCTTACTGCTCGCTCTAGCTTCTTTATTCTCGCTGTCGCTTTCTTCTTCACTTCTTTATTGTTTTATTTGTGTTTTTATTAGTTCCTCTCTCTCTCTCCCCCCCCCCAATTAACCCCTCTCCTACTCCTTAATTCCTCCCATCTCCTCGTGATTCTCAACTATTCCCCTCCTTCTCTTCTCTTTTCCCTACTCTCCTTTTCCTCCTCTCTGATCTTCACTCATTGCTTTTTCTCTTCCCTCCCCCACCGTCGCTCGCGCTCCCCTTCTCCTCCTCTCCCTTCCCCATCTTTGCCGCTGCCTTTCCCAATCTCTCTTGGCTCATTTTCTACACACTCTCCTTCCTCTTCTCCTTCGTCACTTTTCCCTTTCTCTGTCTCATTTCTCTCCCTTTTCCCTCCCTCCCTCTCTAACTCTCTCCTGCTTCTCTCTCTCTCAATGTACTTCTTTCCTCTCTCCTTCACTCCATTTTGCTTCCATTCTCACCTTTCCATCTCTCTCCGTCCCTGTCCTCCTCCTCCTCCTCCTCTCGTCTTTCTCACTCCTCGCTCCGTCCTTCACTGCTGCCATCTACTTCTCCATTCCTCTTTCCCTTGTCCTTCCTCTCCATTCCTCTTTCCCTTGTCCTTCCTCTCCATTCATCTCTCTCTTCTGCTTCCTTTCCATTCTTCTCGCCCTCCTTCCGTCTCCTCCTCACCCACCCAGCCCGTCCTCCGGAATCCCACTTCCAGATAAGCACATGCATAATCCTGCCAGGGTGAGCGCATCTAAGGCTCCGTCGCCAGAATTGGTGATACTGGTAAAAAATCGAGTTTATTTCCTTGCTGGCTGTCGCTTTGCTGTCCTTGCGTCGCCTTCAGCTCTCACGGGAAGCTGGTACACAGATTGACTTTGAGAAACGTTGTGATGGGAGTAGATATACGGCTCTTGTGTGAGCATTACTATTCTGTTCTTGCACGTGTGTCAATATTGACTTCTGGGACCGTTTTGATATTCGGAAATAGATATGGATCGTTGCATCCACTCACTCGATGTAGTGCTGCTCTCGGGTGTCTGCTCTTTCCTCTCTTCCATCCTTCTTTCCTTCCATCCTTTTCTGTCTTTCTTTCTTTCATTCTTTCCTTGTCCTTCTGCCTACGGGTGACTTTACACTCCCTCTTCTGTCTTTCTTTCCTTCATTCTTTCCTTTTCCTTCTGCCTGTGGGTGACTCTACACTGAGTGACAAGCCAAATGGTTTCCTGTACACCAGGAAACCATTTACTACGCTGGGTGGTAACCATATAACCAAATTTTGGCACCTGGTGGTTTAGTGGGTAATTTTGCGCTCCAGTCGGATTGAGCCGGTGAAGGTTTGTATCCAAGGAATGGTTGGGGTTGATTGCTGATGTAGTGCCACTCAGGGATGAGTGAGGCTGGTCACTCTCATCTTAAATGTCGAGACCAACTGCCTAGCCCCGGGCTCCTACGCTCCTCATTGGGCAATGTAGGATTGGATGATGGATGGATGGGATTAGTCTTTAAAACTGTTATTGACCCTGGGGAACGCCATTACTCTTTTATTAGCTACTTACATTTTCTTGCAGCGTTGTTTTATCTATCTGTCTATCTATCTATCAGTCAATCAATAAGTCTACCTATCTATCTGTCTATCTGCCTGCTTGTCTGTCTGTCTATCTGTCTATCTATGTCTATCTATCTATCTATCAATCTATCTATATGTATATATATATATGTTTATATATATATGTATATATATATATATATATATATATATATATATATATATATATACAATATATATATATATATATATATATATATATATATATATATATATATATATATATATACAATATATATATATATATATATATATATATATATATATATATATACTCAGTGGGCTCGCCTATTGCGCGAGCTTAGAGTAAGTGAATCGCTTTGTGCACGTGTGACCAAAAATCATAACCAAAAACCATGAATGCACGAGTTTACCTCACAGAACGCTAGGTAGAAGCAAGGAGGGGCTCAAAAACGCCATTTTCCATTAGTGCGCGACCC
The DNA here is from genome assembly GCF_032717465.1 of Coenobita brevimanus. Classification (NCBI taxonomy): domain Eukaryota; kingdom Metazoa; phylum Arthropoda; class Malacostraca; order Decapoda; family Coenobitidae; genus Coenobita; species Coenobita brevimanus. The sequence continues at coordinate 27,024,207 of NC_136954.1, read as the reverse complement.
CCACCACACACACAACGCGCCAATAGTGACCTAGAGGCTCATGGGGAAAGTGCTCAAGAGGAGTTTACAGTAAGATCTCGCCAATAACAACTTCGACAATAACGTTTTCGGCAGTAAGAGTAAGTTAGAATAGATACCCAGTTTCTCTATTAATGACGGTTATTTGGCGAATACCAAGTTGTTATACTGCCAATACGTCCATAACAAGATGAGGAATGAAACAAACAAGCAAGAAGAGATGAAGGAAATTGCCGAAAATGTGAGCAGTAGCGAGGAGGAGAGGGAGGATCCTCCCCTCACCACCTCCCCTGACTCACCCGCCGCCGTCCCCTCCTCCACTGCCCCACCTGACTCACCAGCCGCCTCCCCCTGCACCTCCACAGCCCCATCTGACCCACCTGCTTCACCTGGCATACCTGTAACCCCCACCATAATGACTGTTGCTGCATTCTGGAAGACAGGCCGTAAATTTCTTCATCAGAGCCTGGAATAAAATAACATTGGCAACCGTTAAACAAGTGTGGTGCGGCTAGGGTGGCCGCGGGGTCACTCTAAGTGTTTTGCCGTGCCTCGGAACCCCTGTTATTTAAGTCCATCAGGCCTGTTGTCTACTGTTGTTAGGTGACCCCCAATATTTTGTTATTGTAGCTATATCTGTAGTACAATGTCTGAAAAATTTGACCTTTATTACATTTCTAAGGGCCAAAAAATGTTCAGGTATGAGGAGGTACTGCCCATATGTTATTTTTCCTGTAAGATTAAGTATTCTCAGTGCGCGATTTCATAGTGCAAGAGGACTAGGACCATCCAATCTCTCGCGCACTGTGCGAGCCCACTGTATATATATACACAGTGGTAGGTGGGGGTGCCCATCATCCACCAACTTAGTGTAGTGGTACCCTGTGTTTAGGGTAGCTCTACATCGAGTGGCAAGCCAAATGATTTCCTTTAAACCAGGAAATCATTTACAGCGCTGGGTGGTAACCTTATAACCAACCGACACGTGTTCCCTACATGACAGCAGGTGGTTTGGTGGAGGGTTAGTGCCCCTCCCTGGAAAACAACTAACTAAAAATACGAACAAGAAGCCTCGGACCAGGACTGACCAAAAGATGACCACTAAGGACTGTACAAAGGACATGATATGGATGACGACCTGGAATGTAAGGGGTGCAAATGATGAGGTGAAAGAGCGAGATTGTCCAGGTGCTTGGAGTGCGAAAGTGGATGTATGTGGATTAACTGAAACTAAATGGAGAGGGGAGCATGTGAGAGAATGAGAGTATGGATGGGGTATATGTGCGGGAGTAGGTGAGAATGAGAGGGCAAAAGAAGGAGTGTGTATTATTGTGAGTAACAGATGGAAGGAGAATATAAGAGAGTATGGATTAGTTGGTTCAAGGATTGTGTGGATAAGACTGAAAGTTGGACTACAATTGAGGGCGATTGTGTGCGTGTATGTGCCAACGCAAGATCGTGCAAGCAGAGAAAGAGAAGAGTTCTGGACAAATGTGGAAGTGTGCATGGAAAAGTTTGAAAGGAATGAGAGAGTGTTTTTGGTTGGTGATATGAATGGTGAAGTAGGGAATATGAAGGTGGATGGAGTAGTTGGTGAGTGGGGTGTGCCTGCTGAGATAGATGAGAATGGGAGTGCTTTAGTGGACATTTGTGCCTGGAGGGGGTTGGTGATAGCCAATACCCTCTTCAGGCACAAAATGATCCACAGGTAAACATGGTGAGTGATGAGAAAGGTGGACGGTGAACGGAATGAAAGGAAGGCAATGACTGATTATGTGTGTGTGGATGAAAGGATGCAAAAATGTGTAATGGATGCAAGAGCATATAGAGGTTGGGGGAGTGGACTTTCTGACCACCACCAAGTGGTGGTCAGAATCAGAGTCCAAGTAAAATGTAGAAATAGATGAGGGAAGGACGGAAGGAAGGAGTAGATGTAAGGAGAGTGGTAAGGTTACAAGAGGATGAGAAAAAGGCAGAATATAAGAAAGAAGTGGAGGAACGATTGGGTAATTGTGAATGGGAGCAGATGGGGACATGGAAGGTGTGTGCAAGATATTCACAGAGGAAATATGTGCAGCATATGAGGTGGTGTGTTGGGTGAAGAGAAGATGAAAGGGGGTGCAAGGAACAGCATGGTGGAATGAAGAAGTGAGACAGGCTGTGGCAGAAAAGAAGAAAGCATAAAATGAATGGATGAGAAATAGGGGCGTGGAAGAAGTTGAGAGACGGAAGAGAGAGTTATATTTAGAAAGGAAGAGAGAGGTGAAAAGATTAGTAAGAGAAAGGAGAGAGTGGATGAGGAATTTGGAAGGAATTTGAGTGTCAAGTGGAGGGAATGTAAGAAAATGTTCTGGAAAGAGGTGAAGAGAGTCAGACAGGGTGACAATGAAGTTGGTAGGGGAGTGAAATATAAAAATGGTAGATTTCGAGTTGAGAAGGGAGAAAAAGTGAGCAGATGGAGAGAACACTTTAATGAATTGTTGAGCATAGAGAATGTAAGTAATGAGAGTATAAGTGGCTGGGGAATGGCTGAGAGACGGAGGGGGGTGAGAAGACAGGAAGAAATCAGTAGGATGGAAGTTGTGGAAACAAAGAAGAAAGTCAAAATGGGGAAAGCCCCAGGAATTGATGGTGTGGTGAAATGCTGAAGCATGGAGGGGAGAGATAGTAGTAGAATGGATGTGGAAGATGTGCAGATTGGCCTGGGAGGAAGATAGAGTCCCGGAGGATTGGAATTCAGGTATAGTTATTCCCCTGTACAAAGGAAAAAGGGGAAAAAGAAGTGTGTGGCAATCGTAGGGGCATTTGTCTTCTCAGTGTAATAGGAAAAGTATACGGTAGGATACTTATTGACAGAGGTAGGGAAAGAACAGAGGAATTAGTTGGAGAAGAACAGGGAGGCTTTAGGAAGGGAAGAGGATGTGTAGATCAGATATTCATGCTTAGATCTTTAGTGGAAAAGTGTCTACAGAAGGGAAAGAAGTTGTATGCGACCTTCATGGATTTGGAGAAAGCATATGACAAGGTGGATAGACAAGGATTGTGGAAAGTATTAAGAATATATGGAGTAGATGGGAAGTTGTTGAATGCTGTGGAGAGTATGTATGGGGGTGCTAAGGCTGAAGTGCGTGTGGATAGTGAACTGAGTGAGTTTTTCTGTTTGAAGGTTGGGTTGAAACAGGGATGTGTCATGTCTCCATGGTTCTTCAGTCTATTTATGGATGGGCTTATAAAAGAGATACAAGGTAGGGCAGTGGATGTGGGAGTGGCCCTAATGAGAGAGGGCAGTGTTCGGAAACTCCCTGTACTGTTGTTTGCAGGTGATACTTTGTTGCTAAGTGAAGGCAAAGGGGAACTGCAAGGCTTGGTGGATGAGTTTGGGAGAGTGTATAAGAAACGGAATTTAAAGGTGCATGTTCGAAAGATTAAAGTTATGGTCTTCGAGAGAAGTGAAGTCAGTGAATGTAAAGTGGGTTTGGATGATTAGGAAATGGCAAATGTGAGTACGTTTAAGTACTTGGGTAGTGTGATGAATAAGGATGGAAGTTTAGAGGGTGAAGTGCTTGAAAGGGTACATCAAGGAAGAAAGGTTGCTGGTTCCATGAAAGCAGTGATGAGAAACAGGGAAGTGAGCATGGAAGTGAAAATGTTATTACATGACAGTATTGTGATACCAACTCTGACGTAAGGAAGTGAAGCTTGGACGTTGTTGGAGGGACAGAAGTCAAGAGTGAGAGCAGTGGAAATGAGTTATTTAAGAGGAGCCTGTGGAGTCACGTGGAGAGACAGACTGACAAATGAGGATGTGAAGGAGCGTTGTGGTGTGGATGTGGATGTGATAGAAAGCATTAGGAGAAACACATTGAGGTGGTTTGGCCATGTGGAGAGAATGGAGAGTGAAAGACTGACGAGGAGAGTGTATGTGAGTGAGGTGGAGGGGGAGAGAGGGAGGGGAAGGCCAAGGATGAGATTGAGGGATGGAGTGGAGAGGTATATGAGGGAGGGGGGTGTAAATTGGGAGCAGGGCTGTGAAATGACTGGGAACAGGGTGACGTGGAGGCGATTTGTTTGTGGCCACCCCGTATAAGGGATTAAGGCGTCTGGCAATAGATAGATAGATAGATATTGACCCGGTGCAGGTTTATATCCAAGGGGTTTTGGGGGTTTATTGCTCAAGCAATGCCACTCAGGGATGAATGAGGTTGGTCACACTCATCATAAATGCTAGGACACCAATTTGCCTAGCCCCAAGCTCCTACGCTCCTCATGGGGCAACACTGGATTAGATGATGAATGAATATAAAGAGTTTGCCTGCAGTCCTAACAGACCCGGATTCAAATCCCGCTGGGGCAGGGAACAGTTTTAGGATTTGAATTTCATAAATATCAGACTTTACTGTTCTGCCAGAAGATTCGCCGACATGTCGTAAAAATACCGCCGCTAATACCAATACACCAGTCCTGTATGAGACAGCCCTAGCATGTGTTCAGTATGGACGGTGGGTGTTAGCGCCGAAGTGGTGACATGTAGAGGTGTGCGGTACGTAGGAGGACTACTGGGCCTTGGAAGCAGGCTGTGAAGCCTATGCTCAGAGTCGAGCACATAAAATATATATATATATATATATATATATATATATATATATATATATATATATATATATATACAGTATATATATATACAGTATATATATATATATATATATATATATATATATATATATATATATATATATATATATACCGGTATATATATAGGTAGATAGCTAGATATACTGTATATATATATATATATATATATATATATATATATATATATATATATATATATATATATATATATATATATATATACCCAGGCTGCTTCCCCCAAAGAAAGTGAGGTAGCGGAGACAGGACGACACACTCCCAATTTACTCATCCACACACACACACACTCACACACACACACACACACACACACACACACACACACACACACACACACACACACACACACACACACATTTATTTGTATCTTAGCCCTGAGGGGAGTAGGGACAGATCCTCACTGCACCACACCGCACGAAGGTCAATTGCGCAGTGGAATCAGACATTCGCAGCAGGGCCCGACAGCAGAACTGGTTTACCCCTGCCACATCATAATGGACCCGTTCTCTTACCCGCATCTGACGTGATCAGCTGATCACACTAAATGCTGGAGAATATCCCCTCGGCCTCGTCACCATTTATTCACTCACAGTTTCTCTCCAATCATTCATATCATGTGCAGCATATATATATATATATATATATATATATATATATATATATATATATATATATATACCCAGGCTGCTTCCCCCAAAGAAAGTGAGGTAGCGGAGACAGGACGACACACTCCCAATTTACTCATCCACACACACACACACTCACACACACACACACACACACACACACACACACACACATTTATTTGTATCTTAGCCCTGAGGGGAGTAGGGACAGATCCTCACTGCACCACACCGCACGAAGGTCAATTGCGCAGTGGAATCAGACATTCGCAGCAGGGCCCGACAGCAGAACTGGTTTACCCCTGCCGCATCATAATGGACCCGTTCTCTTACCCGCATCTGACGTGATCAGCTGATCACACTAAATGCTGGAGAATATCCCCTCGGCCTCGTCACCATTTATTCACTCACAGTTTCTCTCCAATCATTCATATCATGTGCAGCCACTCTTCCTTGCTCAACAGACATCCTTCTCGCATCTAATGCTCTCTTCACACTGCCCATCCATCCTATTTGTGGTCTTCCTCTCAGCTTTTAACCTCACATCCTATCCACTTTTCTTTTTTATCAATCGCTTTTCATCCATTCTCCCTATATCCCCAAACCATCGCAACACTCTTAGCTCAATTCGATCAGGCATTTCCCGCATAACTCGAATTCTCCTTCGCACTTCATCATTTCTCACTCTATCCATCCGCGTCATTCCACACATACTCCTCAAACACCTCATCTCCATTACATTCAAACTTTTCCTCCCTGCTACACCCATATTCCATGTTTCAGCCCCATATAATGCAGTCGGTACCACTACACCCTCATACAACCTTCTCTTTACATCCATTCTAAGAGAAAGACATCTAAAAAGTTTTTTCATTTCTCCCAGCACCTTTCGTACTTCATTCATTCTAAACTTCACCTCTACATTTATTCTTCCATCCACAGCAACATGTGACCCTAAATACTTAAAACACACTACCTCCTCAAGGAACTCACCTCTCAAAACTATATTCATCCTCCTACCATCTACCAACCCCGCACACTTTATCACTTTACTCTTATTCTCATTTACCCTCAATTTCTCCTTTCACACACCCTTCCAAACTTCTCTGCCAACTGTAGCATTCTCTCCTCCGAATCAGCCACCAGTGCAGTATCATCCGTAAACAGCAGCTGATTCAGATTCCACTCTACCATCAGCATTCATCATATATATATATATATATATATATATATATATATATATATATATATATATATATCATCAGCAGCAGCAGCGGCAGCCGTTAAGGTCCACTGCAGGACCGGCCTATCCCCACCGAAGCAGGGACGGTACAGCCAATGTGTCTCTACCCAGTGGCTTAGACTGTCTGGTAGAGACTGTATGTAGGGTGAGAAGTGCTTGTGAGTGTGACTGTAATGTTGCAGTGGTTTTGGATGTGTGTGTAGTCTCTGAACCAAGTGTAATCGGCCCGCCTTAAGCCGACTGGTTGCAAGTATACTAGTTTGCGACACTGGTTCAACCGCAGCACCCCTTGTGTCCGCCAAAGTAGCAAGTGGCTTGGTGAACTCTTCCCAAAGTTTTTACAACTCTGGCGGGAGGCGAACCCGCGCTCACCAGCGTGCGAAACGCACACTCTACCACAGTACCACAGTGGCTCCATATATACAGTATATAGTAGATAGATCGAGAGATGGATGGATAGATAGATAGGTAGACACATAATTATATATATATATATATATATATATATATATATATATATATATATATATATATATATATAGTACAAACACACACAATCATGCCAATAATGGCACGCGTTATATTCGACTGCGAACGCGCTTTCAGCATAGGGTAAGTTCAGATCAAACGTGCCGTCTCACGTGCTGTTTAGTGCATAGTGTACAGTATATAGGGCATCACGGATCTTGTTTACTCTAAAGAGTGTACGTGTACCGTACCAGGGACAAACTCTGACAAGTGTCACACATTTGCTAACAAGTGTTGCCTCCCAAGTACTAGCTAATTCTACCGCCTCCTGACGATTTTATTCGGCTTAGAGATGACGTCCTGTAGTGAAGGGTTTATGAAGGCTGTATCATCCCTCTCAAATTCGAAAAGTGTTCCTAAGTTGAGTAATATAATTGGTGGTAACAAATACTGAAGGCAAATTATGTACTCTGAATGGAGCTAATATATTTTTTACTAAAGTTGCGACACATGAGATTTTGCACAGGTATTGCCATGTGTACTGCCCTTCACCTACTGGCTTATATTCGTGAAACTCATAGGCACAGATCTGACAGCTCCCTCTTTTTCAGCTTCTGAAAATGCTCCTGAGCGTACATATTCTTTCTGCTGAGCGGTAATGGGTTAACATATGGGTGCTAGACAATGATATACCAGGAATGTGAAGTTTATAGGAAGTTTTTTTTTTTTTTTTTTTTTTTTAGTGGGAATGATGATGATGATGAGGATGGTTGTTGTTTTTATGTGTTATCTGGCTCATCTGGGCGTGAACCCGATGGACTGCAGGCTAGAATTGCCCTTGTCTTACAGTCCAAAGTCCTCTTTTCATAAGTTAGGAAAGTAGTTGGTGGACATTTTTTTCAACTTCCTGGTTGTATAAGTGCCACCTCGTGAAGGCGTCCCTAACCAGAGTTAGTGATTAGGATGATAGTGATAGGAAGAAGATAATGTTATGTTGTTTTTGTTATTGTTTAAGGTAAGATTAATAATGTTGTTGTTGGTGCTGGTGATGCTGCTGCTGCTGATGACAGATAGGATACCAATTAGCTTTTTTTTTTCATCACTGAAATCAGTTGCTATAGTAGTGGTAGTAGTAGTGGTAGAAGCAGCAGCAGCAGCAGCAGCAGCAGCAGCAGTAGTTGTAGTAGTAGTAGTAGTAATAGTAGTAGTAGTAGTAGTAGTCGTCGTCGTCGTCGTCGTCATCGTCGTTTTTGTTGTTGTTGTTGTTTGACCCCGGTCTGCCTGTTCGAGCAGACCCGCCGACCCCCACGAGGATGAGTTGATAATTTCGAAAGTTTGAACAATGAACTATTGGATGTACAGTGGGTCACAAAAATATCGATGCACAGTATGCATGAAACATTTAGGAACAGAAAAAAGGTCACTGGAGTGTTAGTGTCCGACCTACCACACGTTGGTAGCCCTGATGTCGGGAGGTGTCATATATCGCCAACAAGCAATATCCTCTTGCAGATATAAAGCAAATGTTATGTTTATATAAACAGACACTGTTCGTACACACAATGTGACGTTGATAACCATCAGCAGTTGATCGAATGTTTTCGGTAGGCATCAGACCCTTGTGCACCGATACATTTGTGACCCATCAGACATGGGGTCTATGACTGGGTTTCTGTTAATATTACTATTACTTTCAATTGTTCTCTATTATATTAATATTACTTTAGTGGTTATCTGTTATATTACTATTACTGTTACTTGGTCTTCTATTACTATTACTATTATTATATTATTTGGAATAACGGTAGTTATTTAAAATGAAAATGGTTATCATTTTCATTATTGCTGGGAGGTTGTCCCACGTAATGCACAAGTATGCCTCGATCATTTGATGGCTAGTAGGCCACTTTCCATTCTGCACGGTCTCCTGTGGTGTACCTGCATTATGGAGAACAGCTAAAAGATAACTAAGGTCTAAGGTGACAAGGTTATTTTAAATGACAAGGGGTAACCAGTATTGATATTGATTATGAAGCTAGTCAGAACTGTGCGTCACATGATCAAGACAGGATGGAGTGGCGTGCAGTAGATAGGTTACCAGCTAGCATAATTCTTGAATCATAATCATAATTTCTTATCTTATTTACATTTGGCAGTACATATAACGTAGTGATATCACTAGCTCTGTGCATTAACTTCGGGTGTGTTATGTAACTTGTAGTTGGTTAGTGTTGTTGTGGGAGATGCAGTTGCCAGATAGCACTGTCTTATCTCATTATCAGTAGGTTGACACTGCATATATAATTTATTCTGTCGGCACATGAAGACTAAATAAGCGTCTGTAATACGAAAGTAATATAGGGTACTGTTATCTGTTACTTTGCCTTCTGTTACTATTACAGCCATGATTTTTAATCTGTTACTATTACTGAAAACCTTGTAATAGTCTATTACTATTACTGTTACATATTACTATTACCCCATGTCTGTGACCCATAGTACAAACTGCATCACTGGTCACTGTGTTGGTAAAGTTCATTCACCTTAACTTGACACAAATATTCATCCTCTGCAGCTTATTTCATGTAGCTCAGTGGCAAAGACAGTACTGTGGCTCTACATCTTTCCCGTAGAACTTCTTGACCTAGCCTCATCTTCTAGTGTTAATCTATTGCTATAACTCATCATTCAAGACGGGGGGATTGCAGTTTTAGGCCAAGATAAAGTTAACAGAATATTGTTTCCCTACCTTAGTGCTTTGTTAATCCTGTTTCTGGATCTTACCTGCTCATTATTGGTAGAGTAAGTAAGGTGGTAGTGGTGGTGGTGGTGAGGCGATGATGATGGTAATGGCGATAGTGATGATGATAAGAGACTAGTAATAAAAAACTATTTTTATCCATAGCATTATTGACACTCAGACTCCTGTGAGTCCTTTTCTGGCAAATAAAATAGTCTAACGTTAACTGGGACAAACTACTAGAACTCACTCTTTTTTGAATAAAATAGTCTGGCATTAAACAAAATCAGATGTGAGATTCTACTAATCATGAGAGAGAGAGAGAGAGAGAGAGAGAGAGAGAGAGAGAGAGAGAAAAGAGAAGAGGAGAGAGAGAGAGAGAGAGAGAGAGAGAGAGAGAGAATTATAATTCTCGTTTTCTTTCCCACAGGTGAGTTCCGGTTCGTCTTACCTGTCGCTGACGTCGTCTTGAATGTACTGAAGTAATTTAAGATCCCTTGCACCTCTTCCTTAGCGACTTATTTTTGGATGTGCCTGACTTATATCCTTTGGTACGTAATTTCTTGTAGAGTATGGTGATATTATATGGATTTACATAACACAGAAGAGGACAATAAGGTATAAGAAATAAAACAAATCACTTAAGAAAAGGTGTTAGGGAGCTTCCTTACACAAGAATACGGGCCCATGAGCATCAGGGTGTGTCCTGGGTTGGCTTGGAGAGGATGGAGAAGTAACCCGAGATATATAGTCACGTTTTCTTAGGAAGTTTTCGTAGACCACTTCCTAATTAATTTGTTTCTATACGTGTATATGCCACGATGATAGACGTTTGTGTGGAATTTATTCAGTGTGTTGGTATTTAAAGGATCTTAGGAATATAAGTGGGAATATTTATGAGTAATATTAAAGATAAAAAATGCGAAGACTCCTAAGGTAGTGAGACACTAGTGGAGGGACAAGCGATTGTAAATGATGGAGGGTGGTGTGTCGTGGTACGAGGGGTCGTTACTGAGGGATAGAGACCATCAACTTGTATGAGAGTGGTTTGGAGAAGAGCAAGGGATAGACCAAGACTCAGAGAGAGGACCTGGGTGATAGGGTGCATGAAAGAGGGTATTTACTGATGAGGGATTGTTACTGAGTAGGGATAGAAACTCATAAGGATTCTCTCTCTCTCTCTCTCTCTCTCTCTCTCCTGTTACTGTTGTTTCTCCTCCTCCTCCTCCTCCTCATCATCATCATCATCATCATTCATCATCATCATCATCATCATCATCATCATCATCATCATCTTTCTCCTCGCCACACTCCCTTCCCATCCCTCATTGTCATATCCCTCTCTTCCTTTACCATATCTCATTTCTCTCTCTCTTTGTCTCCCCTTCTCCTTTCCTAATTCCATTCCATTATCTCACCCTCTTCCTTCTCTCCCTGTTTCATTTTTTAATCTCTCCTTCATGTTTCTTTTGTCCTTTGTTTCCTTCCTTCTCTGTCCTTGCTTCAATTTTCATCCCTGATTCCCTCGTCCCTTTCTCACTTCGTACTCTCCTTTTGCTTACACTCTCCCTATTCCCTCTGTTTCTCTTTCTCCTCCTCTTCCTCTCTCTCCTTCTCTCTCCCCTTCTCCCCCTTTTCTCAGCTTCTCCAGACCCCCATCTTCCCCATCCCTCTTCACTCTCTTTTCCTCACCCTTTCCCTCCAACCCCTGTTTCTCTTTCTTTTTCACTCTCTCCTCCCTTTTCTCACCCTCCCCCACCTCGGTCATATCCCCTGGTTCCCCCTCTTCCTTTCCTCTTCCTCCTCCTCTTCTGTTCTCTTCCTCCTCCTCTTCCTGTCCTCTTCTTCCTCCTCTTCCCTTCTTCTTCCTCCTCCTGCTTTTCCCTTCATCTTCTTCCTCCTCCTCCTCCTCCCATCCTCCTCCCTTCCCCTTCCTCCTCCTCTTCTCATCCTCTTCCCTTTCTCTTCCTCCTCCTCCTTCCCATCCTCTTCTCTTCCTCTTCCTTCTCCTCTTCCCATCCTCTTCCCTTCCTCCTCCTCATCCTCTTCTCATCATCTTCCCTTCCTCCTCCTCCTCCTCCTCCTCCTCTTCCCTTCCTCTTCCTCCTCCTTTTCCTATCTTCTTTCGTTCCTCTACATTTCCCCCTCTTCCTCCCCCACCTTGTCGATGGAGGCTGGACCACTGTAGTGCTCTCCCTGTAAAATTTGATTATCTCACTCGCAGATGCTTGGTGTGGAAAAAAAAAAAAAAAAAAAGCCTGCAGATAGATAGAAAGATAGATAGATTGACTGATAGCGAGATTATATATATATATATATATATATATATATATATATATATATAGAGAGAGAGAGAGAGAGAGAGAGAGAGAGAGAGAGGATGTATGTATGTACTCTTATGTATGAATGTCTGAGGAAAAGAGCAGCGTTACACTATTGTGCTATTCGTAGCCAATAAAATGAATCCTGTCGGTGAGGTTGGTGAAATTTCTTACATTATTCAGGCTAACACGGGCAATTTTGTTCAAATGAGAGAATCCATTGACGAGTTTAGATTTATTTTTACTACCTACAGGAGGATGAATATAGTTTTGAATGGTGAGTTGCTTGAGGAGGTGGAGTGTTTTAAATATTTAGGGTCACATGTTGCTATGGATGGAAGAATAGATGGAGAAGTGAAGTTTAGAATAAATGAAGTAGGTAAGGTGCTGGGAGGAATGAAAAAAGTGTTTAGATGTCGTTCGCTGGATGTAAAGAGAAAGCTGTATAAGGGTGTTGTGGTACCGACTGCATTATATGGGGCTGAAACATGGAATATGGGTGGGGCAGAGAGGAAAAGTTTGAATGTAATGGAGATGAGGTGTCTGAGGAGTATGTGTGGAGTGACGCGTATGGATCGAGTGCGAAATGGTGAAGTGCGAAGGAGAACTGGAGTTGTTCGGGAGATGGCTGGTAGAGTTGAGCAGAGGGTGTTGCGATGGTTTGGGCATATGGAGAGAATGGATAATGAGCGATTGGTGAAAAATATAACTAGATCTGATGTGAGAGGTGTAAGGGTGAGAGGAAGACCACGAATAGGATGGATGGACAGTGTGAAGAGAGCGCTGGATGCGAGAGGGATGTTTGTTGAGCAAGGAAGAGTGGCTGTGCTTGACAGAAATAAATGGAGAGAAATTGTGAATGAATAAATGATGACGCAGTCCTGAGGGGATATTCTCCCGCAACTGGTCTGATCAGCTAGTCAGGTCAGGTGCGAGTAAGGGGATGGGTCTGTTATGATGTGGCAGGGGTAAACCAGCTCTGCTGTCGGGCCCTGCTGCGGATGTCACTGATTACACTGCGCAGTTGACCCATGTGTGGTGTGGTGCGGTTAGGATCTGTCCCTTCTCCCCTTTGGGGCTAAGAATAGAATGACTATGTTTGAATGGATGAGTAAATGGGGAGTGTGTCGTCCTGTCTCGGCTACCTCCCTTTCCTTGGGGGAAACAGCCTAGGTATATAGATAGATAGATAGATAGACCTACAGACGATTTTATTCAGCTTCATATCTTTTATGCTGAAGGGGTTGATGAAGGGTACTTGTAATCCCTTCGTCACAAATATCTCCCCTCAGCTGAGGAAAATCGTCTAAAGGTAGAAGGAATTAATCAGTAAGTATTTAAACAGACTAAAGGGTTAAAGGCAGTCTTGGGCAGTCCTTTCCTTGCTGGCTATACACCTAAGATTTATTTTAAGATCAACCCTAGACGATTATCTCCAGGTGAGAGAAAACCACTGCTCTATAGAAATTCACGAACATGGTACGCTATATTCATCTTTTGGTGGAAATAATAATAATAATAATAATAATAATAATAATAATAATAATAAGCAGAAGAAGAAGAAGGAGCCAAAAAAACAAACAAACAAATCTCTTTCGAATTATTACAGCCATTTTTCTCTTCAGTCTGAGAATTTTTACTCAGGCTCCTGTAACACACTGTGTTAGATTAAATCGTCTGGTGCTATCTGGAATTAAATACTAGAGTTGTCCCGAGTATGAGAGGGTTAATGGAGGTCGTTAGCAATCTACGTAGTATAGAAAATCACAAGGCTGAATTACAGTCTTTTAGTGGTAGCCAGAATAATGATGCAGACACAGATCATAAATGAATAAATACATGAATAGATAAATAATAAGTAAATATGTTAAATATATAACCAAATAAATAAATAAACAGGTTCAATAAAAATTCTTTCGAAAAAAAATTACTGAAACCATTGTCCTATTCACAGCTTCAAAATTTAGTCTTTCAGCCAGAGGATTTTTTTATTTCTCTTGCTGCTTCCAGATGATTTTATTGAGCTTTGAAATGTCTGTCGTACTGAAGGGGTTGATGAAGGCTTTACCAAAACCCCACCTGTTAGAAGCCTTTCTCAAAATTAATAAAAAAATACTACACACACACTCACACACACACACACACACACACACACACACACACACACACACACACACACACACACACACACACACACACACACACACACACACACACACACACACACAATCTCATGCCTATACTCATTTTACACTAACTTGGCCCAGATTTTCCCACTTTGCAGCTCATTTCATGTAGCTAGTTCACGGGCAGAAAAACAGACTCAGCATCGTTTTCATTACACATCTTCGTGACTAGCATCGTATTTTACTGTTAATCTATTATTATAACTAAGCATTTAAGATGGAGGGATGGAACATTTATGCCAGGTTAGAACAAACGTAGTATAGATTAAATATGCTAGAGTAGTTGAAGTTTTTTTTTTTTTTTTTTTTTTGAGGGGGTCGCATGATTTTAATTCAGATTTTTCTCCAGGTCAGAGTAATTATCAGTCGTGGATCTTACTAACATTTTTACTCAAGAAAATTCACGGAAGAAAATTTATAAGTGGGACATATTTTACTGACATTTGGTTTAGAGTTTAACTTATTTGTATGTAAATCAAAATTTATTAAAATTGTTTGAGGATACCGAGAATGAGGTTAGGAATACGTCATTGGAAAGAAGAGGCTAAGCTGTATATATAACAATTGTCAGGGTTTAGTAATAGTAATATAATGTTTATCGCAATATAAAATCCAAAAAAGTAAATACTGAGATCGATATCGTATTCACAGTCTGCAACCTTCATCCTTTCTGCACAGGCATGTATTATTATTATTATTATTATTATTATTATTATTATTATTATTATTATCTACGGTATATACTACTAACATTCCCATTCTGTTTATCTGTTTGTACGCTGTAATTAGCCGAAACGGTGCATTACAGTGCAACAGTTTTGAATCAACTTACTTACAATGCGCTGACTTAAAAAATGCGTTAAAAAACCGGGTTCAATCGGCCTCCAGTTACCAGAAATGTTGTTAATTAACACACGTCCATATCTTATATTCGAGGTAAATGCGGCGAGGCATCCGTGGAGTGTCATGTCTATGCAGAGAGAGAGAGAGTGTGTGTATGTGTGTCTGTCCTCTATGGAAATCAAGGGGGATGCATATAAACTCTTTTAATAGCTGTGGCAGGTGTAACTTTTTGCTACGAATTTAAACGCTTTAAACGTGTACATTACATAAGCTAAAGTAACGCTTCTGATGGCCAAAATTATAATTAATCAGAAATACTTAAGTCAACATGATGGAAAGATGGTAGCCAATTACCGTTGTATTTTTTACCCCTCTAACCATATTATTAGCCACAACGGATCGGACGGGTAGACCGATTGGTGGGTTGGGTGGGCAGGGTTGATGGGTGGGTTGGTAGTGGGAAAATAGGTCCATGGTAGAAATAGGTCGATGGAGAACATACCCGTGGGGAAATGGGCCCAAGTATAAAATGGGAACCCGAGGGTCTTCTCCCACAAGGATTGGTCATCCAGGGTCCCAGGTAATGCACGATCATAGGGTTTTACCCAGGCAACCCCGGGTACTCTTTCTGGTTATTATTAACCTATTATGATGATGATGATGATGATGATTATTATTTCTACTCCTTCCCTTACATCTATCCTTCTCTCTCCTTTCTCCTACTCCTTTTCTTTTCCGTTTTTCACCTCCTTTCCCTATTCCCTTTCCACCTCATCCCCTTTCACCCTCCAGTTATTTCCCTCCTATTGCACAGGGGATTGGCCGCAAATTTCTCACTTTTTCCTCGTCAAAGGCGCGATTTTGGAATACCTGAATGAACCTATAAGGGTCTGTGGAGGGCTGTAATACGGTCTTTAATAAGGTCTTTAATAAGGTCTATAATAAAGTCTATAATAAGAGTCTGTGGGGCCTATAATAAGGTGGGTGAATAGGGGCAGTGAACGGAAGCTTAGCCCAGTAAGGAGGGACTAAATCACACTGTCTGCGTTTCAGTGGTACCAAATATCGTGGTAAATTTGTAAGCTATATTTCTGGTGAGTGAAATTTGTGGAATTTGATAGAACGAGGAAAGTAAATAGTGGTGGCGGTGGTGCTGGTGGTGGTGGTGGTGGAGGAGGAGGAGGAGGAGGAGGAGGAGGAGGAGGAGGAGGAGGAGGACACTAATATCCATCTACTTCATTACCATAAATAAAGGAAAAGTGAACAATAACTTTTGAAACCAAATGATGTGCCCATGAAAACCCAGGATATTTTTCAGGATAATGCGTAAGAGTTTCATAATTATTCAGTTTCAAATTGGAACTATATACCTGACCGCACCTGTACCTGCGAGTGTT
This sequence comes from Coenobita brevimanus, assembly GCF_032717465.1. NCBI lineage: Eukaryota > Metazoa > Arthropoda > Malacostraca > Decapoda > Coenobitidae > Coenobita > Coenobita brevimanus. Next base: position 27,007,718 of record NC_136954.1, on the reverse strand, counting down.
AATTAGCCGTATTTTCAGGTACATTTTTTACTCTTGCCGTATTTCAGGGAGTACGATTGCAGCGCTTGGAGGAACACTGCAGGATTTCCAGTCGAACAGGATAAACGGATGTCCAGCTTATGTCAACACAGAGCCAGATATACAGTCTCTCTCTCTCTCTCTCTCTCTCTCTCTCTCTCTCCTTCTTATTTTCCTCCTCCTCCTCCTCCTCCTTCGTTTAGGTCCACCATCGTACTGCTAGGTGAAGAAGGACGTTGGTGCAACACGCTGCACCCACCAGTCTGACCGGCTGAAGAATCAAACTCCGGTTCCTGCCTCAGATCAAACACGTCTTGGCCTCCCGTATCGTTCTGTGCCGTATTTATTAATCAGGAATACCATGGACATTCCACAATTGATCGTCTAGTTTAAGTATTGTTTCACATGTCGATTAAAGATTTTCGTGTTTTTTTCACTGGTCAGGGACGTTACCCAACACCTTTTCCTGGCCGGCTTATTTTTGCATATAGCTTTCATTATCAATCCCGGATGTGTTATTCCTGACTCCTATATTGGCATTAAAAAGACGTAGGCAGCATACGAAGTGAAGAATGGAAAATAAATCGGTAAGGAAAAGATGTTAGGGAGCATCCATAATTGTTGAAAGTACAGCCCTGAAGACTTATAGGCTGGTATTCTTGTCGGCAAAGGAAACTACCTAACACATCATCCTAAGCGATTTATTTTGCCAGCTTTATGTTACTATCTTCTTTTGTGTTGCTTAAATCATTCTAATATCGCCATCTTCTGCATAAGTAAGGTACAAAATGATATTAACTAGCCGGATCAAAAAATAAATCGCTGAGGAAGAGGTGCTAGGGAGCCTCATTAACCGACGAAAATACGGGCTAGCCCCCCCCCACCTCTCTCTCTCTCTCTCTCTCAGAAGAAGAAGAAGAAGAAGAAGAAGAAGAAAAGTCAGGAGATACTAGAATGAGAAGACCTCCTCGGGCTGTAAATGTTAAGTATAGGACCATTAGTTGTGGAGGGTGTAGATTTTTTTTCGTTGTTTTTACATTGTGTGTGTGTGTGTGTGTGTGTGTGTGTGTGTGTGTCTGTGTGTGTGGAGGAGCATCTATGTGCGGCTCAACCATCATTAACCCTGCCTGTCCAGCACTATTTTTGATTGCTGAGAGAGAGAGAGAGAGAGAGAGAGAGAGAGAGAGAGAGAGTTTTCAGTAAGAAATACTTTTGATTTTGAACGTCATATTTCTCTCTCTCTCTCTCTCTCTCTCTCTCTCTCTCTCAAGCTTCCCAGTCGTCAGCTTAAATTTAACGATCAGTATTAGAAAAATCGACAAAAATAAATGAGTGACATATATACTCTGAGCCAGGAGTGGACACAGTGAGATATTTTTGAAGGTGGTACTGGACTTTTTAGAGGTGTTTCTGCTGCCTTAGAGGACACGAGTTCGGTCCCAGGCTGGGGTAGGGAACTTGTTTTATTATTCCGAATTTCGCCGCTAAAACAGACTTACTGAGTTTCCGCCATGTCATAAGCACACCCCGCAATACCTTCCCATCAGACATGAATGAAACTACTCTCATGCAATCAGTATGGACGGTGGGTATTAGTGCAGAAGTTGTGACATGTAAAGGTCTGTGACACGGCACTCAGGGCCTCAGAGGAACAAGCTGCCAAACCTTCATCTACAGTCGTATACATTAAGAAAATCATCGAAAAGGAAACTAAAAACAGCCGGAAGTGTATATATTAACTTCTTGGAGTGTTAATTTACATCCTTATCGAGGTATATAAATACTTAATTCACGCCATTATCTTACCTTGCCTAATTAACCTCTGATATAAAGAGAAGTTTAATTACACTTTTTTTTTTTTTACCTTAACTTGGCCCAGATTTTCGTCCTTTTGCAGCCTGTTTCATGAAGCTCAGTAAGACAATGCTGTGGCTCTACGTTGTTTCCATAGCACTTCATGACTAGCAGCATCATAATCAAGTGTTCATTCATTGTTGCAGTTCTGCAGTGAAGATGGAGACGGTAATTTTAGGCCTAGTTAGAGTAAAAAGAGTATAGTAGTAGTAGTAGTAGTAGTAGTTGTAGTAGTAGCAGTAGTATTAGTATTAGTAATATTAGTAGTAGTTGTTGTTGTATAGTGTGTGTGTGTGTGTGTGTGTGTGTGTGTGTGTGTGTGTGTGTGTGTGTGTGTGTGTGTGTGTGTGTGTGTGTTTGTGCTTAATCTTGGTCCAGGGAAACACATGTACTCACATTAATTTCCACCTCCAGACGATGCTTTTAAGCACAGGAGAAATTTGAAGCCAAAGGGAGTTAGATATAACATTCACTAACCATGCCACTGCTTATGCTAGGCTGCTGTTCTTGCTGGGTAAATTCGTCGGGTGGGAAGAAAAATTAGTGGTATTACTTGGGTTCTCTCCAGTATTTTTCTTTTCATAACAACCATGTCCACGACTCGATGTGGATGTAATTATGAGCAACGATTGTGTGTAAGTGACATACAGTGTAAACCTTTATACACATCAATATAACTGTAATTATCAGCAAAGAGTGTGTGTAAATAACTAACAACGTAAACCTGTATACACGTCAATATGAGTGTTGTTATCAACAAGGTGTGTGTGTGTGTAAATAGCTAATAATTTAAACCTTTATTCACTGAACCTTACATACACACATTCATTCCTTTTGTTACCACCAGACGGTTTTACTAACCTCAGAAAAAAAAAAAACATGTTTTTCACTATAAGGATTAGATAAAGCATTCACATACCCCCTTATTGTCGGAGTAACTCATATATTATTCCAGCTAACTCCAGATGATTTTCTTCAGCTAGGAATGAGTCGTAGGACCCTGAGAGTTGATACTATCACTTTGAACTTCGAACTCAGAATAAGTCCGGTATTCTATCAACAAAGGGCGATTTTACTTATTAGAGAGAGAGAGAGAGAGAGAGAGAGAGAGAGAGAGAGAGAGAGAGTTAACCCCTTCACTACCACGATGGTTTCCAAACTTAAAATGTATGCGTCTCGTTGTAAGAAGTTTGATATGAATCACCATATTTCTCATCTCTGATCTTTCTATATATCAGCATTATTCCACATGAGATTTCATGCAGAACTGAAACTTCTCGGAGGAGGAGTGACAGCCAGAATAGACCTTTTCTCATGCTGGGGAAGGAAGAAAGAGAAAGTGGTGTTTGTATGGAAAGGTGTATGCAAGAGTAGGATTGTTGTATTGGCTACAGTCATATCTGTCGGGAGTCCAGTTAAGTCATCGGTAAAGTTGACAGTGAGCGATGATACGACATAGGAAAGGACACACTACTAGCACCCACTTTAAATGCCCGCCACGGTTTAGGCTCAAACCCTGGATTATGTTCCGTATCGTGATTAGGTCCACATTAGAGTATAAAAGTAACTCTGTATATAATCGTAATACACATACGCTTACCGGGCTAACTTGGCCATGTGTCGGCTTTTAATTAGACTCATTTAATATGTGGATGAAGCGTGTCAGATAATTGTTAAGTGTGGTGTATTAGAGAGTTACTGGCGTGGCGTCACTAGTCCCGGGATTTAGTAGCGCCGGTGCCGTGTGTGGCCCAAGTGGCTTACACTAATTTTCACGTTAATAAGTCTGGTGTCTCTTTGTAAGTGAGCTTAAGATGGAAGTGTCAAGTAGGACACAGGTCTGTCCAGCCCGAGGACGTTATTGTTTTTTTTTTTCTTGCTACCGACACACGATTCATTTACAGTAGTTAAGAAGAGACCACTTTGGGATGAAAAGATTAGATACAAACTCCATTAACCCTTTCAACCCGAGGACGCTCTTTCTATTTCATTCCAGCCAGTGAAAAATTAGATGTATTCAGCATGTGAGAGACCACCTGGGGATGGCCATTAACCCCATCTTAACAGCTTTCTTTTTGCTGCCTCCAGACGATTGTATTCACCACAGGAGGGAATTAATGCAAACAGGAAGGGGTTAGGTATAGTCTTCATAAACCTCTTTACTACTAAAGGGACTTTCCTGGGTGAATAAAACCGTCTGATGGTATTAGTAGTAAATATCAAAGAGGTCCCTGGCATAAGGGATTAAGATTTCGGGCTCAGATACTCACTCAGTTGAATAAAAACGTGGTTCTCTCCATAGAATGAAATACCGTACTATAACAGGCGTGACAGTGAAAGGGTTAAAGAGTTAGTTTTAAAGAGAAGAAAGATAAAAGACTTAAAAAGAAATACTCGAGGCAGGTAATTTCCTCATTTCCTTCCAATTTTACACCGCTTAAAATGCAGCCGCCAAAGTCAAGAAAAAGAAAATGAAAAACTCCCGGATTCTTTCCAGTCTTTCCGCCATCATTTGCCCCGATTTAACTTGCAAATGTTACGGGAAACGAGGGTGGCAGCTTCACGGACCTGCCTCACCCCTGCCTTGTTTTTACGCTGCCTCATTTATACCCTGCCTCACCCCTCTTGAAAGGAGTAAAATGGAACTCAAAAGAAAGTAAGCAGAAACAGAGCTATCGGTTCTCTCGAGGCTGTTACAGGATGGGCTATAACGAAGGTAAATAGTCTATGATTCGAACGCTAGGATAGACAAGAAGGAAAGCTGACATGTTTTTATTTTTACCTCGCCCGGACGGAGTCCGAGGAGGTATTGTTATTGGTAGAGTTTGTTTGTTAGCAATATTACTTAAAAACGGTTCAATATAATTACATGAAACTTTCAGGATATGTGGGTACTGGTCCCCAGAGAAAGTGATTTAATTTTGGAGGTAATCAATTAACCATGACAGGTCAAAATCAAGGTCACGGGTTTTCAGAGGGCTATAACTTGAAAACGGTTGAAGATAGAGATATTTGATATTAGGAACATACAGGAACTCGTAATATGGACTTTCTTTTGGCACCAAGACCTCTGACCTTGAGTTACTTTGAAAGGTCAAACTCAATGTCACGGATATTCAGGGGGCTATTGAAACTGGTTAAGATAGGGAGATATTTACTACTATCATCATATAGGAAATCCCATATGAGATTTGTGTTCTGGTGTCAACATCTTTTTCCATATGAAGTTGTAGTATCACACATTTTACATAATAATTTTTAAAGCTGTTTAGTCATAATTAACAGTATGTAATGAAGTGTGAATGATGAACAACCAAATATCATTTCGCTGTTAGCTGTGGTATAGAAAGAAGGTGGATGGCAGACCATAAGTGCCACCCTGTTTCAAATATAAAATGAAGGTTAGGAGAAGTGAAAAGATATCTGAATAGTGCGTAAGTGTAAAGTCCTGGGGAGCCATTTATTATGTTGGTATAGGTGAATGTACTCCATTTTATAGAGGTGTATAATGTGCTAGTAGAGTTGTCATTTACCTCTACTTTTTGCATAAGCCCAGAGTATATATAAATGCTTGGCACCTCACTTTTAGCTGACCTCAGCACCACGCACTAGTCGGCACGGTGAGCGTACAGCGTCAGAAGATGTTATATAGTTATCAAGGGAGGTGGTATCGCTCTTACATATCTCTTGGGTCGCAGTTATATTATTCTGTACCCAATAAAGAGAGATTTAATCTGCTCATTTCTGTCACCATACGCTGCCACTTAATATAACAGACCAGCTTCCACCTTCTAGTGGCAGAGGACCTTTGGTGGAAAGTGTTGGGCAGTGACGGCGAGTAGCTGACGTGTACTACAGACAGTGTCGTCGATCTCCAACACGGTGGTCTAGTTATACTATAACAGCAGAACACATAATATGTAGTCAACGCTACTCCATGTAACGGCTACATTAAATTGGTGGCAGCGGTGGGATTCAAACCCACGCCTCCGAAGAGACTGGTGCTAAAGGGATTTATGCTGTGAATCAGTAACCCTTGCAATCGCTCGTTCCTGAAGGTGAAACAAAAAATCTTACTCAATTGTTGTAAGGGGACTAATTGCCAGTGAGTTAAGTGAAGCAGATAAACTGGAGTGGTGAATATTAATTCCTCCCATTATTCTGCCAGTGCGAGTTTCCTATTTTAAGCACAAACTGGCAGTTATCTCGCCCTGTGGTGTGCGAGATATCTCCATCTTCAAACGCAAATTGGCAAGAATCTCGCTCTCGTGTGTGAGAGGTGAGATAAGGAGAGTTCAAGCCAGTGCGGTGACGAGTGGGTCAACTAGTGACTTCTAGCAACTCCAGAGGCGCGGACGGCCGAGGCGAGCCGAGGGAGACCGAGAGCGGCTGGCCTGGCGTGATGCAGGGCGAACCAGTCGCTTGCTAACTCCCACAGCGAGCGGGCTGCCATGTATGGTTCGAGGAGTCTGGTGGCGTGTGGAACGTGGAATGTGAAACATCATCCTGGACTTTCATATCTAGGTAGTGTCCATGCATTAGTAATCCACACACACACACACACACACTTGAATCAACACACGTTAGTTAGTTAATGTGTGGAAATAAAGGTTTCTCAGAATTCCCTTGAAATAAATATACTTTCTGTGTATTTTATATGTGTCCCGTTCTCTGTCACTTACCGTAACTATCCTTTTTTTTTTTTTTTTTATGTCAGTTTACCTTCCTGTATATGGGAGGGGAGTATTACTGACAAGGTTGGATGGATACAGTGAAAAAGTGGGGACGTAGAATTAGGGGAAATAGAGATCAGCCAACCCCACTAGACTCAGAATTTTATGAGTGGGTTGAAACATCAAATAAAAGTGCTCAGACATAAAATGAGTGAAGGACATATTGAGGATCAAGGTGATGAGGATATTTCTGAAGGACAGGATGAGGATTTGAACGTTTTGCATTTGCGTTCTGGTCATACTTATTCAACAGTCCCAGAGCAATCAGTTAGATCCAAAATGGCCACTAGTCTTGCTAATGAGGGTAATCCTAGTGAGGAGACTGTGGAAGTTGAGACTACAACAGCACCTTTGGTCACTCAGGATATGCAAAATCCAGTCATTACTGATAGTACTACAACCACTCACATCCCTTTGTATACTTCAGATGTTTTCCGTACACCACAAGGTTTTGGACAGAATTTATTTTCTGTTCCTTATTCAAATGCATGGGGCATGAATACTAATATTGGCATGCAAACCCAGGGCCCTTATCCAAATACCTGGGGCATGACTAACAATATGGGCATGCAAGGTCAGACTAACCCTCCTCCTTTGTGGCAGATACCTGTACCTAATATGGCACCCACTAACTTGACTACTGCTAGTATCCCACAGACTTTACCTCCTGTTGCGCCGGTCAGACAGTCTCAAGGGCCTGTTGTTACTCAGGCACCTTCAGACACAGACTGCATCAAAGTACTTCCCACAGCACAACCAAGTTTACAGTTTACTGGGGAAGACAATTATGACATTCACAAGTTTTTGAGGGACTGTGAAGCCCAAACACATAGACTACAGCTTGCTAGTGATGCGGAGAAGATTTGGCATGTGAAAGCAAATATCAAATCAAATTCTCATGCTTCTGAAATGATGGAGACATCCTTGTTTTACTCTGGGCCTACCGCTCAGAATTATGAAAAGTTTAAGGAAGCTCTAACCCACATTTTTGCAAGTGATTGCTATGTGTCAGATGCTTGGGCGTTCAGGTATGTAAACAGGGCTCAGCAGTACCCTAACTGTTCTGTGAATCAAGCATTGGCAAAGGCAGGCACGTGTTATGTAGAGGCTAGCAAAACCTTACCGAAATCAGGCTGGGGAGACTGGACTTCGGGAATGACTTTTGAAAGAGTCGTGCGGTTACTTGAATATTTACAGTTTCTAGCTTGTTTGAACTCTGCTACTCGAGCTCATGTACTTAGGCAGCCGAAAAGACCTCCCGAAATATCCTTGCCTGATATGAGCTTTAAGCTAATGGCAAAGGCTGAAAGAGAGGGTAGTAGTGTCCTAGCCATTCACACAGAGAAACCTCCTGGGAAGTATTGTACAGTGTGTAAAAAGGCTGGACGTACAGACAAAAAATGTTGGCATGCTAAAAAGGCGGCACGCTATGCAGCCAAGGCCAACTCGACTGCCACGTCTGAGCCTGGTTCTAGGAAGCAGGAGAGTAACAAACAACCCAGTACTAGTTCTCCACAAGAAAACCCGACCAAGGCTACGAAGTCAAAGGGGTCAAGGTGGTGCGCCATTCATGGGCCTTGTCCTCATGAAACAGACTACTGCCCCTTTGTCATTGAAAAGAGGAAGAAACTAGGAAACCAAGCTAGTTCGGGGGAAGCTCAGGGCCACACGCAAAAGTAATTAAAATAGTACAATCCACCAATGCGTGTGTGGCAGCTATTACTAAGGTGGACTTATTATCTATTCCTTGGATCATAGGGAAAGGTCAAGTGTCCCTGATCGTAGATACAGGGGCATGTACAAACATTATTTCTAGTGAAGCGTTGGAAAGACTTAAAAGTGAAATGCCTCTAACAAACTGAACATTATCAGCACCTGATGTAATGTTGACAGGTGTGACAGGGAGTAGAATGAAGATTGTAAGCCAGGTGCCGTTGACATTGAGGGCAGATAAACGATCTCCTGTGTTACGTGCTACGTTTTATGTGGTTGAGGATTTGCCTCTGCCAGCTGATGGGCTGTTAGGCTTTGAAACCATGGAGGAGTATGATATAGTAATACACCCTCAAAGACATTCCATTTCCTTTAATGGGAAAGAGTTTGTAGGCCTTAATCCCTCAGCGACACGAACTGGAACTGGCATCCAATCAGGAGCCGTCCAACCAGTTGTGACCCCGACAAGTGAAGCGTCAAGGGAGTCCCCGGATGCACACAAAGCGGAGGGTATGTACTGGAAGAAAGTCAGGGCTATAGTGAGTGGTAATCACCACTTACCCAGTCAAACTGTCTGTAAAATTCCTGTCCGAGTACCTGACGTGTCGGTGGGAACTGATGTAGCATGCTTAACTGAGACTGTAAAACATAAGGCATTGTCACTGGAATCAACTCTGACTAATGTTGGCCAAGACCAGAAGACGCCCCTCTTCATCGCAAATATGAGTGGTGGCGCAGTTAAGCTCAGAGATGGTTGTTATATAGGCGACTTGATGTGCTATGGTGCCCCCATCAGGGAAGTCGACGACGTGCTGGTGATCTCTCCTGTAGTTACATCTCAAGCAACGACTCAATCTGAACCCGTATGTCTGGCTAAGGAAAAACAACTGGAGCAATATGTGAAGGTCACGGATAATGTAGACCATAAAACACGACTCCTAGCCCTCCTTAGAGGATTTTCCGACATAGTGGCACTTCCAGGAGAAGCGCTGGGTAGGACGGATAGGGTGAAGCATCATATTGGTTTGTGCCCTGGTACAAATCCAATTTATGTGCCCGCATACTGTCTACTGCACAGCCAAAGGGAAGCAGTGGATGAGGAAGTTGAAAGGATGCTTCATGATGTAGTTATCCAGCCTTCCTCCTCGCCTTGGAATGCACCACTCTTTCTAGTGCCTAAGAAGGACGGTGGTGTCAGACCTGTTGTGGATTTTCGGCAAGTGAACAAGGTAACAGTACCGGATCGTTACCCGATTCTGCATCTGCGAGACTTACTTCAATCATTAGGTAAGGGAAATACTGTGTTTACTTGTCTGGATCTAGCGTCAGGGTATTGGCAGGTGGAGCTGACCGAAGAGTCGCGTCCTGCTTTTAGCACTCACTGTGGGCACTTTGAATTTCTCCGGATGCCTTTTGGACTGAGTAATGCTCCTTTAACATTTCAGCGGATGATAAACCAATTGTTTGGCGAGATGTTAGGGCAAGACGTCTTAGCGTATCTAGATGACCTAATCATCGTGAGTAACAATGTTAACAGTCATTTTAACAAGTTAAAACGAGTGATGGAAACCTTGAGATCCGCAGGTCTGAAAATTAAGCTGTCAAAGTGTGAATTTATGAAATCCAGTATTAGATTTTTAGGACACCTAGTTGATGGTAATGGCATCAAGACTGTGCCGGACAAGGTAAGGCCAATGTTAAATTTTCCTACACCACAGAACAAGGATCAGATAAGATCGTTCCTAGGCCTCACTGGCTTTTATAGGAGTTTTGTCCACAGGTATGCCATCATAGCATCACCTTTAACGACGCTACTTAAGAAGGATGCTGCATGGAAATGGGGACCCTCGGAAGAGAAAAGCTTCAACGAGCTCAAACAAGCCATGTCAGAAACACCCGTATTAGCGTTTCCTGATTATACTCAACCTTTCTATCTGTGCACGGACGTCTCAGGTCTGGGTCTGGGAGCGGTGTTACAGCAGAAGGATGAGCAAGGAAAGACATACCATAGCATATGCTAGTAGGGCACTAAGACCCCCAGAGAAGAACTATTCGACGACACATTTGGAGACATTAGCAGTCGTGTGGGCGTTAGGACATTTCCGGGATATTATCTTTGGCTACTGGATAATTGTTTTAACTGACCATGCACCCATACGCGACTTGTTTAAAGGAAAAAACTTGCACGGTAAGGTTGCGCATTGGTTTGGCAAGGTAATGGAGTTTGATCCAGAGGTCAGATATTTACCAGGCCGTCAAAATGTCGTAGCCGACGCGTTGAGTAGAAACATTGCTGCTACCATAGCCGAGGATGTTGCTCTTGCTGAGTATTCCTCAGACACGGTAAAAGCGGAACAACGTAATGATGCGATGTGGTCTCAAGTCATCTATGCCTTGGAGTCTGGCGACGAGACTTGTCTACCTGAACTCCCAGTACCAATGACTCACTTCCATCTTCAACAGGGTCTTTTGTATAAGCAACCCCCAGGGAAAGACACTGCATATCAGTTGGTTGTTCCTGCTACCTTACAGCAAACCGTGCTACAGTTAGTTCATGACGTACCTCAAGCGGGTCATCCCGGTCGCGATAGATGCATACGTGAGGCGAGAAAGAAATACTATTGGCTTACCATGAGGGAGGACATGGAAGCCCACATCAGTCAATGTGTCAAATGCGCAGAAATACGAGGAACGACGGGACTTCCGACTCCCATCTTAGAGTATCCTCTACCGGAAAAACCCTGGGATACAATCTCCATTGATCTCTTAGCGTTGCCGAGAAGTCGTCAAGGTTCAAGTTATGTACTGGTGGCAGTGGACCATTTCTCACAATTCACTGTTTTAGCACCTTTACAGACGAAAACTTCAGAGGAGGTGGCGCACGCTTTTGTGACTTCAGTGATTTGTCCATACTCTACACCCAAGGTATTGCTCAGCGATAATGGTAGTGAATTTCGTAACCAGGTGTTACAAGAAATCTGTCGTATGTATGGAGTAAAGCAAGTTTTTGTAACACCTTACAGTCCTAAGAGCAATGGCCTGGTGGAGAGGACAAACAGGAAGATACTGGATGTCTTGAGACCAGTAATAACCTCAAATCAAGAGGATAACTGGGAAGACTGGTTATCACATGTAGCTGCGACCATCAACTCCTCAGAAAATTCATCAACTGGGAAGTCTCCTCATTATATCCTTTATGGAGAAGAGAAAATGTTACCATACGATTTGTTGGCTGGACCTCCTACTCCAGTATACAACGAAGAAGACTACGCAAAAGTACAGTTGTTGAAATTCCAACGTATACACAGTGAAGTACGGAAAAGATTAAAAGCCTCAAGAGCGGAGATGATGACGAAACACACAAAGGTAGTCAAGAAATGACGTTACAGGCAGGCCAGAAGGTTATGATCCACAACCCTGAGAGAATTTCCAAGCTCAGACCTAAGTTCCGCGGACCATATGCCGTTGTGGAACGAGTACGTGGAAATACTTACAGAATAAAGGATGAAGCTAATGGAACTCAGGAGGTAGTACATGCTGATAGGATCAAACTAGTAAGTCAAGAGCTAGGCCTAACTATCCCTGCATCTGAAGTGATGTCCCCTCTGTCTTCGTCGCAGTCTATGTCGTCATCCGTACCTGTCCCTAACCAAGAGTATCACAGCAAGCTACGATCTCATAACAAGGGTGATTAAGGGAGTATCTTCTCTTGCAGAAAAATGTGGCTGTGGCTCATACTCCTCGTGCGTTGCTTGGGGTGGACCTATGGAAAGACGTCGGACACGGACACGACTGCGTTAATGCCAGGAGCACTGAAGAGCCCACTTGGAGAAGTCGTGGTAGTGGAAGATGCAGTATGCGTCTACTATCCAATGGAAGGCTATCTCCAAACGCCAGATATTGTCAAGGAGGTCTCCAAGGGCTTGTCAAATCTCAGACAACAACTGTTGGAAGTGGGAAAGATGTTTAATCGAAACCCACGATTGACGAACTCTGACACTGAAGCTTTGGAACGAACCTTGCATGGAATTGTTGAGCTTCAGGCTAGGCATATAGACAGGCTTACCGACAGGCTCACTAACTTGCATGTTGCTTTACCTAACGTACACTCTGATCTTTCCAAGCATGTCCATGCACGTACTAAGAGAGGACTTGTGGATTTGCTAGGAATCCTGTCTCAGCAACTCTTTGGCATGGCATTAGATAAGGATGTAGTGCAATTGGGTAGACAGATGCATGACTTGACACTGGCCGCTAAAGCCAATAATAGATTAATCATGCATGTGTATAAACAGTTAGATGAGTTCACTAGCATAGCTAACGAGATAATTAGGACTACCAACCATCTAGTAGAGCTTGTGAACAACATCCAAATTAACCTACCAACCCTAGCTAACTTGGTGTTATTCGCTGAGTACTTACACGCTCTCGACGAGTCAACCACTGCTTTGGAGAAGCATGCAGCCAATATGGTGGACGGCTTAATCGATGCAAGTTTGAGCAGGGTTAATGCTTTATTGCTGCCTACTAATATACTAACAAATGCACCTGATATAGCTATGTGGAAGCATGGACTTATGCCACTCTTTGATCTGAGTCAACTGGAATATTATTACCCATTGTTAGAGGCCCAGTTGACCTATGAAGGCATCCTGATATTGATACCTATGAGGAATGCTGCAACATACCAGGCATGGCAGTTCATTTCCTTCCCTTTTGCTACTACTAATAATACACTTGTTGTTATTGAAGAGGGTCCAGAGGTGCTAGTTGTCTCAGATGACAAGAAAAATGTAGCAGAAACGACTGTGGATGAATTTGAGAAGCGTAAGGCCTCGTTTCTTGATCTCCATGTATGTCCTGCTTTCCATTTGTCTTCGTACCATTAAAGGTAGAGGAGTGTAAGAGGGCCTTGTTGGACACAAATACTTCCTCTGCTCTGCAACGTTGCACCTTCCAACCCATTCAATTGAAGTCAGTTTTCTATGCTCATATCCATGCGAAACAGTACTTTTACTTTCCTGAGACAGAGGACGTAACTGTGACTTGTGCCTCGCAGAATCAATTCCTTACAGTAAAGGGGTACTATGTAGCACCTGATTTTTGTGAGTTACACAGTAAAGAGACAGCAGTTCTGCCTAGCAAGCATCATCTAGCTTTGTCAGTGAACTTCTCATCCCAGTTGCGACCCTTTTTACCTTCATTCAATGTTACTTCCTTGAATGTGAACAGGCTGTCTCAAGTATTAAAGGAGCTTACCTTCCTCTCCCACCTGGCGTTGGTCTTCTACTTATTGTGGTCTTGTCCTGTGTTTGTGGTTTAGGCTACTATTTAAGGCGCCAATTAAGGAACTCACTGAGACCACGTGTCCGTACTCGCGGATTGCAAGTGGATGTTCCTGAATAGTTAGCTACCCTACACTCTGGTTAGGCTACACGGTAGTTAGGACAACAATGTCGACGAGGATGTCAATGATGTGGCCGAGCGATGTTCTGGTGTCAACATCTTTTTCCATATGAAGTTGTAGTATCACACATTTTACATAATAATTTTTAAAGCTGTTTAGTCTTAATTAACAGTGTGTAATGAAGTGTGAATGAAGAACAACCAAATATCATTTCGCTGTTAGCTGTGGTATAGAAAGAAGGTGGATGGCAGACCATAAGTGCCACCCTGTTTCAGTTATAAAATGAAGGTTAGGAGAAGTGAAAAGATATCTGAATAGTGCATAAGTGTAAAGTCCTGGGGAACCATTTATTATGTTGGTATATGTGAATGTACTTAATACCATTTTATAGAGGTGTATAATGTGCTAGTAGAGTTGTCATTTACCTCTACTTTTTGCATAAGCCCAGAGTATATGTAAATGCTTGGCACCTCACTTTTAGCTGACCTCAGCACCGCGCCCTAGTCGGCACGGTGAGCGTACAGCGTCAGAAGACGTTATATAGTTATCAAGGGAGGTGGTATCGCTCTTACATATCTCTCGGGTCGCAGTTATATTATTCTGTACCCAATAAAGAGCGATTTCGTCTGCTCATTTCTGTCACCTTACGCCACCACTTAATATAACAGACCAGCTTCCACCTTCTAGTGGCAGAGGACCTTTGGTGGGAAGTGTTGGGCAGTGATGGCAAGTAGCTGACGTGTACTACAGATAGTGTCGTCGATCTCCAACACGGTGGTCTAGTTATACTATAACAGCAGAACACATAATATGTAGTCAACGCTACTCCATATAACGGCTACATTTGAATTGGTAACTTGACCTTTGTAAGTGACCTTGAAAGGTCAAACTCAGGGTCACGGATATTTTTCACGGATAACTGGAAACTCGTTGAAGGTAGAGATGTTTACTATTACCAGGGTATAGGAAGTCTCATATGGGCCTTCATTTGGCAGCATGACCTTTGACCTTGAGTGACCTTGAAAGGTCAAACACAAGATCACGGATGTTCAGAGTGCGTAACTTGAAAACATTTGCGCCATTACCTTAGACTTAATTATGCACTGACGCTAAATGGCAGAAACGAGTTAGTATTTAACAGCAATAATTGCTGTCGGGCGAGGTTTGTTGTGCCTGACACCACTTGTTTCCATTTATTATTCTTTCTTCACCTCCCTACCTACCTCACTCTCTTGCCCTAGCTTACCTTCACCCTGCTTCATTCCTCTACCTCCCCCTGCCTCACTCCTGCCTCCCCCTGCCATACTTATGTACCTCACTCGTCTTACCCACTTGCCTCACCCCACCCTTTGTTTCATTCTTGTTGCCTTTCTTACCAATTTTATTTTGTTTCACCTCTAGCCTTTGTCACCCCTCTTCCTGCCTCACCCCTCGACTCAAAATTCCACAGCCCTGCCTCACCCTTCACTTTGCCACACCCCTAACGTGCCTCGTCCGCCATCTTGCCTCACCCTTTACTCTGTCTTCCCCCTCACATCCTGCCTCACCCCTCATCCTGCCTCACCCCTCATCCTGCCTCACCCCTCACCTGTCTCCTCCCTCACCTGTCTCCTCCCTCACCTGCCTCACCTCTCACCCTGCCTCACCCCTCACCTGCCTCACCCCTCATCCTGCCTCACCCCTCACCCTGCCTAATCCTTCACCATGCCTCACCCCACACCCTGCCCCAACCCTCACCCTTCCTCACCCTTCACCCTGCCTCACCCCTCACCCTGCCTTATCCCTCACCCTGCCTCATCCCTCACCCTGCCTCACCACGCATTCTGCCCAGCCTCTCAAGCTGCCTCATCCCTAACCCCGCCTCACCCCTTACCCTCCCTCACCCAAGTCCTACCATCTCCCACAACCATCTGTCCCGTTCCTCTTCCTCTGCTTCGTTTTCTTATTTTCCTCTTTTTCTTCCTCCTTCTCCTACTTTATACCTCCTCCTCTCTCCTCCTCCCCTTCTCTACTTCATTCCTCTTTTCATCTCTACTCTTCTTCACACGCCATTTTGTGCACTTACGGTTTCCTCCTCCTCTTCCTCATTTTTTTTTTTTTATGTGACCGACTCTGGGCATATTTTCTGTCTATCCTTCCCTCCTTCTTTACTCTTCCTTCTCCCCTACTTCCTCCTTTCCATATCCTTCCTTCCCCCCCCCCTCCTTCTACATCTCCTCTCCCTCTTCTTCCTGTCCCACCACCTACTCATTTTCTTCCTCTCCTTCTAACTATTCTTCCCACTTCATTTCTTTTTCTTCCTCTTCTTCTCCATATACCTCTTTCTTTCACGCTCTCCCTCCACCCTCTCTTCCTCCTCCGTCTGATTCTCTTCCCGTACTCCTACTCAAATTCCTTTCCTTCTCAGTATCTTCTTCCCTTCCTCCTCCTCCTCCTTCTCTTCCTCCTCCTCATCTAGAAGAAAATAATATGATTAAAGACTCGCAGCATGGATTCAGACATCGTCGTTCATGCTTAACTAACTTACTGGACTTCTTCCATAATGTTTACAAATCATACGATGACTCAAGAGCAGTAGGTATAATTTACCACGACTTTCAGAAAGCATTTGACACTGTCCCTCACAAGCGTCTCATGAGCAAAATAGAAGCACATGGAATAACAGGAAATACGCAGAAATGGTTACAAGACTGGCTTTCATACCGAAAATAGCGAGTTGTGATAAACGGAAAGGAATCCAAATGGCGTAATGTGATCAGCAGCGTTCCCCAAGGCTTGGTACTTGGACCGATACTTTTTATTATCTGTATAAACGATATTGATGAGGGTCTAAATTGTAAAGTATCCAAATTTGCAGATGATACTAAACTAACCAGTAAAGTAACTTTAAAATTACTGTGGCAGCAGTTGCAAAATGACCTTAATACTTTAGCAAGCTGGGAAGAAAAATGGCAAATGAAATATAACACAGAAAAATGTAAAGTACTTCATATTGGAAGTAACAACGTCCATGCGATTTACAAGATGAACAATATCCAGCTATCAAGTACAGACAATGAAAAGGATCTTGGTGTGATAATATCGAATGACCTAAAACCAAGCAAGCAGTGCACCGAGGCGTTTAAATTGCAAACAAGCTGGTGGGTTTTATTGGAAGAACTTGCTGTTTTAAATCGGAAAAAGTCATACTTTCCTTGTAGAACTCGCTAGTGTGCCCCCATCTTGAGTATTGTGTGCAATTCTGGTCTCCGTACTGCAGAAAGGACATAGAAAAATTTGAGAAAATTCAGCGAAGAATCACAAAAATGATGTCACGACTTAGAAACAAACCATATGAGGAACGACTTGAAGAACTTAAGTTATTTAGCCTAACAAAACGCAGGTTAAGAGGGGACCTTATTGAAGTTTTCAAAATCATGAAGGGATATGACAACTTAGACATGAATAAATATTTTGATTTAGACCGGTCGAGTCAAACCAGAAGTAATGGCTGCAAAATTATGGGAAAGCGTTTCCAATCCCATGAAGCAAAACACTTCTTTAACAGAGTTGTAAATATCTGGAACAGATTACCCTCAGATACGGTGAACAGTATCTCAATTGAGACATTCAAAAACAAAATAGACAAGCATTTGCACGAGAATCCTCAGCTGACTCTTTTTCTGTCTGAATAACTTGCTTTTATAGCTGTGTATAAGTTCATTCCCCTTTTGTCTACAAGACGCCCCGTAAACAAGGTACTCGTACATAATGTCGCGCCATGTCATAATACATTTTTCTATTTACTCAATGCTAATGAGGTAATATACAGTAAGCACAAATTAGGATCTGCACAGATAGCCCTGAGTTAAAGGTCGCTACTCGTACTTTTGACCTATGATGGGCTATGGATTGCTGAGGATCCCTGTTAGTCAAGTGACCACCATCGGGATTTTTTTTAATGTACCAGGGGTCACTGCTTCAGGATGAAACTTGTGTACTTGTTCCATATGGGAGAGTTCCTTGTCTCAGTGGAGTGAACGGACCTAGAGCCTGATTGACTGCTGCCTACCTCAAAAAGCGCCAGGGAAGGCTGCCACACCACCCTTAAACATCCACTCTGTGCATTGTACATCCACACTGTGCACTGTGCAGTCTCTTTTTGTCCAAGACACCTGTCTTTTATATTTTTCAATCTCCCTAATGCATAGAAAGTAATATAAGCACAAATTAGGATGCACAGATAACCCTGAGTTAATGGTCACTACTCTTACTTTCGACTTGTGATGGGCTGTGGATCACTGAGGGTCCCTGTTAGTCAAGTGACCACCATCGGGATTTTTTTTAATGTACCAGGGGTCACTGCTTCAGGAGGAAACTTGTGTACTTGTCCCATATGGGAGAGTTCCTTGTCTCAGTGGAGTGAACGGAGCTAGGGCCTGATTCACTGCTGCCTACCTTAAAAGTGCCAAGCTAGGCTGCCGCACCACCCCTAAACATCCACACTGTGCAGTGTGTAGTTTCCACATTATATCCACAGACTTCCCATTGACTCAATGTACCGGTTTGTTATGTCATGCCGTAACTATCAGTTTATTTGATTACTTTCTCTTTCAGGTCACTCAAACGGGTAGCTTATAGACAAAGTATTATAGAATGTGACTTTTCCTTTCCAGTATTTCCTATGAAATTTCCATCTCAGTTTTTCCGTGCTGCTTGGTGGTTTTTCTCTCTTTTTCCTTGAGGGTTTGGTGGTGGGGGGAGCCTTCTTGCTTTACTATCCTTATCCTTCAGCATGTTGAGTTAGATCTCGTAGTCATAGTTTTCTCTGTAACAGGCAGCCTCGAAAGGACCATCCTATGTAATCCTCCTCCTCCTCCTCCTCCTTAGCCCCTACATTTGGGTCTCTTCTTCCTTTTGCCATTTATCATCTTTCTTCATATTCTTGCTTCTTCTTCCCTCTCTTTATCCTCTCCAGTTCTCCATCTTCATTTTCCTCCTCCCTCCCCTCCATCCCTCCAGCCTTGTACGCAAATCACCTCCAGTCTTATCCCTCTCGCAGCTTCCTCACCCTACCTCTTTCATTTTCTCTCCACCTCGGTCTTTCTCTTCTTCGTCTGACATCTCCCCTTAGTTTTCTTTATTGCAATGCTTTACTCTCTCTCTCTCTCTTTCTCTCTCTCTCTCTCTCTCTCCTTCCGGCCTTGTACGGCTCGAATATCAAATTATATAAGATAAGAGATTTCCTAACACCACTTCTTTAGCGAAATGGGTTGCACATTAGCACATTAAAATTTTCTTGTATGTGATCTAGGCCGTTTTGATAGCGACATATTTTGCACCAATAACACACAAGAGAAAATTAAATGTAATATGTAGAATAAATCGCTAAGAAATATGTGTTGTGCAATCTACAAGTCACATAGATGATATTAGGTCTTATTACCATTGTGCTGTATTTATATTCCTTTCCCCCTCCCTTCCCAATTACAGCTCTTCATCGCCACCCCTTACGCCTCTCCTCTTCTACGCCCCTCAACTCCCCCTCTACGCCCCCCTACTCCCCTCTACGCCTCTCTACTCCCCCCTACACCTCTCTACTCCCCTCTACGCATCGCTACTCCCCTCTACGCCTCTTGCTCCCCTCTACGCCTCTCTGCTCCCCCTTCGCCTCTCTGCTCCCCCTTCGCCTCCCTGCTCCCCCTTCGCCTCCCTGCTCCCCCTTCGCCTCTCTGCTCCCCCTACCCTTCTCTGCTCCCCCTACGCTTCTCTGCTCCCCCTACGCTTCTCTGCTCCCCCTACGCCTCTCTGCTCCCCCTACGCTTCTCTGCTCCCCCTACGCCTCTCTGCTTCCCCTACGCTTCTCTACTCCCCCTCCACGCCTCCCTACTCCCTCTCTCTGCCTCTCTACTCCCTCTCTCTGTCTCTCTACTCCCCTCTACACCTCTCTACTCCCCTCTACACCTCTCTACTCCCCCTTTACGCCACTTTACTCCCCTCTACGTCTCTCTACTCCCCCTCTACGCCTCTCTGCTCCCCCTCTACGCCTCTCAACTCCCCTCTACGCCTCTCTACTCCCCTCTACACCTCAGTACTCCCCTCCACGCCTCTCTTCTCCCCTCTACGCCTCACTACTCTTCCTTTACGCCTCACTACTCTTCCTCTACGCCTCTCTACTCCCCTCTACGCCTCTCTACTCCCCTCTCTACTTCCCCTCTACGCCTCACTACTCCCCTCTACGCCTCTCTACTCCCCTCTACGCCTCCCTACTCCCCTCTACGCCTCTCTACTCTCATCTACGGTTCTCTGCTCCCCTCTACGCCTCCCTACTCCCCCTCTACGCCTCCCTACTCCCCCTCTACGCCTCCCTACTCCCCCTCTACGCCTCCCTACTCCCCCTTTACGCCTCTTCTCTCCCCCCTCTGCGCCTCTCTACTCCTTCCTTACGTCTCTGCTCCCTTCTTACGCCTCTCTACTCCCCCTCTACGCCTTTCTGCTCCCTCATTACGCTTCTCTAAGCCCTTTTACGCCTCTTTGCTCCCCCCTACGCCTCTCTACTCGTAGCACAGGCTGCGTATGTTTGCGTCATCGACACGTGATGTAAAACGCTGCCCAAGGCTGAATGACTGGCCTAGAGGGTAGCCTACTTGTTGTTGCTCAAAGTAAATATGGTTAGAGTATAGGGAGTGGTAGATGTTGAGGGTTGGGGATGTTGAGATGTGGAGGTTTTGATGTTGAGATGTAACACCTCTGCCTTTGCGAATTATTCTGCACATTACGTATATGTTGAGATGTGGAGAAGGGGATGTAGGGATGTGGAGAAGGGGATGTAGAGATGTGGAGAAGATGTGGAGATGAATTTGTTGAAATAGAGATGTAGATGTAGAGAGGTGTGGATATAGAAATGTATTTGTAGTTATACAAAGATGTAAATGTAGTGATGTAGATGTAGATACGTAGAGATGTAGATGTAGATACGTAGAGATGTAGATGTGCTGTAGATACGTAGAGATGTAGATGTAGATACTTAGAGATGTAGATGTACTGTAGATACTTAGATGCAGATACGTAGAGATGTACAGGTAGGTAGATACGTAGCGCTGAAGATATGTAGAGATGTACATGTAGGTACGTAGCGATGAAGATATGTAGAGATGTAGATGTAGATAGGTAGAGATGTACAGGTAGGTAGATACGTAGCGATGAAGATATGTAGAGATGTAGATGTAGATACGTAGCGATGAAGATATATAGAGATGTAGATGTAGATAGGTAGAGATGTAGATGTAGATACTAGGGATGAAGATACTGTTATGAAAGGGGATTTGCCAGGTAGGTAGCCAAGATCTTTCTCGACTTTTCCTGATATTTATGGTAGGTAGTTCCGGCACGAGTCAGAGTTGCCAGTTTGCCTGCTGTTTGTGAGCGTAGTTATTTTGTAAGTTATGCATTAATTGTTGTGCTCCTTTTCTTTATAATGTTTTATTTAAGTGATTACTTGTTAAATTATGTAATTTAAGTTCGAATGGTAAATGATTTACAGTGTTATGTAATGTGAGACAACTCTAGCATGTTTTCATTTCTCCGAGTTGGCAACTGTTGTTCTTTGTAGAATGTAGACGTCTCTCGAATAATGCAAGCTTATATAAGATGGGGTAGAGACTATTTCATGTTTAGTCGGGTTTCAGGTCAGGTTGAGGTAAGTGCAGACGGTTTTCAGTGTAGTGCAGTGCTGTTAGTGAAGTTTGTGAAGAGCTGCTGGCAGGCATTAAGTGTAATTACTGTCAGTGAAGATTATTTTCGGTACTTGTGTAATAAGTGAAGTGTTGGCAAGCATTAAGTGTACTAACGGTGAAATGTTGACAAGCATTAAGTGTAACTATAGTTAGTGATGTTTGTATAGCTCCAGTGCTTGTGAGAACAGTGAAGTGAAGTTGGAAAGCATTAAGTGGAATTACTTGGAAAATAAAGACAGTGAACTTTAAGGAGCCAGTGTTTATTTTCGCCTCAGCTGAACTTGTGTACTGCCTACCTAAAGGCTGACCACAGGAAAGACAACACACAACTCACTGGGCAACGTCCTTCCTATACTGAACTACTGCTGTTGGAGCCTGTGGCAGTGTATGGTAGAGGACGTAACAATACGTAGAGATGTAGATGTAGATACGTAGACATGTAAATGTAGATACCTAGGTACAAACTTTGGTGAATACGGTGTGGAATGTAGTAATGGGGGCTTCTGTGCTGTTTTTATCTCTTGTTTCTGCATTTTTTTCATCCATACATCTTAACAGCCTGTTTAGAATATTTATTTCTATTTCTAGTGTAGATTCTAACCTGTATACTACGACATGTGGCCCATAACCTTAACAAAAATCCCTGACCTTATCCAGAATAATAATAACACGTTATCGTATTGAAGGGGTAAATAGGTGTAGTGTAAAGTGATGCCACCTGTCAGCCTGACTTCAACAAGCGCCCAGAAGAAATAAAAACTCTCTCTCTCTCTCTCTCTCTCACACACACACACACACACACACACACACACACACACACACACACACACACACACACACACACACACACACACACACACACACACACACACACACACACACACACACACACACACACACACACACACACACACACACAACCTTTAACGTGCCATCTTCCTGTCAGAGGCAAGCGAGTCGACAGGATAGGGAAAGTTAGTCGAGTAATTTTAATGCCGGGAGAGAGAGAGAGAGAGAGAGAGAGAGAGAGAGAGAGGTTGCAAAAGATAGTGGAGAAGGAGCGAAAGAACCAAAAACAAAAATGCTAGATAGATAGTTAGACAGACAGACAGACGGATGGATGGATGGTTAGATAGACAGACAGAGGAGAAGGAAAATAGAGGGAATGGAAGACTGAAAGAGATGGAAGGATAGACTGTGTAAAGAAATTGAATTAAAGGAAAAAAGAATGAGAGAAATGAAAGAAGGCAGTGGAGATACACGGAAGACAGTGAAACCAAGATAAGAAACAGAAATGAACGTAGTGTAATGAGAGAGAGAGAGAGAGAGAGAGAGAGGGAGAGATGAAAGGAGAGGAAATCAAAAACTAATAATGAAAAGAGAGAAAAAAGAGAGTGAGAGATAATGAAGGAAGTAAAAAAGAAACTGAAAATAATAATAGTAAAAAGAGAGAAGATCAAAGTCAACACCCTCTCTCTTACCCCCTCACCTCCTCTGAAGAAAAAGCTTTAAGGAGTGAGAAAGTGAATAAGAAAAGCAAGAAAGAAAGAGAGAAGAAAGTAAGGACCGAACATCAAAGGAGAGAGAGAGAGAGAGTTAAAGGGGACAGCCTTTATCCCCTTCACCACAAATGGTTTCTCCAATCAGCAAACCCGTATGGGGATAACACACACACACACACACACACACACACACACACCTCATTGGGCTCATGGGTTAAGACTTCAGATATACGATGTTATAGTAATGAGGGAATCCTGAATTTTACTGTATCTTTCATTTTAATGTAAGAAAAGGAGTGATAAAGACTGCAGACAAGATCCCTCTCAAATAGGCCTTAGGGAAAAAACTGATTTAATATTACAGTGGCATATTATTCATTAGATATTGAAGTTTACTTTAATATAGCCGTGAAAAAATCGTTTATAAGTAACTATAGTCTGCTCACTTTCAGTTGGTCTAAACCCGCCATCTCACCACCGTAAGAGTTCAGTAGTAACAGGCGATTAACACGAACATTATGCTAGTCATGAAGAAATGCAATGGGAAAGATATAGAACTTCGTGGAAAAGATGTGGACTCGTGTACTGTTTTCTTCTGCCTTTGAGCTACGGGAAATAAGCTGCTTAGTTGAAAGTCTTTGGTACATAATGATAGAGTGTGTGAAAGACTTGAAGGATTGCTATCTTAGGTTCGTGTTCTCGTTGCTTAAGGAGGCTCCCTAATACCTCTTCTTTAGCGTTTTTATGTACTGGCTGCTTATATAATTTTTCACATTGTACATCCAGAGTATGTTGATTTTAGAATGATTTAAATAACACATAAAAGGAGAGCAAGGTACAATAAGCAAAATAAATCGCTTAGGAAAAGGTGTTGGAGAGCTTCCCTAAATGACGAAAATACGGACCTTGGTGTTGTGTTATGCAGACTATAATTTTATCGATATGTTTAACATTTTCTTTTGCCGTTTTAATTCTCCACTGTATTCCAGGTATGAGAGAGAGAGAGAGAGAGAGAGAAGGGAGGGGAGGACTGCGAGAGAGGGAGTGGTTGATAAGGGAGTAAGATATGGGAGTTCAGTGAGCGTAGGGGTGAGTAAGCGTAGAGGTATTAGAGTAACAGAGAGGGCCAGGGGAAAGGAGGGGGGATGGAAGTGATGGGCCTACAGACATGAAGAAATTGGGTGTAACGAGAGTAAAAAGGAGGGCAAGAGACAAGAGAGAATAAGTACTGTGGGTATTAGAGAGGAGGAAAAGAGTGGGCGAGGGAGAGGGAGGGGAGAGGGGGAGGTGAGGCAGGGAAGCAGAGGGGAAGAAGTTTTGGAGGGCGGATGAGATAGAGGAAGCGGTGAAGAGAAAGGGGAGGAATACAGAGAATAATACGGAAGGATGCGACGGGAAGGTAGAGGGAAGGCAAATAGGAATAATATTTAAGGAAGTGAGGGAAAGTAAAGAGGCAAGAAGGGGAGAGCAGAGGTGTGTAGAGATCAGTAAAGAGGTAAGCAGAGGGGAAGAAGTACTGGAGGAAGGGAGAGAAGGAGAGAGCGATAGGGTGAAGAGAGGAGGGTGTTGAGGTGAATGGGGAAGGGGAATACTGTGGAGCCAGAAGGAAGCCCAATATATATTCGTTCTCGTTAAAGCGACTTTCCGTAATCTCTGATGTCGCGCGCGCGCGTGCGTGCGTGTGTGTGTGTGTGTGTGTGTGTGTGTGTGTGTGTGAGGGTTTATAAACGAACTGCAGCCCGCTTTTGTTGCAGAGCTTTCCTGCAGTTTTCATTGCATTTGACATTGTCTTTTTGCTTCATAATTATAACATTAGTTGGGTCTTTCCTGTTACAGATATCTAATCGCTGCAGGAGCAGCAGGAGAATTAGTAGTAGTAGTAATAGTGGTAGCAGTATTGACCGTAGTAGTAGTGCTAGTAGTAGTAGTGGTGGTGGTGGTGGTAGTAGTAGTAGTAGTTGTAGTAGTAATGGTGGTTTTGGTGAGGGTAGTAGGCATAGTGGTATGCAGCTGCAAAGTTCATAGGTAAGGAGGTAGGTAGGTAGGTAGGAAGGTACCGTACGTCGCCGGTAGGGAGATAAGGCAGCAGGTAGACCAAGTGGGTAGGGATGGAGAGTGGAAGGTACACAGACGGAACGAGAAAGACAGGGAAAAAAAGGAGATTGTTGGACAGGAAAGTTTTATGGTCAGTCCCATTACCATCTCTCCAGTATTAATTTTACACTTAGATTAACACTATAATGTTGGACTAGTCACGAAGAAGATTACGGAGAGAATGTAGAGCCGTAATATTATCTTATTCCACCATCGAGCGACGTGAAATAAGCAGCAGAAGGACGAAAATCTCAGCCAGGTTATGTGGATGAATTATAGTGCCGTCATCATCATTTTCATCATTATCATTTTCATCATCATCATCATCATCACCATCATCATCGTCGTCATTATCATCTTTATGATCGCCATCACCATCATCATCATATCATCGTCATCATCGTCTTCATCAGCATCATCGTCATGATTACCGTCATAATCGTCATCGTCCACCCGTCATTCATTATTCACCCATTATCATCATTATCAGCAGCAGCAGCTGCTGCATTGTCATGATCGCCATTATCAACATCGTAATCCCTCATTCAGTTTCATCCATCATCATCATCATCATCATTACCATTGACGTCATCATCATCGTCATCGTCATCCATCATTCAGTATTCATCCATCATCATCATCATCTTTAGTTTAGTAATGGTATTACGTACAGTGGAGAGATTTTGGTAAAAGAGTATTAAGGAAGGGAAACGAAAAGAAGCAGAGAGAGAGAGAGAGAGAGAGAGAGCGCTAGGGCGATAGGAAAACAGATAAGGCAGACTGAAATCAGACAGGCTAGATAAGAGAGAGCTAGGCAGGCAGGGAGGGCAAGAGAGAGAGGAAGGTAGGCAGAATGAGTGAGTCAGGCAGGCTAGTAGGCAGGGTCAGCAGGAAGGGAGGATATGAGTGAGGTAAGAAGGCAGAACTAGAGGAAAGCAGGCAGAGAGGAGAAGAGGGAGGGAGGCAGAGAGGCAGGCAGGCACTGGGGACAAGAAGAAGGCAGACACCCAGACACAATGAGGATGGGGCAGACAGAAGTATGGGAAGAGAGAGAGACAGGGAGGCAGAAAGGAAGAGTAAGAAGGAAGTAGGCAGAGGTATGGGAATAGAAAACTGGACAAAGAGAAGGAAGGCAGGCAGGAAGAAAGGCAGAGTGAGGAAGAAATAAGCATAGGTATGGAGAGAGGAAGTAGAATGAGAAGGGGGTAGGCAGAGGTATACGAGAGGCAGAAATGACAAAAAGAAGGCAGGCAGGCAGGCAGGAAGACAGGCAGGCAGGCAGGTGACGGCGGTGGTGGTGATGGACAGGCAGGTAATGATGTAGGCTAGTGAGTGAGGCACAGGGGAGGTGGGAGGTAAGGCGGAGTGGAAACAGTGAAGCAGAGGAGAGGCAGGAGGGAGGCAGAGAGTGTGTCAGAGGGGAGGCAGCGAGAGAGGTGACGGAACCGGGAGATAAGCGAGAGGGAGAGATATTGAGGCGCTATTTAAAGACGTGACGTGAAGAGAGAGAGAGAGAGAGAGAGAGAGAGAGAGAGATCTACCCAAACCACACAAACCATAGCCTTCTTTTAAGACGGTCTGATCATTATAGTAAGACAACTAACATGAAGATCAGTGTAGTCAAGCAGAAAAATGTCCTTCCTCTGGGCCCTCCTGCAACCAGCCTTACTGGAAAATAGGGAGAAGATGTACCTTACACGAAATAAATGCCCTTACACAAAATAAATGCCCTTACACAAAATAAATGCCCTTACACAAAATAAATGCCCTTACACAAAATAAATGCCCTTACACAAAATAAATGCCCTTACACGAATTAAATGCCCTTACACGACTTAAATGTCCTTTATAATGTTTTAAATGGCAGCTGAAAATGATACTAAGTACAGTGAGGCTAAAAATTATGATACAGTTTCCAATGCAGTCATAACCCCTTCAGCCCAAGTACCCTTATAGTGAGGGGGATAACAAGGACTCTCATCTATAATTTACTTACTCTAATTCGAAAAGTCTCGTAATTATATGGTGCTAGTAAGTATAAAATGAAAAGTACGTCATCGTGGTGAAGTGACTCTACCCATTTTACGCTAACTTGGCCTAAAACTGCCATCTCTCCATACTGATTCCTAATTTGTAACAGTAGATTAACACTTGAATATAGGACTAGTCACGAAAAAGTGCTGTGGAAAAGATGTAGAGCCGTAGCAATGTCCTTTTCTGCTGCTGTCCTATGCGAAATAAGTTGCAAACGGACGAAAATCGGAGCCAAGTTAGAATTAAAGCAGCACTATTTTTTTCTAGTATGTCCATAAATGCGGTAAATACATGCACACTCGTACGTTCCTATGCATATATGTACGCATGTCATAGCTTGATGTCAAGAGAGAGAGAGAGAGAGAGAGAGTGGAAAGTGAGAGGGAGAAAGATGAATTAGTGAAGCGAAATCAAATAGAAAGGAGATGTACAGGGAACGAAAATGTCCAGCTAAGAAATACAAGTAAAAACAAAGAATGTGGAGTGAAAGAGAGGAAGGAATGAGTGGAGTCAAAAGAAAATGCACAGTGGCAAGAGAACTGATGACAGAAAAAAAAAAAGAGTATTGGGAAAAACAATAACGAGAAACTCAGAGAGAGAGAGAGAGAGAGAGAGAGAGAGAGAGAGAGGAAAGTGTGGAATAAAAAAAAATGCAGTGACAAGAGAACTGATAAAGGAAAAAAGAGTATTGGGAAAAGCAAATAACGAGAAACTGAGAGAGAGAGAGAGAGAGAGCGAGAGAGAGAGAGAGAGAGTGTGTGTGTGTGTGTGTGTGTGTGTGTTTGTGTGTGTGTGTGTCTGTGTGTGTGTCAGTCGTAGGACAAGACCACCTCCTTTCAACGGTAAAAAATGTTTCGACTACCTATGTCTGTCTGTCCGTCTGCCCCTTGCTCTCTTTCTGTCTGTTTCCCTGTCTGTCTGTCTGTATATATGTATGTATTTATTTATAAATGTCTGTATGTATATGTTAACAGTCTATCTACCTCTATATGTGCCTTTCATTTATCCGTTTTCTTCCTCCTTATCTTTCTGTCTCTTATGCCAGTTTTCCTTTCTTTTCTTATTTTTGTATATCTTATCTGTATCATCCATTACTCTTATCCTTCCCTTTCTTTCCTGCTCTCCTGTTTTCTCTTGTTCAAACTTTTTCTTTTTTTTTTCCTTCCTCCTTCCTCTTGTCTGTAATTGTATCTCTCTCTCTCTCTCTCTCTCTCTCCCCCTCCCTCCCTCTCCTCTTCTCTCCCGGTCCGGGCCCTCCCCCTTCTAATGTTCTCTCCATCAGTGAAGTGTTATTTCAGTGGCTGTCCTCAGAAGCCTAGACGCATCCTTAGCTAATCAGCGTTTAGGAGAAAAGCAGAATCACATTTTTTAATAACATACCTACTGCGAGAAACAGTAAATCAATATATACATGGAGAGGTGAGCTTATGGAGGAGGGATTGAAGGTGGAGGAACTAGAATTTTAGACACTGAAAAGAAAGAGGAGAAGGAGACAAACACAAACAGCAGACAGACAGAACAGAGGAATATGGAGAAGGGCGAATTTTGAAACTAAATTCTCGCGGACAAAGAGGAGGAGGAGGAAAGAGATGCTCGAGGAAAAAAAAAATGTGTATTGGAAGAGGAGAGAAAAGAAGAAGAATAAACTGAGAAATTGGGAAGAGAGAGAGAGAGAGAGAGAGAGAGAGAGAGAGAGAGAGAGAGAGAGAGAGAGAGAGAGAGAGAGTTGTGGACGGGTGGGTGAATAAGTTGACAGAGGAGAAAACTGTTTGACAAGTTGGATAAACGGGTGTATAGCTGGTGGAATAGGTGGATGGATGGGTGTATGGTTAATGGATAGGTAGATGAGTGGAAAGGTAGGTGGAAGAATGGGTGTATGGTGGGAGACGATGTCGTTACTGAGTAAGGACATAAATGGTTGAGAGTGAAAGAATATTCGTAGCCATTATTTGAGGGAGGGTGACGTCGTGGGAGGGGAGGTCGTCACTGAGTAGGGACAAATTAATGTAGTATAATAGGAGGTATATGAAGGAGGGATGCTTGTAGGAATATTTGGTGCTGGAGGCTGCTACCGTTTCATTTATCATCTTTATTTTCATTTTTTTCAATTTTTTTTTACACTAACAAAGTATATGATCCGATGCAGTAATTGGTTTTCATACAAGGAATATTTTTAGTTATTTTACATCCTGGTCAAGAACGATTGTCTGAATATATTTCTTTCCTGTGTGTGTGTGTGTGTGTGTGTGTGTGTGTGTGTGTGTGTGTGTGTGTGTGTGTGAACAAAATAGAATCAACAGTGGGAACCTTGTTAATATTTTTTACTATGACCGTTAATTCAATTTCCATGTTTTAATATTGTCCAATACTCTCCTACCATATCTCTCTCTCCGTCCTCTCCTCCCCTTTCTTCCTCGTCCCTCCCCACTTCCCTGTCTCTCCCCTTCCCTCATCCCCTTTTCCTCTTCACCTTCCCTCATCCCCTTTTCCTCTTCTCCTTCCCTCATCCCCTTCCCTATCTTCCTCTTCGTTTATTTCTTGCCCCCCCCCCCGCCTCTCCTCTCTCTCCCGTCCCTTCCCGTCTCCCCTTCTCTCCTGGCCCACCCACCCCCCACACTCCCGTCCATCTCCTCCTTTCTCTCTCTCCGTCACTCCCGTCCCTCTTATCCTCTCATTTCCTACCCCCCGGCCCTCTCCTCCTCCCATCTCTCTCTCCCTCCCCTCCTCACGTTTCTCTCTCCGTCCCTTCCGTCTCTCCTCGTCCCTCCTCTCCTCCCCCTTCTCGACCCGCACGCACGCACCAATGCAAAGGTGCTCTTTCCCTTCCTCTCTGGAGTGAAGCATTCAATTTTGCGCTACTCCTTTGTTTTCCTGTATACGATACCCAAATATTACCTTTCCTCGGGACGCTGCCAACAAATATGCTCCCTTTATTAAATCATGCCACCTCGGACCAACCGGAACCTCCCATTTCAACAACAAATTCACTTCTGTGTATTTGATGCTGTATCGAAGCATTACATTTTGTTTCGTCATTTTTATTGCAATAACCAGAGGGCTTTACTTATGGATGCATTATCTATATGGCCTTCAATAGCTCCTTCACTCCTAGGGTGCCCACGGAATCTATAAAAGAAATCGTATACGGGATAAGAAGGGGGATAATATTTTCTGTTGATTTTGTTTTTTATGCTTGATACAGTAGGGTGATTTTAGTTGCATGCTTCCCTCAATGGCAAATTCATCGGTTTTTACGATACTGAATCCATGGCCAAGTATATATTTAATAATATAACTTTATACTTGCTATCACCAGGTTCTTTCTTGATCCACTTCCCTCTCCATTAACCCTCTCATGGTCCGTATAGCTCTAGTATTCCAGGTAATGCCAGACGAGTTAACTCATCTGAATATCAGTTACAGGAGCCTGAAAGTTAGTACTATTGACATTCATCCCCTCGTAGTTGGGAAGGTCAGTGTCAAGCGATTTTATTCATCTGAATGTGAGGTATAGAAGCCTAGGTATTTATATTGCAACTGTTAACCCTCTCATGGTCAGTACAGCTGCTCTCCTCTATTCGGATCGGCTCCGCATGATTTTACTGAGATAAAAGCCTGACTATTAACCCGTTTACTACTAGGATGTTTTCAGAATACCACCTCCATAACACAGAGCCAGCGAGTCATAGTGCTTCATGTGCAAGTAAAGGGTACCAGATTTATATATAAACCATAGTAGTACAGGATCGACCGTTTCTTCCCCAGCCCAAAGCTGGCGAGCATCGGAAATGGTAGCAAGAACATATTAATCTTTTTTGTAAGGTAGGCGGTGCTGGAGAAGGGCGCCTTCGCGCGATGGCACTGTGATGCTCGGGCGGTTCTGCTGTATAGTAAGGCAAAGGCCTCTCAGCTCCCTCCCTATCCCTCGAAAGGGGTATGGTGGACTGCAGGAGGGGGGGGGGAGAGAACTTTATCCTGCAGTCTTCTGGGTTCACATTCAAATGAACCTGGGGTTTCAGCAGCTACTACTGTTATTGAGCAGGGTCTCACCTTTGTCTGTTAATCTTGATACCACAAGACGATTCTATTTGGCTTAGGATATCTGCCAACTGTAAAAGTGACTCTTTGGTGTTTCATTTAACCTTCCACCTGACAGTTTCTGTTGGTCACAGGAAACCTCTGCCGTCTTATGGTGCGAGAGAGAGAGAGAGGCAGAATATGGCCAAAGGAGGAAATAAAATAGTGGAAGAACAAAGGGAAGGAGGAGGGGAGTGAGGGAAATGGAGGAAGTGTTAGTGAGGGGAAAAAGGGTGTTGAAGGAATTAGGAGACGAAGAAAGCCGTGCAGGGTAATAACTTAGGCACGGCAGATTGAGGCCAAGACTGAGAGGAAGGGAGTATAGATAGACCAAACACTACTGTATGACTTCCTGGTATTTCCTTAGGACAGAAATGAATGACTTACAGGGCGATCCACATAGCGAGGGTCTGTGAGGTAGAGCCGCAAGTTTAGGGGCTTGAATGATGAGTGGATGGATGTTTAGCTTATTTTAACTGAACATCTGTTGATAATTTTGCCGCTATTTATCTTCTCGTCGGGACGGCGGGTATAGCAAGTAATTCTTAACAGATCTTATTTTTGGCTATGGACCAAAACCACTTTCGTTGCTGAAGTGGACTTGTATCCCTTCATTGCTTTCATGTGCTCTGACGTAAGCGTTCCTAATACAAGCTTGATGAGCGATTGACGGGAAGGATGGATTAATGGAGAGAGAGAGAGAGAGAGAGAGAGAGAGAGAGAGAGACTGTATAATATAGTGGAGTGGGAAAGGAAGAAGAATTTTTTATAGATAGGCATACAGAGAGACAGACAGATAGATAGATAGATAGAAACAGACAGAGAGAAGGAAAATGGAGGGAATGGAAGACTGAAAGAGATGGAGGGAAAGACTGGTATATAAAGAAACGGAATGAAAGGAAAAAGGAATGAGAGAAATGAAAGAAGAAAGTGGAGATAGAAGGAAGACAGTGAAACCAAGATAAGAAACAGAAATGAATGTAATGAGAGAGAGAGAGAGAGAGAGAGAGAGAGAGAGAGAGGAAATCAAAAACTAATAATGAATAGAGAAAAATTAGAGAGAGTGAGAGATAACGAAGGAAGTAAAAAAGAAATAGAAAATAATAATAGTAAAAAGAGAGAGAAGATCAAAGTCAACACCCTCTCTCTTACCCCCTCACCTCCTCTGAAGAAAAAGCGACAAGGAGTGAGAAAGTGAATGAAAAAAGCAAGAAAGAAAGAGAAGAAATTGAAGACAGACATCAAAGAAGAGAGAGAGAGGGGGGGGGGGTTAAAGGGGACAACCTTTACCCCCTTCACAACAAATGGTTTCTCCAGTCAGCAAACCCGTATAGGAATAACACTCACACACACACACACACACACACACACACACACACACACACACACACACACACACACACACACACACACACACACACACACACACACACACACACACACACACACACACACACACACACACACACACACACACAACCTCATTGGTCACAAGAGGGTAAGACTGTCAGGTATACGATATAAGAGGGTAAGACTGTCAGGTATACGATATAAGAGGGTAAGACTGTCAGGTATACGGTATTATAGCAGTTACTGAATCCTGAGTTTTACTGTATCTTTTATTTTAATGTAAGAAAAGGGGTGACAAAGGCAGCAGACAAGATCCCTCTCAAATAGACTGTAGGGAAAAACACGATTAAATATTACAGTGGCATATTATTCACTAGATATTGAAGTTAACATTAAGATAAACGTGAAACAATCGTTTCTAAGTAACTATAGTCTGCTCACTTTCAGTTGGTCTAAACCCGCCATCTCACCACCGTAAGAGTTCAGTAGTAACAGGCGATTAACTCCAGAACATAATGCTAGTCATGAGGAAGTGGTGTGGAAAATTTATAGAACTTTGTGGAAAAGATGTGGGCCCGTGTATTGTTTTCTTCTGCCTTTGAGCTACGGGAGATAAGCTGTTTGGTCGAAAGTGTCTGGTGCATATGATAGGATGTGTGAAAGACCGGAAAGACCTGAAAGAGTTGCTGTCTTAGTTCCGTATTCTCGTCGCTTAAGGAGGCTCCCTAACATCTTTTCCTTAGCGATTTTTTATTTTTTTTTAACACGGACGGTTTATATAATTTCGCACGTTGTATATCCAGAGTATGTTGATTTTAGAATGATTTAAATAACACATAAAAGGACAGCAAGGTATAATAAGCAGAATAAATCGCTTAGGAAAAGATGTCAGAGAGCTTCCTTAAATGACGAAAATACGGGCCTTGGTGTTGTGTTATGCAGACTATAATTTCATCGCTGTGACAGTTTCTTTCGCCGTGTTAATTCTTCTGGTTTTATTGGTACCGATTACGAGTGACCACTGTATTTCAGATATGAGAGAGAGAGAGAGAGAGAGAGAGAGAGAGAGAGAGAGAGAGAGACAGAGAGAGAGAGAGACAGAGAGAGAGAGAGAGAAGGGGGGAGGACTGGGAGTGAGGGAGTGGTAGATAAGGGAGTTAGATATGAGAGTTAAGTGAGCGTAGGGATGAGTAAGCGTCGGGGTATTAGAGTAGCAGAGAGGGCCAGGGGAAAGAAGGGGGGATGGAAGGGGTGGGCCTACAGACATGAAGAAATTGGGTGTGAAGAGGGTAAAAAGGAAGAGAAAATGAGTTCTGTGGGAATTAGAGAGAAGGAAAAGAGTAGGAGGAGAGGAGTGGGTGAGGGAGAGGGAGGGGAGAGGAGGAGGGGAGGCAGGGAAGCAGAGAGGAAGAAGTAAGTATTGCAAGGCGGATGAGACAGAGGAAGTGGTGAAGAGAAAGGGGAGGAATACAGAGAATATTACGGAAGGAAGCAAAGGAAAGGTAGGAGGAAGGCAAATGGGAATAGAATTTAAGGAAGGAAAAGAAAAGAGGAAAGAAGAGGAGAGGAGAGGGGTATAGAGATCAGTATGGAGGTGAGCAAAGTGGAAGAAGCAGTGGAGGAAAGAAGAGAAAGAGGGAGGGATAGGGTGAAGAGAGGAGGGTGTTGAGGTGAATGGGGAAGGGGAATACTGTGGAGCCAGAAGGAAGCCTAATTTATATTCGTTCTTGTTAAACCGACTTTCTGTTAAATCTGATGGTGTGTGTGTGTGTGTGTGTGTGTGTGTGTGTGTGTGTGTGTGAGAGAGAGAGAGAGAGAGAGAGAGAGAGAGAGAGAGAGAGAGACTTTACTGTGGTATGAGGCCACATCTGTGATTCATTTCTTCACATCTGCAGAACCCCCTTTTCTTTCCTTCTTTCACTTCCCTTACAGACCTCTTCTTTCCTCTCTGTTCTCTTCCTTCCCTTCACCTACCCCTTCTCGCCCACTTTATCTTGTCCATAATTGGCCATTTCCCTTCTACCGTATACATTCCTTTTCCTCCTCTCCCCCATCAGTCTCCCTACCTCCTCCTCCCTCACTTTTCCTTCTCTTTCAGTTCCCCCATCTTTTGCCCAGTATCTTCTTCCTTCCTTCCATCCTCCCTCCTAACCACCCGCTTCTTATACCGTATGTGTTTGTGTGATTGTGTGTCTGTCTGTATGTGTCAATATATGTACTTGTGTGTGTTTGTATATGTGTGTGTGTGTGTGTGTGTTCCCGACAGACAGACAGACAGAGACAAGAGACAAACCGGACATAAGAGAGAGGCAGACTTAGGGATTAAGCAAATATATACAGAGACAAATGCAGGTAAACGTTATTAGATGGACAGATAGACGAGCGGTACATAGGTAAAGTAGAATGAAAGACAGAGATATATAGGTAGTTAGGTAGATGCGCATATATCGCGATAGACAGACTTGCCTTCATAATTATGACGAACAAAAGCCACTTCAGCCAAAGCAGGTGGATAATTGGGTTTGTTAATCTGGTTTGTTAGGCCCGGTATCGAAACCTTAATGAGACAGTGTGGTTTCTTTTTATATTTCTGAAGTATTTCCCCACATACATTCGGGATCAGTGAATCACGTCCTAGATGTAAGGGGTATTGTGTGTGTGTGTGTGTGTGTGTGTGTGTGTGTTCTGGCTAACAACTGATGACTTTACCGTAACCATCATCATCTCGGCTGTTTTTCGCACCCAGAGGTGAAGTGTGGTAGAGTCTAGAGCGCAAAGGAAAAAGTTATAGTGGTAGAGCTAATCAACAGCATAGCCAATGAAATGGGCCACACACTCATTCACTTACCATTCAAACACCTAGAATCATCCATCACCTCACAAAAATGATCAGACGGACATTTGGTTTTTATATATTTAATTAATAGATGACATTCATATTTCCTACAAAAAACAATTCAATCCATCGACAACAATCAAGTACAGGAAATGGAAGCTAAGCATTGTCATGTTCTCCTCCGTACATAGCTCATCAGACCAACTCAATCTCCTCTCAGATTTCGAGCCTCATCAACTTCAGTACCTCATTTAATAGACACTCGTTTATCATGTCTCTCAAACTTATTGATGGTCTGCCTCGCCTTCTTCCAGCATCATATTCACTCCCAGATACCATTTTCACTTCCCCTTTTATATCCATGTTCTCCATTAGTATTAAATAAAGAGCCTGTCCCGCTTTGGGGTCACCAGACTTCTGCTCCACATCTTTCTCGAATCATATCATTTCCTTTCTCATACACAGCACTTCACACACATTCCCCAGAATCCCACTTCCACTACTCGTACTCTTTACGGTATTTTTTTTTTTCCAAATATTTCACCAGTCTCACACTCATATGTTACTATGGGCACTAAAACACCTTCATTCTGCCCTCTTGCAGCCTGCACATTCGCACCCTTGCTTAAATAAGGCCCATATCGATCCTTCCACTCTCCCCCTTTCTGCATTTCTAATTTCCACTTAGTCTGCACAATTAACTCTTTCCTTTTACTGCTCCTGAGTATCAAACTTTCGCCCATGATTCGAGTTTTCATTCCCCGTTTTTCGTTTCTGTATTATTTTTTTCACTTAATGTTCTTAATTCTATTTTACGTGTTTAACTCCTCCCGACCGAAGCCGTGTTATATATATATATATATATATATATATATATATATATATATATATATATATATATATATATATATATATATATATATATATAATTCTAGCTTCTGATATCTCTTCATTTTACTCGCACTCATTGTGATATGCTTGGACTGAACAGGTTAATGGATTTGTTTCGAACCCGGTCAGTAGAGGAGATTTCTAAGGAGAATAAAGTTGATTAAAGATAGGAAGAATATAATACAAAATGTGTGATAGTAATGCAGTATTTACCTTCTGTCATTGCCCTACCTGGTGGTGTAGTGGTTGGAAGGCCTTAGTGGAAGTGATGGCCGTGTACAAGTTGGTTACCCCACAGAGTGACTGGAAGTCTGTCGATCATGTGAAGCCAACAGGAGAAGTAGGCCGGTCAACTACCCTGAAATGTACCAGACTACGATAGCCTTGCCTAGGGCCCCTGCGCGTACAGTGGAGTGAAATGGAAATGCCTCTTAACGTTTTATATATTGATTTATTAATTTACAGTATTTAGTTATTTATGTATTGTAGTCTACTGGTGTTAACGGTTCACCAAAATTCGTCCTTTGCCAATACACTTTCCTGCCTCATTGACTATGTGTGTGTGTGTGTGTGTGTGTGTGTGTGTGTGTGTGTGTGTGTGTGTGTGTGTGTGCGTGCGTGCGTGCGTGCGTGCGTGCGTGCCTGTACGCCCTTCTTGCTATACTGGCTGTGTCTAGTTTCACCCCTGCCACTAAGATGAACTCCTTATAAGTTATCCTTTTTGCTCGTGACAGATGTAACATATCTGTGATAATGATAATGATGATGAAGATGATGATGATGATGAGGAGGAGGACGCAGGTAAAAAACGTGATGGGTAAAGAGTGTGTGATGTGCAGGATGGTGTGGGTGAGGGAGGCTGCTGTACCAGTGCCGAGGTCCCCGATTGGGTCCCGTCTGAACTGCGATTTATACACTGAATATTGATTTAATTAATAGTTATTATAACACAATTCTCTGACATCCCTTTTTAAATTTCATAAGTCACGAGTTGACTGGTAGGCAGTGTCAAGCCCATCTGTTAAGTATTATTATTATCATCAACAACATCAAGCCAACGTCATTCTGCATCCTAACGATGGAGTGAGGCAGGATCTTGATGAAAAAAGGAAAGCACGATTAAGGAAGAAATAATGAACAGCATGGCCGGTGAAATGTGCCACACACTCAGTGGCATAGCAGTCACGCACCAGGAAATTCTGACTCCACCTCAAAGGCGTAATCATCCCATCACTGTTTTTCTTGTCTTTGAGTAGGGGAATTTTTCTCTACAGATGCTTTGTATAATGTCTTTTCAGTAGTCAGTTCGACCACTCTCAAGTAAAAAAGGGGATGTCAAACTCTTGTGATGTTCTCTGAAATACGTAGTTTATCAAGCCAACTCGATCTTCTGTCAGTTGCCAAGCCTGAGCAACCTCCATACATCGTTTTCTCACACACCAAGTTACCATTATCTCTTCGCTCTTTTCTCAGCCTAAAACGCGTCCTACCTTTAGACACATTCACATGTACCATTTTCGTTACTACATTTATCCTCGTTATTGCCATACGACCTTACCATCTAAGCACATTCTCGTAAACCTTATTGTTATCAGACTTGCTTGCTTCACAGTTTTCACGAATCAAATTAAGTATTATCCAACCACTGGACGCTTTCCGCACACAGTTTAAAAAAAAACATCTCCATTCCACTGCTCCCCTTGACCTCGTTCTCATGCCACGCCTCACTGCTGCATCACAACATTAAAGGTACCAATTGAAATACTTTCATTATCGTTTTGCAGCCCCGACACTGACCTCTGTACGGTATCAAGACCTTTTAGTATTGTCCACTTCCCTTCCATGTGTTTTCCTATTTTCCACCTCCTTTGTACATTTGCCTCTCTATTCTTCCATTGCACGTGTGTATCCTTAAATTCCCTCACCAGTTCGTCATACCATTCACCCTCACATCAAAATGACAGTCGCCTTCTCCTTGAGTTACAAGCACTTTACAGCAGTTAATATTTATCTTCACATCACGACACTCACGGACATCAACAAACTCAACACAATATCTCAATCATCAGCCATGGGTTGATTAATAACTGTGGATATGTTCAGCCAGCCTCTAAGACGGTGTGATCAGGACGGATGGAACGGCTGCCGAAGAGTCAGAGGAGCTAAGTTTCACATCCACTACAGGAAAAAACTTTTTTTTTTTTTTAGTTCATTGACGTACGCTTTGCATCTTGTTAATTGTTTTCCTTTGCATTTACCTTCCACTGATATCCTCATTCTTCTATCCGGATGCATCAAGTTGATACTTTGCATTAGAATATTATTTTTTTTTTTCCTTTTGGCATCGGAGAATTTTATTAAGCTTAGGAAAGATTTCTTGTTTTGAAGATGATAAAACAAAGCTATAAAGCTAAACACACACAGTTCGAAAATTTTATCCAAGTCAAAACAACAATCACCAGGACACGGCAAAAACAAGTGAATTAGACGTCCCCGGGCTGGGCTGTTTACCATTTCAACTCGTCATCGTGCTGAAGTGGTTGATTAATTGTTGTTTTGCTTAGTCATACAAGAGTGAGCACTGGAGTCTAAGAGTTTTAATGCTATCAGAATTAACCCGTTCAGAGTTGTAACAAACCTAGTATACTATTCCAACTAACGTCAGATGCTACCGTAATACACGGCTAAAAATGAATATACTAGACTGGCAGTGTTTACTGTTACCATTAACTCTCTCACGGGAGGGGGCCGAAAGCAGAGAAGGAGTAGGGGAAGAAAGTAGGTAAGAATGGAGGGGGTGGAAGAGAAGGAAGGGTGGGGAGACTTGGGGATAGGGAGGAGAAGAGGGAAAAGTAGGAGGGGAGAGGACGTAAGAAGGGGGGAAGGACATGCACTGAGGGGGAAGGAAGGGTAGAAGGATGAGAAGGGGGGGGGTGGCAGGCAAGAAACCCTGAACGCAGTGGTCGAGGGGATGGCAGGGGAGAGACGGAGGGAGGGAAGAGGAGATTTGTGCATGGGGGAGAGGGAAATGGTAGGGAGGAGAAGAAGGGATTGGGGCAATACACAATACCAAGAGGATTGGGAGGGGGGACTGGGGGAAGAGGGAAGAAAGGGGGAGAGAGGGGGAAGAGGGGACTGAGGGGGGAGGGGAAGAGGGGAATGAGGAAGGAATGAGTGAGAAACCTGGAAGCACTGTAGCCGTGAAGTGAAGATGGGGTAAGAGGGAGAGGAGGAGGAGGAAAGGAGAGAATGGGGGAGAGGGGAGGAGGGTGGGGAGAAGTGAAGAAATGGTGACGAAGAAGGTAGTGGAGAGGGAAAAGAAAGGACTCTGAGAGGGGCAAGGGGGAAACTAGAAACACACAGCTGAGAACGTGAAGGAAGAGAGGGGAAGAGGATGGGGGAGAGTGAGAAATGAAAACTTGGGATGAGGGGAAGAAATGTACATTGTGAGAAAGAGGTGAGATAGGGAGGGGAGAAGAGAGGAGATACGGAAGGGGAAGAGAAAAGACATAGAGGGGGGGAAGAGAAGAGGTAGAGCAGGGGAAAGAGAGGAGGTAGGGAGGGGGAAGAATGTAAGGAGGGGGAGAAAGTAGGGAGGGGGATGAGAGGAGGTAGGGAGGGGGATGAGAGGAGGTAGGGAGGGGGAAAGAGAGGAGGTAGGGAGGGGGAAGAGAGAGAGTAGGGAGGCGGATGAGAGGAGGTAGGGAGGGGGAAGACAGGAGGTAAGGAAGGGGGGGAAGAAAGGAGGTTGAGAGGGGGGAAGAGAGGAGGTAGGGAGGGTGGAAGAGAGAAGGTAGGGAGGTGGGAAGAGTGGAGGTAGGGAGGGGGTAAGGCAGGAGGTAGGGAGAGGGAAGAGAGGAGGTAGGGAGAGGGTAGAAAGGAGGTAGGGAGGGGGAGAAGAGGGAGGCACGGGCTAGAAATCCAGTACCGGTATACAATGGCCGAGGGGTAGAGACGGGGGAGAAAGGAGGAGGGGAGCGAGGATGAAAAGGATGGAAGAACGGAAAGGAGGAGGGAAAAGGGGGAGAAAGAGAGGAAATAAAGAGGGGGGAGAAGAGAGTGGGAAGAAGCAAGAACTCATAACCAAGGAGAAAGGAAGAAGGGAAGGGGAAACACAGGGAGAAGAGAGGGGGAGGAAGGGAGGAGTGGATGGGAGAAGGGTGAGGGAGAGGAGAAAGGGGGGAAATGGAGGGAATGGGGAGAGGGTGGGAGAGACACATCAAAGAAATATGTAAATTGAAAGACAAGGGCCCTTCTTCCGTGGAACCGCCATCACCACAAAATCCACAAAATCTTCAAGATCCCAAGTTGATGGAGTCTGGCAGGGAGGGGGAGAGGCAGGGGAGGGGGAACGGGAGAGGTAGGGGAAGAGGGCAGCGGAGGGGGAATGGGGAAGGACAGCAGAAGAGTTGGTCTAGAGAGGGGGAAGGACAGAGGGTTGGCAAGGGGGGCTTTGGGGCCAGAGGGGGCGTGAGGACAAGGTGATGACATGGTGATAAGGAAGGTGTGAGTTTGTCGTACGTATATTTTCCTATGTAGAGTGCAGTATTTAGAGATTTCTTGGTGCATATGCGCGGACTCTGTCTTACTCGTGCACTCATACTCACGCGGGTACACACACACACAAAACATAAAACTGAAAGCACACACACACACACACACACACACACACACACACACACACACACACACACACACACACCGCTCGCTGGTGCAGTGGTAACGCTCTCGCTTGCCAACTGGTGGACGGGAGTTCGCGCCTAGCTCAGGTTGCGAAAAAGTTTCACTGACGAAGTGGGTAGTTACTGTCCCCCTTGAGCAGGGGGACGGGTGTGTGCGTGTGTGAAGGTCACAGCCTTGCCCTTAGATCGGACTATATGAGCTCTCAGCTCCCTTCCGGGAGGGTAAAAGCTGACGATCACGACCATCAAGTGATCATGACCGACCCGGTGAATTACACACACACACACACACACACACACACACCTGAATACAAAAATAGAAGCAAAACAGAGAATACATAATAATAAAGTGACATAACATCTGTAAACACTAGTACATGATATGATTGGCAATACCATATTTTTTATGCACAAAAATAAAATGTAGACGTGAGATTTTTTTTTTTTCTTTGGGGGGGAGGTTGCTTATGAGTGTAAAATAAGATAAAGCCGTTTTGTTTTGCTCACATTAAGGTGTAGTAACTCGAAGTGAGAACAATGATGGCTTAGATGTTGTGTGAATGGCTGGCTGACACTGTGCTTCGTATTAGTCTTACATATTAATGTGCTCTCCTTTTCTTTGTTTCTGGATTCTACCTAACCCCATCTCTTCGGTGAAAAATTAGGACTGGAATGATAATAATGTTGAAAGTGATTGATTGATTGGTTGACCAAATCAGAACTGGCTGCACAACTGCAATGGTGATGATGATGATGGTGGTGATGATGATGATGATGATGAAGAGGAGGAGGAGGAGGAGGAGGATAATGATGATGATGATGATGATGATGATGGCCATAATGCACATAATGCAAAACAACTTTGGTTATAAAAAGAAGCGATGCGTCATACTGTGCGATGTATGTATGTATGTCCAGCAAGTATAGCCATGGCGACTCGTTACTACTACACTTGTCTCTTGAATAGGTTTCCATTGCTATAGGAAACCGTTTGGCTTGATCTTCATTGTAGAGTCACCCGATAACCTCGCTACATTGAGTGAGTGGATGGGTGGCGCCTCACCTGTGTGAATCTCTATAGTGCTTTTTTTTTTTGTTTTTTTTCGTGACAACTAGGTCACTCTGAATACTAAATTGTGATGCCATGAAATGCAGTTACGCAGTTTTGAGGTTTCCTTAGTTATCAGTCAAATCATGCCTCCATTCGGACTACACTTGGCCATCAACTGAGCTGAAAAGGGCGAACGATAATTGTCAGGTTAGAAAAAAAAAAAAAAAATGCATTTCCCCGGAACAAACCCATCAAACAAATTCTCCTCTTCCACTCCTCGGGTGAGAGGGTGAGGACGTTTTGTTAGTGACAGAGAGAGAGAGAGAGAAAGAGAGAGGGAGAGAGAGAGAGAGAGAGAGAGAGAGTTCTAAATTTACCCCAACAGACCCTCATAGCAAACCCCCTCTTTCACACTACAGGTTCCATTAGAAAAAGAAAACACCTTATAATTCCACTAGGTAAACTTTTCTAACAACCCTTTCCTTCCTCTCTGCAGGTGCCATCTTTGACCGTGACTCAAGGGACATACAGGGCGCCTTCCTCCACGCCATCAAACAGTACAACCAAAACTCCACCAGCCACGGACACGAGCTACACGCCTTCGTCGATATTATTAGCACTGCCGATGCCTTCAAGATCTCCAGACTGAGTGAGTGTTCGGCTTTGTATCCTCTTGAGTTTGTTCGCATTTATTCTCTTGAGTTTATGGTGATTTTTGGCTCTACTCATGGTTTGTAAATTGGAGTCTATTGTTGTGATGTTGTAGTCTTTAGACTAAGTGAGTGTTCAGGTATTTTTCTGTGAGTTTTGAACGTTTTAACTCCATATTGGAAAGTGACTCCGGCTTGTGTTGTGTTTATAAAAAGTGGGTGCATAAGACGTGTAGTGGTATTATAGGTAGGCTGCGAAATAATCCCTGATTTCTTGTGTTCGAGGAGAGCATGTAGAGACTGTCATACTTGAAAGGATTGACCATGATGGAGAGTCTCTTAAGTGTGCGAAAGAGTTTTGTTATCTGGGGGACATGTTATGTGCTGGAGGTGGGACTGGAGGTAGTTCTCTGGCTAGGATAAAGAGTGGAGAAAATTCAGGGAGCTGTTGCCTCTCCTGACACTGAGAGGGCTTTTCTTCCGTGCTAAAGGATCCTTATATGAGGCATGTGTTAATAGTGTAATGCTGTTATGAAGAGGATATCTGTAGACGTAAACGTAGAGAAACAACATTGATTAGATGGATGTGTAGTGTGTCCTTGAATAAGAGATAGGGGAGGGGAGGGGGTTAATATGACGATTGAAGAGTTGAGAGGAAGGATGGGACTTGAATA
The DNA here is from genome assembly GCF_032717465.1 of Coenobita brevimanus. Classification (NCBI taxonomy): domain Eukaryota; kingdom Metazoa; phylum Arthropoda; class Malacostraca; order Decapoda; family Coenobitidae; genus Coenobita; species Coenobita brevimanus. The sequence continues at coordinate 26,964,437 of NC_136954.1, read as the reverse complement.
TATTTGTGTTATGATGAGGATGGGTAACTTGAGACGGTTTGGGCATGCTGAGAAGATGGGAGATGACGCGAAGGGCAGAACAGAAAAGATCGCGATGAAATCATAGTGTGTGACCTCAGGGATAAGCGACTAAACAGGGAGGCTGCCAGAGATCGAGGGGTGTGAAGAGCAGCCGTTGGGTGACCAAGGCGGACGCATACAAGCATGTTGGGGCTTTTATAAATGAAACGAAACGAAACAATTTAACCCTTTTCAACCCGGGGATGTTGGTTTGGTTTCATTCTTGCTGATTTTATTCTCATGATTTTATTATGCTGGGGGGTTGGGGTTTCAGTTGATTTATACCTTCCTTTAACCCCTTCGACCCGAGGACGCATTTTGTTAATATTCTTGCTGTCTCTGGTTATTATTCAGGTAATTTAGATATGGCCTTCTTTAGCGTCGCTGGTATATGAAAGGTGTACGATTTCGTTTTTTTTTTTCTTTATTTTCAGTTTGCGAAGGATTTGTGATTTCTCTCAAGCACAGCAGATTAAGGGTCGTAGTGAAAGTGGCTTTGGGGATTTCCTGACACATCTTCCTTGGCGATTTATTCTGCCCCTTACACCTCCGTACCCTATGCCATGTTCCTGATGCAGACTATCTAGATATTATAACGATACAGGTAACATGCAGGGAATACTCAGGTGTACTATGCTCAATAAATTGCTATGGAAAAGGCCCTAACACCTCTTCCTTAGCGATTTATTACTGGATACGTCTAGTTGATAAATTGCTGTGGAAAGGGCCTAAAATTTCCATCTCTCCATCTTGAATTCTGAGTTGTACCAAGAGATAGACACTAAAATATCATGCTAGCCACGAGGAAGTGCTGTGGAAAAAATGTAGAGCGGTAGTATTGTTTTTGTGCCACTGAGCTACGTGAAATAAGCTGCCAAACGACGAAAATCTGGGCTAAGTTAAGGTGAAAGGACTATAGACGGTATTCATAAACTGAATAAAAAGGAAAATATGGTGGAAACAAAGATGTACAAAAGTCATTTTTTATCACTCCCTATAAGATCCATTGCAGGGCTGAATCTTCTCCACAGAGACAGAGAAGAGCTGCCTAAATACAGTCTTCTCTATGCTGGCCTCGTCTAGTGGGCAAAGGGGTTGCCTGTAGTGAGTTGCTTTAGTGAAAGGTTGAGCTACGTAATGACAGAGACAGACAGACAGAAGCGGTGTGTGTGTGTGTGTGTGTGTGTTTGTGTGTTTGTTTGTGTGTGTGTGTGTGTGTGTGTGTGTGTGTGTGTGTGTGTGTGTGTGTGTGTGACTGAAACCTACAGAAATGCTCTGCTATGGCCTGGAAGGTTCCTAACATTTTTTTGTAAGTACAGTAATTTATTTTGTTTATTGCATCTTATTGTCCTCTTCTGTGTTGCTAAAATCCACCTAGTATCGCCATACTCTGCATAAATAATGTATAAAGGGGTAGAAACCAGCCATATCCAAATATGAATCGCTAAGGAAGAGGAGTTACGGAGCTTTCTTAACCGACGACAATACCAGCCAAGGTGCCATGTCCAAGTTCAAGAAGTGCTATATGGTTTCCTAACGACATATCCGTACAGCCCTGGAACACTTTTTTTTTTTTTTCAGTAGAGAAATGTCCCCTCCCCCACCCAGTCCTGCACTCACAGGTATACACCAGTTATAAAGGCTTAAGGAGTGCAGGTGAGAAGTGCACGTGGATAGTTTGTCTTGGAATGTTTGTGATTGGTGGTATTTGTATGTCACCGATGGAACCTAGAAAATGTTCTTATATGTGGAAACATGAACAGCATAGTACTACATCTTTTTTTTTCATATATATATATATATATATATATATATATATATATATATATATATATATATATATATATATTGTTACGGAACAGAGAAAGATAATGTACACTTTAAGTGAGAATACTAAAAATCACTACTGTCCCGTAAAGTTCCAGGTTCAAAACAAAAGAGTTAGGTAAAATTACAAGTTAAAGTTTAATGCTCAAACTAACAACAAAACATTCAGGACTCAAAAGGATAATGTAATGGCAAAAAACAGGTTAAATATATGGTTAATTGCAATAGCCTCTATTAACACGAAATTAGCAAGAGTAAATTTACCTAAGTCAGCCCTGATAAAATGAAAATGCACTGGGTAATGCTCAGTTAATGCAATATAAATTATTACAGATACAAAATATTATCAAAAATGACTGACAAAAAGAATCTTTACATAAATCACAAAAAAAAAACTCACTAGGCCTAAGAATTAACCCTATGCTACACAGCACAAGAAAAAATGCAACAACAGTTATACTCAAATTACACAGCTGCTAGATGGTTGGAGACTTCCGGAGCACTCACAACAATAACTGTACAGGGGAGGACAGAGATGTGAACAAAATGAGGAGTAGATCTAAGTGGCAATGATGCAGAGACTGAGCTCATTATATAGGGGCCAGCAGAGCTTGATACAACTTGTAAGAAGGACGCGCAAATGAAGCCTAGGGGACAAAGAGCTGACAATCCTGCACTGAACAACAGAAAGGACGACTTACTCTACTATAACGGTAGAAGGGGGGGACTGAGGCAGAACACGCTCGTGATCAAACATGCAGCATACTGTGCGTTAAAATTACACAAAGGATGATGAAATCATAGGCTATGTAACACCTCCCCACAAAGAAAAAGAAATTTACAAAGGAAATTTCTTATTACCCTAAAACAATCTGTCTAAAGTCTAGATAAGCAATCTGCAATAACATTTTCTTTCCTAGTGTTACAAAACATGAGATCTCCCTAGCACGTTCAGTCATAGGTACTTGCCAGTATCCCTTTAACAAATCAAACTTACTTATGTACCTAGCCTTTCCGATCTTGTCTATGCAATCTTCCACACGAGGGAGAGGGTAAGTGTCTGTTTTGGTTATCTGATTAACACGTCTGTAGTCAATGCAAAGCCGCTGTGACCCACCTGGCTTAGGGACTAGAGTGACAGGAGAACTCCACTCGCTCTGACAGGGCTCAATCATCTTGTGGTCCAACAGGTAGCCAAGCTCCTTCTGGATGAGAGGAACTTTCACTGGGTTCACACGGTAAGGAGGCAGTTTAATTGGCTTTGCGTCTCCAACATCGACATCATGCATCAACACAGTGGTTCTTCCTGGAGTAGCACGGAACACTTGCGGGTACTCTTGCAGTAATGCCGAAAACTCCTGCCTTTCCTCGGGAGGTAGATGAGAAAGCTTAGTCTGGAGATCATTCATGATATCAGGATTCTTCCCCAAACTATCACTCAGGCTCATACTGCATGGGAGAGCTTCACTTGCAGACTCGGGTGGAACAGCTACAGTGCAGACTTGGTTATTTTCGTCCCGCCTGTGATATAACTTTAGCATTCTCCCTACGTGTCAAGTGGGGTTGGTGGAGGATTAGTGCCCCTCCCTGTAAAACAATTAACTCTTAAGCCCTTGACCACCCCGTTTGGGATACATGGCGTCTGGCAATGAATGAATGAATGAAATGTTGATGTGACAAAGTTGCTTGTTCTTTCTACGATCTGGTGTGGCGATGACATAGTTGACATCACTGAGTTTCTTCTCCACGAAATAAGGACCACTAAACTTGGCTTGAAGAGGTTGCCCATGAACCGGTAGCAGAATCAAAACCTGATCTCCTGGCTGAAAGTGGCGTAACCTGGACTTCTTATCATACCAAGTCTTCATCTTCTCCTGAGCAGCTCCTAAATTCTCTCTCGCCAGCTGTAAAGCAGTGGACAGCCGTTCTTTGAACTTCATCACATACTCCAGCAGGTTGACGCCATCTTCCTCCGACAGCCAGCATTCCTTGAGTAACTTAAGGGGTCCTCTTACTTCATGGCCAAACAGTAGTTCAAAGGGTGAGAAGCCCAGTGATTCATTTGGAGATTCTCTTGCGGCAAATATGACGAATGGAAGACCTTTATCCCAGTCTTTCTGATGTTCCAAACAGTATTTCTTGAGCATCGATTTGAGTGTTTGATGATATCTCTCCAATGCTCCTTGGGTCTGGGGATGGTAAGCTGAAGACGTGATCTGGGTGATGCCCAACTCTTTCAGAGACTGCTTGAAAACGTTTGACATGAAATTACTTCCCAGGTCTGACTGTACCTCCTTGGGCAGACCAAACTTTGTGAAGAACCCTAGCATTTCCTTAACCACGTTCTTTGCTGAGATATTTCTAAGTGGAATGGCTTCAGGATAACGAGTAGCCATATCAGTCAGGGTCAACACATAAGAAAATCCTGAAGAAGTCTTAGGAAGAGGGCCCACAATATCCACCAACACACGGGTGATAGACGCCTCAAAAGGAGGAATGGGAACTAGAGGTGCAACCTTTTCGGTCTGATTACACTTCCCCACAACTTGACAGGCGTGACAAGACTTACAATACCAGGAAACATCCCTGAAGATACCTGGCCAGTAGAAGTGTTTCAAAATGCGTGCCACAGTCTTCCTCACTCCAAGGTGTCCTGCCAAACTGGAATCATGAGCCACTCTAATGATATCCTGCCTACAAACACGAGGGATGACAACTTGATGTACAACCTCCCACTCACAGTCGGCTGATGCTGTTGGGGGTCTCCACTTCCTCATAAGTACTCCTGACTTTACATAATAACAAGTAGAAGCACCGGCTGACTCTTCCTCACTGCAAGCAGAGTTAGCTAGACCTTTCAACTCAGGGTCTGCAACCTGCAACTCAACCAACTCTTGACGAGACAAATTATCAACACTACGGGGTACTGCCTCATCTGGTGAGTGGTCCAAATTAGCAAGAAAAGTGTCAGCTAGGATAACATCATCATCATCATTATCCTCTAAATCACCAGTAACTTTAGACTTAGCCCTAGTGACAGCACATGCAGGGAACACATCAGGGACATCACAATCCTGGGACGCAGCCACTGGCTCACTAGACAACTGAGGAGCTGGACACACTTGACTTCCACCAATATCATTTCCAAGTAAGAAAGTTACACCTGACATTGGGAGTGTCTCAACCAACCCAACCATAACGGAACCATTAACAAAACCAGACTCTAAATTCACTCTGCACAGAGGGACAGAGAAGTAATTATTCCCTACACCTTGTAAGATTACAGTTTCATCAGAGGAATTAACATTAGAGCCTAGAACACTGGTCAGCATAAGGGATTGGCAAGCACCTGTATCACGATATATTTTAACTGATTTCCTGTCATTACTGTCCAGAGGACTGACAAAACCATCAGACAGGAAATTAGCACATGAACTCTTGAGAGTGTCACCCACTTTACTGCTCAAAAGAGGAGCTCCATCATGAGAATTTAAGTTACCCCTCAAAGCAGGTTCAGTTAACTCAATTAAAGAATTCTGGGAACTCTCAAGAGTGGACACTAGACCAATTGACTGAATATTTAAAGACTCCTTTTTGTTCACATCACGCTGTCTCCTGAAACATTTCTCCGTAGTATGACCAAGCTTACTACAATAAGTACATTTACTTTTCTGAAATCTAGAGGTGAAGCTGGTATTTACTTCCTGAGAAACATCATCTTTATTCTCTTTCCTGTTACTTGTACTCTGAGAAGAGGCAACGTACTTACTCTCAGCTTTCCCCTTTTTCTCTAGAATATCTCTTGTGAGTGAGAACATATTCATCAGCTAAAACTGCAGCATCAGACAAATTATCTATTCTTCTCTCATCAAGATATAGGCTTACATCTTTATAAATACACCTCTTGAAGTCCTCCAGCAAAATCATCTGCTTAAATTTACCAAAATCAGAATCCACATTCTTAGAATTTAACCACTGCTCTAACAGATCTTCTTTGATTTTTGCATACTCAACATGGGATTGCTTATCTTGCTTGTAAGTTGTCCTAAATTTTACTCCATAGGCTTCAGGAACAAGCTCATAGGCCTTAAGAATCAAGCTCTTAACTACATCATAATTATCAGATTGATCCTGAGGCAAAGATGCATAAGTTACTTGAGCTTTACCGGTGAGAACAGTTTGAAGGAGTACTGGCCAATACTTTTTGGGCCAATTAAAACCTGTAGCTACCCTCTCAAACAACTGAAAATACTTTGTTAAATCAGATTCATTAAAAGGAGGGACAAGTTTAACATTTTTAGCCACATCAAAATCATCAGAGCTAGATGATCCAGTTCCATCTTGTTTCATGCGATACTCATGGTCTGCCTGAATCCTAGCAATTTCAACTTGTGCCTCAGCCTCCTTAGAACGGGCCTGAAATTCAGCCTCCTTAGCACTTGCTTGAAATTCAGCCTCCTTAGCACGAGACTCTGCCTCCTTAGCCTGAGCCTCCTGCAGGGCTAGCTGTAACTTAGCTAATTCAATCTGCGTTCGCTCATTTGGAGGAGTTACATTAAACAAGCTTTCATTAATCATGTCAACAATTTGATCTTTAGAATGATGAGAGCGAACAGCAATTCCCAATTGTTGAGCAACAAACTTAAGTTCATTCTTTGTTCTGTTTTCTACATCACACACTGTTTGCACATTTGACAAAAAATCTTTGGCTTCATCAAGTGTAGTAATAGTAGACATCATGAATAAGTAACAGTCACAAAATATCAAGCAATATCCTTATGATAATATCCTGAATATCCTGATATGAGGTCGCCAAATTTATGTTACGGAACAGAGAAAGATAATGTACACTTTAGGTGAGAATACTAAAAATCACTACTGTCCCGTAAAGTTCCAGGTTCAAAACAAAAGAGTTAGGTAAAATTACAAGTTAAAGTTTAATGCTCAAACTAACAACAAAACATTCAGGACTCATAAGGATAATGTAATGGCAAAAAACAGGTTAAATATATTGTTAACTGCAATAGCCTCTATTAACACGAAATTAGCAAGAGTAAATTTACCTAAGTCAGCCCTGATAAAATGAAAATACACTGGGTAATGCTCAGTTAATGCAATATAAATTATTACAGATACAAAATATTATCAAAAACGACTGACAAAAAGAACCTTTACATAAATCACAAAAAAAGCCTCACTAGGCCTAAGAATTAACCCTATGCTACACAGCACAAGAAAAAATGCAACAACAGTTATACTCAAATTACACAGCTGCTAGATGGTTGGGGACTTCCGGAGCACTCACAACAATAACTGTACAGGGGAGGACAGAGATGTGAACAAAATGAGGAGTAGATCTAAGTGGCAATGATGCAGAGACTGAGCTCATTATATAGGGGCCAGCAGAGCTTGATACAACTTGTAAGAAGGACGCGCAAATGAAGCCTAGGGGACAAAGAGCTGACAATCCTGCACTGAACAACAGAAAGGACGACTTACTCTACTATAACGGTAGAAGGGGGGGACTGAGGCAGAACACGCTCGTGATCAAACATGCAGCATACTGTGCGTTAAAATTACACAAAGGATGATGAAATCATAGGCTATGTATATATATATATATATATATATATATATATATATATATATATATTCCCCGGTGCAGTGGCCTAATCGTTAGCATTACGGGCTACGAAGCTGCCAGCCCGATAGCGCCAGGTTTCGAATCCTGGTGCTGGCAGCTGACGCCGCAGGATTCAGGTGTCCATCCGCCATTTGTGAGTTAGTAGGTAAAATGAATACTGTGTGTAAACCAAGCTAAGGCAACTTTGGTGACCTGGGTGATACACTGGCGAAGTATTCCACATAGTAGGTGAACAACCGGCCACAGGCTCACAGACCGCAACTGAGCACTGTGGCTAAGCGCTTCTTGGCGTTTCGCCCCACCTGTATCTTTTACCGAGTGTGATCAACCCCAGGTCAGGACATACAGAAGCACACACTACCAACCAGCCCACAGGAGACTCTAGAATTTTTGTGAAGGTGTCCATTATCAAATCCCCCCAAATTTATTAATGCTTAAAAACAAGTTTGAAAATTGCAGAGAGCACGATGAGACTAAAGCAGATGGCAGGATATTGAACCTCACAACCTGGCATGTTGCAATGGTCACTGTGGGACATCTGAAGCTTTTGTTTCTCTTAAGCATGGCCGATCTCATCTCATTATGCAGGTGAACGTCTGAGACAATTGCAAGTCGGAGGGGAAGCAACGACATTTGTTCACAAAAGTTTCAGCTTCCGTAATAGAATTGCAACAGGGAAGCGAATACACTGCATTAAGACCGAACTAGAAAGGAATACGCTCAGCAGGAGAGGGGAAGGAGGACTGAGGGAAATCCGAGGAGGAGGGAAGGACAGGCGAGAGAGAAGTAAGGGAGAGTTCAGGGAAAGAGGGAGAGGTGAGGGAAGGAGGAAGGGATAAGGGAAAGAAGGAAGCTTGAGGGAAGGAGGAAGGGATAAGAGAAAGATGGAGGCCTGAAGGAGGAGTAAGGGACAAGGGAGGTGTAAGGGAGGGAGGGGGAGGTGGGGAATGGACGAGAAAAAACTGGGGAAGAAATGATGATGATGATGATGGATGAAAGAGGTGGAGCGAGAGAGAGGTGATTAGAGGTTAAATGGGGCGAGAGAGGAGTGAGGTAGAGATGAGGTAGAGGAGAAGTGAGGCACTGTATGAGTGAGCGAGGGGTGAGGGAGGGAGGGGGAGGTGGGGAATGGACGAGGAAAAATTGGGGAAGAAATGATGATGATGATGATGATGGAAGAAAGAGGTGGAGCTAGAGAGAGGTGATTAGAGGTGAAATGGGGTGAGAGAGGAGTGAGGTAGAGATGAGGTAGAGGAGAAGTGAGGCACTGTATGAGTGAGCGAGAGGTGAGGGAGGGAGAGGGAAGGAATAGCAGGGGAGAAGTGAGGTAGAGGTTAGAGAGAAGAGAGGAACACAGGAGAGGCGTGAGGGAGCAGAGAGAGTGCAAATGAAGACTCAAGTACAGTATTATACCCGTCGCATTGCACATTTAATAGTCGTAACACCTTCAGCGCACTCTCATCATTAACGTGTGCGCAAATCCACATCTTTGGTAAATCCCTAACGCCACCTACTGTATCGCTCAGAGGCTGTGTGACCATTTTAGGAATCTGCTTACTGCCGCCATGAGCCTATAGAAGTGCCCATATACCTGCTTCAACCCACCTGTTAGTGTATCGAGATTTTGTATGTGCTTTTAAAAACTCTCATAACACTTTCTTGTATATTTACCTCGATGCAGACGCTTAGCATAAATGAAAGTCGAAGGAAGCAAAGTTTTCTGCCAACTCACGGCCAGTTAAGATAAAGTATGAAGAAGAAAACAAGAAGAAGAGGAGGAGGAGGAAGAAGAAGAAGAAAAAAAAAGGCTTATATTTATGCCTATCAGCCATGGCTCAGTGGGTTAGAGCGCTCCGCTCTGACCGAAGGATCGGAAGATCGAATCTACCCAAGGGTCATTGGTAGACATCAGGAAGGGCATCCGGTTAAAAAATGCTACACGTTCCAACCCAAAAGCCCTCTACCCAGAGGCAACACCTTATCCCTTCGGGGATACCTGGCGTAAAACCAAATTAACCTCCTGGGGGTAGGGGGGTTTTTCAAGAATACTCCCCCAGTATCCCTGCTTGTCGTAAAAGGCTACTAAAAGGGTTGGCGGAGGGTTAGTGCCCCTCCCCGGAAAACTACTAATTAAAAAGACAAACAATAAGCCTCGGACAAGGACTGACCAAAAGATGACGACCAAGGGCCGGACAAAGGACATGTAATCGGAACGTGGAATGTAAGGGGAGCGAATGATGAGGTGAAAGAGAGAGAGATTGTCCAGGTGCTTGAGGGTGCGAAAGTGGATGTGTGTGGAATAACTGAAACAAAATGGAGAGGAGAAAGTGTGAGAGAATGGGAATATGGATGGGGTATATGTGCAGGAGTAGGTGAGAATGAGAGGGCAAAAGAAGGAGTATGAATAGTTGTGAGTAAAAGATGGAAGAAGAGCATAAGAGAGTATGGATCAGTTGGGTCAAGGATTGTGTGGGTAAGATTGAAAGCTGGAATACAAATGTGGGCGATTGTGTGTGTGTATGCGCCAACGCAAGATCGTGCAAGCAGAGTGAAAGAAGAGTTCTGGACAGATGTGGAAGTGTGCATGGAAAAGTTTGGAAGGAATGAGAGAGTGTTTTTATCGGTGATATGAATGGTAAAGTAGGGAATGTGAAGGTGGATGGAATAGTTGGTGAGTGGGGTGTGCCTGCTGAGATAGATGAGAATGGCAAGGCGTTAGTGGACATTTGTGCTGGGAGGGGGTTGGTGATAGCCAATACCCTCTTCAGCCACAAAATGATCCACAGGTATACATGGCGAGTGATGAGAAGGGTGGGTGGTGAACTGAATGAAAGGAAGGCAATGATTGATTATGTGTGTGTGGATGTAAGGATGCGAAGATGTGTAAAGGATGCAAGAGCTTATAGAGGTTGGAAGGTGGACTTTCTGACCACTACTTGGTAATGGCCAGAATCAAGGTCCAATTAGGATGGAGAAATAGAAGAAGGGAAGGACTTGAAGAAGGACTATTTGTAAGGAGAGTGGAAAGGTTACAAGAGGATGAGAAAAAGGCAGAGTATAAGAGAGAAGTGGAGGAACAATTGGGCATATATGAATTGGAGCAAATGGGGGACGTGGAAGGTGTGTGCAGGATATTTACAGAAGAAATATGTGCAGCATTTGTATTGTGAAGCTTGGACGTTGTTGGAAGGACACAAGTCAAGAGTGAGAGCAGTGGAAATGAGTTATTTAAGAGGAGCCTGTGGAGTCACATGGAGAGACAGGCTGACGAATGAGGATATAAAGGAGCGTTGTGGTGTGGATGTGGATGTGATAGGAAGTGTTATGAGGAACACACTGAGTTGGTTTGGCCATGTGGAGAGGATGGAGGGTGAAAGACTGACGAAGAGAGTGTATGTGAGTGAGGTGGAGGGGGGAAGAGGGAGGGGGAGCCGAGGATGAGATGGAGGGATGGGGTGGAGAGGTATATGAGAGAGGGGGGTGTGAGTTGGGAGCAGGGCAGTGAAATGGCGGGGGACAGGGCGACTTGGAGGCGATTTGTTTGTGGCGACCCCAAACGGGATTGAGGCGTCTGGCAATAGAAAGATAGATAGATGTGATGTGGTGTGTGGGATGAAGAGAAGACGGAGGGGTGTGCAAGGAACAGCGTGGTGGAATGAAGGGGTGAGACAGCCTGTGGCACAAAAGAAGAAAGCATACAATGAATGGATGAGAAATAGGGGCGTGGAAGAAGTTGAGAGGCGGAAGAGAGAGTTATATGTACAAAGAAAGAGAGAGGTGAAAAGATTAGTTAGAGTAAGAAGAGAGTGGATGAGGAATTTGGAAGGAATTTGAGTGTAAAGTGGAGGGACTGTAAGAAAATGTTCTGGAAAGAGGCGAAGAGAGTAAGACAGGGTGGAAGTGAAGTTAGCAGGGGAGTGAAAGATAAAAATGGTAGATTACTAGTGGAGAAGGGAGAAAAAGTGAGCAGATGGAGAGAACACTTTAAGGAATTGTTGAATATAGAGGATGGAAGTAATGCGAGTATAAGAGGCTGGGGAATGGCTGGGAGAAGGAGGGAGGTGAGAAGACAGGAAGAAATCAGTAGGATAGAAGTTGTGGAAGCAATGAAGAAAGTTAAATTGGGGAAAGCCCCAGGAATTGGTGGAGTGTGTGGTGAAATGCTGAAGCATGGGGGAGAGATAGTAGTAGAATGGATGTGGAAGATGTGCAGATTGGCCTGGGAGGAAGGTAGAGTCCTGGCGGATTGGAAGTCAGGTATAATTATTCCCTTGTACAAAGGAAAAGGGGAAAAAGAAGTGTGTGGTAATCATAGGGGCATCTGTCTTCTTAGAATAATAGGAAAAGTGTGTGTAGGATACTTATTGACAGAGTTAGAGAAAGAACAGAGGAATTAGTTGGAGAAGAACAGGGAGGCTTTCGGAAGGGAAGAGGTTGTGAAGATCAGATATGCATTCTTAGATCTTTAGTGGAAAAGTTTCTAGAGAAGGGAAAGAAGTTGTATGCGGCTTTCATGGATTTGGAGAAAGCATATGACAGGGTGGATAGACAAGGATTGTGGAAAGTATTAAGAATATATGGAGTAGATGGGAAGTTGTTGAATGCTGTGAAGAGTATGTATACTGTATGATGGTGCTAAGGCTGCAGTGCGTGTGGATGATGAACTGAGTGAATTTTTCTCTTTGAAGGTTGGGTTGAAACAGGGATGTGTCATGTCTCCATGGTTGTTCAATCTGTACATGGATGGGGTAATAAAAGAGGTACAAGGTAGGGTAGTGGATGTTGGAGTGGCCCTGGTGAGAGAGGGTAGTGTTTGGAAACTACCTATACTGTTGTTTCCAGATGATACTGTGGAGTGAAGACGAAGGAGAGCTTTAAGGCATGGTGGAAGAGTTTGGGATAGTGTGCAAGAAACGGAATCTAAAGATGAATGTAGGGAAGAGTAAAGTGATGGTCTTTGAGAGAGGTGAAGTCAGTGAATGTACAGCGAGGTTGGATGGTGAGGAATTGGAAAATGTGAGTACGTTTAAGTACTTGGGTAGTGTGATGAGTAAGGATGGAGATTTGGAGGGTGAAGTGCTTGAGAGGGTACAGCAGGGAAGAAAGGTTGCTGGTTCCTTGAAAGCAGTGATAAGAAACAGGGACGTGAGCATGGAAGTGAAAAAGTTACTACATGACAGTATTGTGATACCAACTCAAACGTATGGAAGTGAAGCTTGAACGTTGTTGGAAGGACACAAGTCAAGAGTGAGAGCAGTGGAAATGAGTTAATTAAAAGGAGCCTGTGGAGTCACATGGAGAGACAGGCTGACGAATGAGGATATAAAGGAGCGTTGTGGTGTGGATGTGGATGTGATAGGAAGCGTTAGGAGGAATACACTGAGGTGGTTTGGCCATGTGGAGAGGATGGAGGGTGAAAGACTGACGAAGAGAGTGTATGTGAGTGAGGTGGAGGGGGGAAGAGGGAGGGGGAGGCCGAGGATGAGATGGAGGGATGGGGTGGAGAGGTATATGAGAGAGGGGGGTGTGAGTTGGAAGCGAGGGAGTGAAATGGCGGGGGACAGGGCGACGTGGAGGGGATTTGTTTGTGGCGACCCCAAACGGGATTGAGGCGTCTGGCAATAGATAGATAGATAGATAGCTATACGAGTCATTAAACCTTTCAGGCAAGAGACGTAGGATAAGGGGTGCAGCAAAACTTTTCCCTGATATACAGATTCCTTGTGTTCTTTATACCGTAAACTTAGCGAAGGTTAAGGCCTTCCGAGAATTTTCATCTCGACTCCGATGCTCCTGACAAAACCTACCGTACTTCTTGCCAGGAACAATCTCACATTAAAGCTGACTCACAGACGTAAAAGAGGAAATGTTACTGACGCTGCCGCTGACGAGAGAGAGAGAGAGAGAGAGAGAGAATGTGTGTGAGTCTGTGTCTGTCACCACCCTTACCTGACATGATCCTTTACCTACAACAGAATATCGCATACGTACACTGCCATATTAAGTTACACACACATTTAAGCGACGATACTAACTTTGATACATACACGGCGATACTCTACACCCATAGTATATATACATTCCAGCACACAGTTACACTTGTATACATAGGCACACTCACACAGCTTACACTTACACATGTACACTGTTGCTCTCTATCGCCACATAGTCTCTCACACAAATACATAGACGTTAAAGCACACATAACTACATACATACAATTTTTGTGTAATAAAATCTGGTAATTTCACACTAATCTACACACACACACACACACACACACACACACACACACACACACACACACACACACACACACACACACACACACACACACACACACACACACACACACACACACACACACACACACACACACACGAACTACCTGAATCTCTGTCTTTCTCTCTCTCACACACACACTCACACACACACACATTGTGTGTGTGTGAGTGTGTGCTTTTGGCGGTGAGTTGGTCTGTGCACTGTGTATATTCATGTTTGTATTTTTCAGAGTATGTGTTTTTCTCAGTTGGTCACATGTATACTGTTTGTTTTGACGGTGCAGGTTATGTGTGGAAATTGAAAGCTATACGCTAAGCATTTCTGTGATTTACTTAATATTCAACATCATCCTAATAATCATCATCATCATCGTCCTCGTCGTCGCATTATTTCCCATCACTCATTTTCAGATGGATGTTTTGATTGGAGGGGTTACATGCAGCCTTTACGGAGCCCATCACTACAGAGGCACTCTCCTCGGCTTAAAAAAAAAAAATGTAAATAGCAAGAAAGTATTAATATTTACAAAAGGTGTGTGTGTGTGTGTGTGTGTGTGTGTGTGTGTGTGTGTGTGTGTGTGTGTGTGTAGTGGGGTCGTTGCTGCATTGTGGTGTTGGTGCGGCTGTGCATGTGGGTTTTACTATTTTCACCTTAACTTGGCTTACATTAATCATCTCTCCATCCTGAATGCTGATGTGCAGCAAGGGTTTAACAACACAGTATGATGCTGGTCACAAAGAAATGGTATGAAAATGATTTTAAGTCGTAGCTTTGTCTTTTTCTGCCACTGAGCTACGTGAGTCAAACTGCAAAACACCAAGAATCTGGACAGATTTAAGGGAAAAAGACTATAGTCAAATATAAAATCGCCTAGATAGTACTATTATCACCATGGTTGATATGTGATGGAGTGGCTTGTGTATTGTGGTTTGGCTCTGCAGATGAGACAACATGAGTGAGAGAGTTCTCGTGGGAGGCGTTATGTTACCATGATTATTCATTGCGTCCTGAACCGAATAGTGTGGAGAGAGAGAGAGAGAGAGAGAGAGAGAGAGAGAGAGAGAGATTTGAATATGGAGAGTGACTGCTGACTAATGTTCATAGTCTAGGTGTCATATGAGGCACCGTACCACATCTTCTTGACCATATTAAGCACATTACACCTACTCTTCTTCTGTTCGTCGATGATCTGAGCCGCAAATCCTATCCGGTCATACACGACGATTTCATCCTTCACGTACCCACCCGCTATCCACAGCGTCCATCATACGTGTTAATAAAGCAATCATGAGACGAGGCTATGGCACACCTGGTTTATATTATTTTCGACTGAGGTAAAAAAGATCTTGATACTTAATGCATCAGTCTCCTAATTCCCACATCTTTCACCCGCCAATATCTTTCACGGGGAAATATCCCCAAATCTAGAGAATAAATTCATGTGGCATTGTTCGAAACAGAAGTGAATTGATCGTACATTTGAAAAGAAAAAATAATTATGTTATCCAGGCTCTTATGTCCTGTAACCTGTGTGTGTGTGTGTGTGTGTGTGTGTGTGTGTGTGTGTGTGTGTGTGTGTGTGTGTGTGTGTGTAAATGGCAGGGTGGCTGTGTGGTAATGTATTTGTGTAAATGCAGGATAAGGCCAAAGGTTTTTGTGAATGCATTGGGTGGGGCGGAGCTTCAAGAGATGGCATTTCTGGGATGCAGCACATCAGAGGCTGCTGCCAGTAACATCTCTTGCATCTTTTTCATGACAGGAAAGCATTTTTATTTTAATACGTTGATGTTACACAATATGCAAAACATTACATTTGAATACTTATGCGTATTGCATATAGCTACTACATATGTCTGTGCCACTACATCTGTTTGGTCGGACACAGTACAGGTAGGATGGTTCTGCATCAAAACACTTTCTCTCACAGCAGTTTTCGTTAAACTATACATAATGAACACTTCACTGCACTGAGTGGTCTCAAATCACTACAGTACTTCCAAGAAAATAATTCTATGATTTATGCAGCTTAGTGGCATATAGTGCATCATTTATAGGCTTAGGACTGCTAACATATCACCCACAGGGGTCTATGTCTGCTGTATCGGTAGTAGTCTCGGAAATCACCCAGTATTTGTGTGTTGCTCTTCGCCCCGACCACATGCAAAGGTTGGAGTGAGGGTGGCACAAGGAGGGGAGAAGGATGTAAGAGGGAGACAAGGGGTGTAAGGAGAGGAGGGGGTGTAACGCAGGGTAGGAGGGTATAATGGAGAGCAGGAGAGTATGAGGGAAGGCAGGGGATGTAAGGAGGGTGACCAGGGAATATATGGGAGAAGAGGGACGGTGTAAGTGGAGACAGAGATGATGTAAAGGGGCAGGAGGATGCAAGGAAGAGGGGTATGAGATGTAAGGAGAGCAGGAAGGTGGAAGGGAAGACAGGGACAGTGTAAGGGAGGCCAGGGGGGGAGTTGGATGGGACGTGGGATGTAAGGGAGGCTCAGAGGGTGTAGGGAGATCTGAAGGATATACGATTGGGTGGAAGGATGTAAGGACAAGAGGGTGTAAAGGAGCAGGAGGTTGCAAAGGGGGAGGGTGGGAGGAAGGGGTCAAAAGAGGTTCCTGTAGCAGTTTTTTAAAATTCCACACCATGCTGAGAGATCGGAAGTCCCTCCTGTGATAGCCTCGTCGATTGCCCTTTGATGAAAAATACTGGTAAATTGCGTGGCCGCTTCAAGGACAGGAGAGAGCTAACTTTTATCTTTAAGAGAGAGAGAGAGAGAGAGAGAGAGAGAGTTCTGATTTTCTAGATGAATTCACACACACACACACACACACACACACACACACACACACACACACACACACACACACACACACACACACACACACACACACACACACACACACACACACACACACACACACACACACACACACACACACTTTGATCTTCCTCATCCTTCACAATTCTCCTGCCCTCACAGACAGTTTTCCCTCCTCCTTGCATATTTGTTTCATCTTTTCCTTTTTCTTTCTTTCTCTCATATTTGTTTCTTTCATATTCCTTTCTTTTTTTTATTTTCATTTTTTCCCGTTTTGTTTCGGTCATTCCACGATGCTTATTTATTCCACTTGCCTCTTCATGGTGTTCTGCTACATCTCTCACACCACACTGTACCACACCAGGCTACACTACACTCCACTACACTACACCACACTGCACTGCATTACATACATTTGACCATACCACACGACACTGCATTACACCAGCCCAGATCTCTCGCCACAGCACAGCACAGCACAGCACAGCACACCACACCACACTTTATTTTTTTTACAGAAGGTAAGCTAAGGAAGGAAGAATCTGATTAGATACAGAAAAAATGTCATACTATACGATAATACACCTCACTACACTACGCTACAGCACTCTGTCATACCACACTGCAGTACTCCACTCTTATCACACCACACACCACCATATTACCCTACACCACACCACAGCTCACCACAGTCCACCACACCGCACCTCACCACAGTCCACTACACCACACCACACGTACTCGTAATCACCCTACACCATACTAATCTCCTTTTCATGCACACTGCGACCATTTTTACATCCTTTGCTCAAACGTTTACTAATCTTAAGTCTTTCAGGCTCCTACGACTCATTATTAGTTCATTAAAATCGTGTGGCGTTAGGTGGAACAATATATTAAACGTAACCTGTGAGAGGGTTATGGTGATAGTATGTTGCTGCCGTAATTTTAAGCCATCTTGTTAACTCATTTACTTTCCTGACCTTTTTTATTATTATTATTATTATTCTTGCTTCCCTCACACGATTTACTTAAACTGGGAGATTTTTTTTTTTCGAAATGGAGGGCTAGATAAAGACTTCATTAACCCCTTCACTACTGTTGTACTCTTATGATGAAAATATTCGTCTGCCAGCAGCAAGCAGGAACACTTGTTGAGGTCCTCGGGCTGACGTGGTTGAGGTGGGACCATTTAGAAGGGACCGTAAAGTCTGTGTGGTCTGTGTATCTGTGTAATCTGGCCCTGTTTCAGTAGATACACAAGTACACTGTTTTGTACACAAATCCACTTCTAATTAATGAGTTCTGTTTCTTACGCCTCCACCTCCCACTCCATCACTCCACCTCCCACTCCACCTCTCACTCCACCACTCCACCTCCAACTCCATTATTCCACCTCCCACTCCACCTCTCACTCCACCACTCCACCTCCAAATCAACCACTCACCAACTACTCAACCACACCACATTTTACTCCATCACTCACCTTTCACTCCACTTCCCACTCCCCCATTCCACCTCTCACACCACCACTCATCTTCCACTTCACCATTCCACCTCTCACTCCATCCTCACCTACTCCACCACTCTACTATCCGCTCCACCACTCCACGATTCCACCACCCACTCCACAGTTCCACCACTCACTTCACCATTCCACCTCCCACATCACCATTTCACTTTCCACTCCACCATTCCACCTGCCACTCCACTACTCCACCTCCCACTCCACCACTCCACCACCCACTCCACCTCCCACTCCACCACCACACCCCCCTCCATCACTCCACCCTACTCCACCACTCCACCTCCCACTCCACCACCCCACCCCACCCCACTCCATCACTCCATCCTACTTCATCACTCCACCTCCCACCCCACCACTTCACCTCCCACTCCACCACTCCACCTCCCACTCCATCACTCCACCTCCCACTCCATCACCACACCCCACACATTCACCACATCCCACCTCACCACGTGCCCCCATTAAACTCCACCTATTTTGTCCACTGATAAATATCTTCCACTTTTCTTCCACCGTACTTTTTTTTTCCTTAGCAATACTGTATCTCCAAAGATTGATTCGTCTCTGTCTGTCTCTCTGTCTCCGTCTTTTTCCTCCTCCTCCTTCTCCTCCTCCTCCTCCTCATTTTTTTTACCTGTTTTGAGGGAGGCTTTGGTGAATGATAAAGAGGATGAGATTTTTCCTATCTGCATATTGATTATGGACAGTAGCTTCAGCTTGTGCCGAAATCCCAATCTTTGGTAAATCCCTAACGCCACCTACTATATCGCTCGGAGGTTGTTTGACCATTTTAGGAATCTGTTTATTGCGCCATAAGCCTATAAAAGTGCCCATAAACCCACTTCAGCCCGCCTGTTAATGTATCGAGAATTTGTAAATGCTTTTAAAACCTCTCCTAACACCCGCTTGTATATGTACCTCGACGCAGACGCTTAGCATAAATGAAGGCCGAAGGAAGTAGTCAAAGGGCTTTCGGCCAACTCACGCCAGCTAAGATTAAGTATGAAGAAGAAATGAACAACAAGAGGAGGAGGAGGAAGAGGAACAAGAAGAAGAACGAAAAAAAAAAAAAAGAAAGCTTATACTCGTTTTTGTCAATCAGCTGTACGAGTCATTAACCCTTTGAGGCCAAGGACGTAGGAGAAGAGGTTCAGCAAAATTGTTCCTTGATCTACAGTTTCCTTATGTTCTTTACACCGTAAACTTAGCGAAGGTTATGGTCTCCTGGGAATTTTCATCTCTACTCCGATGCTCCTGACAAAACTTACTGTGCATCTTACCAGGAATATTCTCACATTAAAGCTGACTTACAGATATAAAAGAGAAAATGATACTGACGCTGAGAGAGAGAGAGAGAGAGAGAGAGAGAGAGAGAGAGAGTCTGCGTGTGTGAGTCAGTCTGCAAACACCCTCACCTGGCAGGATCCTTTACCTACAACAGAATATCGCTTACATACACAACAATATTAAGTTACACACACAGTTAAGCGACGATACTAACTTTGATACATACACGGCGATACTCTGCACCCATTGTATATATACATTCCAGCACACAGTCACGCATGTATAAATAGGCACACGCATGCATGCACTCACACATGCACATTGTTGCTCTTTATCACCACACAGTCTCTCACACACGTACATGGACGTAAATACACACGTAGTTGCACACATATACACATGCAAATTTTGTATAATTAGTTCTAGTAATTTCACACTTATCTACACACACACACACACACACACACACACACACACACACACACACACACACACACACACACACACACACACAACCTGTATTTCTCTACTTGTCAGTATGTGTGTATGTGTGTATTATTCAGAGCTGGCAGCAGCGAGAATGAACACCTGTTGAGGTCCTCGGGCTGACGTGGTTGAGGTCGGACCATTTAGAAGGGACCGTAAAGTCTGTGTGGTCTGTGTATCTGTGTAACCAGGCTTTCTTTCAATAGATTCACAAGTACACTGTTTTATACACAGAGCCACATCTCATTAATTCATTCTGTTTCACACATCTCCACCTTCCATTCCCGCCACTCCACCTTCCATTCTACCACTCCACCTCCCACCTGCAACTCGCATTCGACATCACCACTCCACCTCCTACTCCACCAGTCCATCTCCCACTCCTCCAGTCCATCTCCCACTCCACCAATCCACCTCCCACTCCACCAATCCATCTCCCACTCCTCCAGTCCATCTCCCACTCCACCAGTCCAACTCCACTCCATCAGTCCATCTCCCACTCCACCAGTCCATCTCCCACTCCACCAGTCCATCTCCCACTCCACCAGTCCATCTCCCACTCCACCAGCCCATCTCCCATTCCACCAATCCATCTCCCACTCCACCAATCCACCTCCCACTCCACCAGTCCACCTCCCACTCCACCAATCCATCTCCCACTCCACCAGTCCACCTCCCACTCCACCAATCCATCTCCCACTCCACCAATCCATCTCCCACTCCACCAATCCATCTCCCACTCCACCAATCCATCTCCCACTCCACCAATCCATCTCCCACTCCACCAATCCATCTCCCACTCCACCAATCCATCTCCCACTCCACCAATCCATCTCCCACTCCACCATTCCATCTCCCACTCCACCAGTCCATCTCCCACTCCACCAGTCCATCTCCCATTCCACCAATCCATCTCCCATTCCACCACTCCACCAATCCATCTCCCAATCCACCAATCCATCTCCCACTCCACCAATCCATCTCCCACACCACCACTCCATCTCCCACACCACCAATCAAACTCACACTCCACCACTCCACCACTCCATCTCCCATTCCACCTCCCACTCCACCAATCCATCTCCCAATCCACCACTCCACCAATCCATCTCCCACTCCACCAATCCATCTCTCCACTCCACCAATCCTTCCCCCACTCCAAAACTCCATCTCCCAACCCATCAATCCATCTACCATTACACCAAGCCATCTCCCATTCCTCCAATCCAGCTCCCACTCCACCAGTCCATCTCCCACTCCACCAGTCCATTCCACCACTCCACCAATCCATCTCCCACTCCATCAGTCCATCTCCCACTCCACCAGTCCATCTCCCACTCCACCAGTCCATCTCCCACTCCACCAGTCCATCTCCCACTCCACCAATCCATCTCCCACTCCACCAATCCATCTCCCACTCCACCAATCCATCTCCCACTCCACCAATCCATCTCCCACTCCACCAGTCCACCTCCCATTCCACCATTCCACCTCCCACTCCACCACTCTACCTGCCACCACCACTGAACCTGCCACTCCACCATTCCACCTACCACTCAACCACACCTCCTACCACTTATGGTCCACCCCACCTCCCACTATACAAATCCACTATGCACCTCCCTCTCCACCACACACCTTCCACTCCACCACCACTTTCATTTACATCTCTCCCACCTGCCACTCCACCATTCCATTTTCGGCTCCACCACTCTGCCTTCCACTCCACCACTTACCTTCCACACTACCAGTCCATCCACCATTCCACCTCCCACTCCACCACTCCATCTCCCACTCCACAACTCCATCTCCTACTCCACCACTCCCCTTCCACTCCATCAATCACCTTCCACTCCACCACTCACCTTCCACTCCAAATTCTACTCCACTACTTACCTTACAGTCCATCTTCCACTCCACCACTCACCTTCCACTCCACCACTCACCTTCCACCCCACCACACCACCTCCCACTCCACCACTCACCTGCCACCCCACCACTCACCTTCCACCTCACCACTCACCTTCCACCCCACCACTCACCTTCCGCCCCACCAGCCACCTCCCACTCCACCACTCACCTTTCACTCCACCCCCCACCACTACATACCTTCCACTCCACCTCCCACTCCACGACTCACCTTCCACTCAACCACTCCACCATTCCACCTCCGACTCTACCACTCCACCTCCCACTCCACCACTCCAACTCCGAATCTACAACTCCACCCCCCACTCCACCACTTCTCCCACTCCACCACTAACTCCATCTCCCACTCTTCCACTCCACCTTCCACTCCACCACTCCACCTCCCACTCCACCACAACACCTCCCACTCCACCACAACACCTCCCACTCCACTGCATAACCTGGCACTCCACCACTCATTCCTCTCCACCCTACTCCATCACTCCACCCTACTCCACCACTCCACCGAACTCCACCACTCCACCCCACTCCACCACTCCACTTTAATCCACCACTCCACCCTACTCCACCACTCCACCCTACTCCACCACTCCACCCTTCTTCACCACTCCACCCTCCTCCACCATTCCACCCTACGCCACCATTCCACCCTACGCCACCATTCCACCCTACTCCACCACTCCACCCAACTCCACCACTCTACCCTACTCCACCACTCCACCCAACTCCACCACTCCACCCTACTGCACCACTCCACCATACTCCACCACTTCACCCTACTTCACCATTCCAGCTGCCACTCCACCACTCCACATTCCACTCCATCTCTCGCTCCACCCCACTCCATCACACACCTCCCTCTCCACCACGGCCCCCTATTAAACACCGCCTTTCCTGTCTACTGATAAATATCTTCCACTTTTCCTCCACTGTATTATTCTCCCTGGCTATAAGTCTCCACACATTCATTCGTCTGTGTCTGTCTTTTTCTGTCGCTCTGTCTCTTTCCTCCTCCTCCTCCCCTCCCTCCTGCTCCTCCACGTTTTTTACTTATTTTGAGGGAGGCTTTGGAGAATGATAAAGAGGATGAAAATTTTCCTATTTGCATATCGATGATGGAGAGAGAGAGAGAGAGAGAGAGAGAGAATAATGAATTCATAATACTGACAGAGTGTTTGAGGGGGGAGGGGCTTGTCTAGAAAATAGAGGAGCCTTATTAAATGACACAGTATGAGAGAGAGAGAGAGAGAGAGAGAGAGAGAGAGAGAGAGAGAGAGAGGAGGAGGAGGTGGAGGAGGAGGAGGAAGAAGAAGGAGAGGGATGGGAAGAACGGTGAATCGGGGGAGGGGGGGGACAGGGAGGGAAGAGGGATAACGAGAGAATGATAGAGGGAGGAAAAAACTGGAAGGAAGGGAGGAAGCAGGGAGGGGGGGTAGGAGGAAGGTGAAGAAGGGAAGGAGAGAGAAATGAGAAGCAGGCGAGAGAAGGAGGGAACATGGGAGGGAGGGAGGGAGGAAGGAATGTGAAGGAGGGAGGGAATAAGGGTGGCGTGTGAATGGAAGGCGAAACATGAGAGTAGGAGAGGTAGGAAGAGAAAGAGGAAGGAAGGAGACGGAGATGAGGGATTGGGGAACATGGGAGGGAGAGGAGGAGGAAGAGAGGAAGGGAAGGGAGAGGTAGAGGGAGGAAGGAAGGAAGGGAAGGGAGAGAAAGAGGGAGGAAGGATAAGGGAGGGAAATGAAATGGGAAGGAAGTGGGAGAGAAGGAGGTGACATCACTTCATATACTAATTCTTCGCTTTCTCGTCCCTGGTGAGTATTGCTTTGCTTGTCACTGGGCGTCTAGATGGCTTTGAAGATTCCTAACGCCTGTTTTTAAGCGATTATTCTCTGCAGTACTCCTTAGTATACTTTGATCTGTAGTGTCGATATGAAAGCGATATACAGTACTTTTAAGAAAATGTAAAGATGAAATATGCAAGATAAATAATGAAGGGAACGATCTTACGTATTGCCTTGTACAATCAGAATACGGACTAAAATGTTCTTCAGTATTGTGAACATAAACATTGCATCACTCCTGTACGATGAATTTTGACACAGTGAGCCATACTTTTTGAAACTCAGTAATTTCATCTTCGGAGCCCAGTTAGTTTCTCGGAATCATATGCAAAAATACCATAAATTTGCAACTAAAACGTGGGTCGTTGTTACTGTCCACGTCGGTACGTAATTCATCATCAGAAGAGATCAGGAGGGGGACAATAATGAAGATGGTGATGATGATGATGATGACGAAGATGACGATGATGATGATGATGATGATGATGATGATGACGATGGTGATGGTGATGATGATTATGATGATGATGAAAAGAAGAAAACTAAGAGCCATAGACATATATATATTTTTTTTTTTTTAGCTGTGTCTGTGATTGCTAGTGTTTTTTTAATCTTCCCACATACAAAAACGAGTATAGTCTCTTTAATCTGGTCTAAAACTGCCATCTCTCCATCTTGATTGCTGAACTGTAGTAATACATTAACACTAGGATATGATGCTTGTCACGAAGAAGCTCTATGGAAAGGTTGAAGAGCCATAATGTTGTCTTATCCTGTCATGGAGCTACGGGAATTTGCTAAAGGACGAAAATCTGGGTCGAGTTAAAGTGAATGAACTATGCCACACTACACAACTAAACTAGAGTGAATATTAATAGGTAACAAAAGATAATTACGTCTCATAATAACTAACAGCTATTTAGACCTGATTAAAGTATAATTTGGCCAGTATCCTTTATGAATATTGCCACAAGAATTCTGATTTTCATTATTATCTTTCCGGGAGTTTTTTTTTTTATTTTTTTTTTTTTTTTTTTTTTGGTGATATGATTGTAGTTTTTTCTTCCCCTTGTGATATCCTGATGTTAAACTTTTTCCTCCCTCAAAACGGGGGTGAGAGACATTTTTTTTTCCTTGGTAAATATTAATGATGGACATTTTCGTAGTTATTATTGTGATAGATATTTTCCAAGGTGAATATTAGCGGATTAAAAAACTTCACTGCTGGGTATTATAGCAATGCATAGTTTTCTTGGTCAGTGTTTTGTGAGATATTTTCCTGGGTGAATATTTTGTAATACAGTAGATGTATTCCTTGGTGAGTATTATTTTGATAGATATTTTCCTTGGTCAGTAATATGGTGATGGTTATTTTTCGTTGTGAATTTTGTTGTGATAGACGTTTTTCTTTGCAAATATTATAATGATAGATATTTTCCGTAGTGAATATCGTTGTGGTTGTTTTCCTTGGTGAATATTACGGTGATGACTGATGATTTTTGTAGTTACAGCCATCCCCCATCCTGAATATTATGGCAAAAGATATTTTCCATCGTTAATATCATGGTAATAGAAAAATATTTCGTAAATTTGTTGATAAATTTTTCGAACATACATAAAAATTATCAGGGACAGACTCTTTGCCCTGTGAACATTTGTGAATATTTTACTGATATGTTCTTTACGATTATGGTGAAAGTCTTAGATAATATTAATGGCGTAGATATTTTCCAGCATCAGTATTGTGGGGCTAGACTTTTTCCTGGTTAAATATTTTTGTCAGAGGCTCTTTTCCTAGTGAATATTTTGGTGATAAATATCTTCCCCGCGATTGCCACTGTGGTCATCTTTCGTAAACAATAATGTTAATATTCTTCTCATCATACCTTCTTAACTAGGATGTATCTTAATTCTTCTTTATTCTTCATTTTCTTCATTCCTCTTTATTCTTCCCTTTCTTTATTCCTCTTTGTTCTTCATTGTATATTGCTCTTTATTTTTATTTCTATTTATTCCTCTTTTTTCTTCATTCTTCTTCTTTATTCTTCTGTTCTTTATTCTTCATTATTCCTCTTTATTCCTCATTTTTATTTCTCTTCTTGATTTTTTCCGTATTTATTTTTCTTTCTCTTTATTTATTCTTATTCCTCTTTATTCTTCCTTATTCCTCTTTAATCTTCATTATTCTTTTGTATTCCTCTTTATTCTTTGGTATTCCTCTGTATTCTTTGGTATTCCTCTGTATTCTTCTGAATTCCTCTTTATTCTTCTGTATTCCTCTTCATTCCTCTGTATTCTTCTTTATTCTTTATTTGTCTTTATTCATTGTTATTCTTTGTTCCTTTATTAATTTCCCTATTTATTCCTCTTTATTCTTACTCCTTCCGTACCACTTTACTCAACATACGTAAACTCAGACTGAAGGGGTTAGTGAAGGCTGTATCTAACCCGTCCAGTTCGGCAAGTCTCTCCTAAGCCGAACAAACTCGTCTCCGAGCAAGATTAGAATATACAGTAGATGACGTGACCATAGTAAGTGATTATTTTACTGATTCTTTCCTTCGTGAATATTAACCCTTCCACCCAAGGATTTAACTATTTCTCCCCCTCCTTTCTTTTTTTTAAGTTTCCCAGCAACTTTACTGTGCTTTGATGAGACCTTCTTTAGTGAAAAAAGTACAAAAAAAAAAAAAAAAATCGTCCCAACAATTCAGCAAGATTCTTCAAAACTGACTTAACAGCTTCACTCCAATGCCGCATTTCTAAGTACAGTTCTGCTGATTTTTAAGGATTTATCGTATTAAGCATAGACTGTATTTATTTATTAATATATTTTACCTGTACGAGTTAGATGCAGCCGATATTAACCTGTTCGTTACGTGGGGGATTTTTTTTTTAATTTAAATACAATAAATCGTCTTGTAGCAGTAAATTATAAATGGCCTCCTGCGACTAAAGGAATTATTATCTGTTGGCTGGAATGAAAGGGATAACCTCCCCCCCCCCTTTCTCTCTCTCTCTCTCTCTCTCTCTCTCTCTAACCTTGTCTTTTCTTCCACTCCACTAATCTCTGACATTTGTTTCAGTATTCACAAGTAAATTAATAGGCTATAGGAAAAAAAGGAGGAAAAAAGAAGCAAAAAAAAAACAAAGAAAATCTACTTATCTGTTTATTGCCTGACGTCGCCTCCTGTGATGGGCGACCTCAACAAGTCACCAGACTGAATTTATATAATGATTAGAATATTTATATGCGGATATATAGGTGGACAAGTAGATAGATAGATAGATAGATAGATAAAGAGATAGGGAGGCAGAGAGAGATTCACTGTCATCGTTTACTATTACTATTGTCTTTTTTTCTCCCCTACCTTGTTCTTATTTTCCTCTCATTTCCCTTTTCTTCAAATTTGTTTGACTTTTTCTCTTGCCAGTCTCTCCTACTCACTACTTCAGTTTTTATTATGTCCCTCTTTTCTCCCCCCCCCTCTCTCTCTCTCTCCGCTCCTCCTCCTCCTCCTCCTCCTCCAAACCTTTCCTCGTTCTTGATTAGTTTATAATATGTGTATAACTGGAAGATGTATCCATTTTCATCCACATACATCAACAGTCGGGATCCTGTGACTACCATTCCGAAGAAAAAAAAAAAAAGGAAAAATCTATAAGGTGTAATACTGAGGGAGTGGTAGACCCGCGCCACCAACTGGTCTAAGGGCCGAATATTTGACTTTGCCTTGTTACCTTGACTTTTAATAGCTTACTCTTAAGTTGATTTTGCAAAGACAGCGTGTGACCTAGCTCAGTGACCTTGACTTTTGACCTAGTGTTTTGAAAATAGAGAAGGTATCCTCACTTGGTGACCTTCATGACCTCCACTAAATTTTGTAAAAAATGATAAAATTTAATTCAGTTGTTTCGTTACCGTTACATTCACACACACACACACACACACACACACACACACACACACACACACACACACACACACACACACACTACTCAGAATGACACCATCTCTCCTTTGGCGGGCGCAGGTGTAAAAAAATGAAAACACTGACTAGAACCGTACAGAATAATTCTTCCAATAATGAGAGTATTATTAATGAAAATATTAACAGACTCCTATGACGACTTACTTTCAACTCACCAAAAATCGCTTGTTACCGAGTGGGGTGGAACTCTAGATTTGTCCCTTGGATGGTAGGGTGAATGACTCTCTGCTGATTGAAATCGTCTGACATTAGGTAAGAAATAAAACACTAGAGTTGCACCGACCGTAAATGAGTGAATGGTGATATTACGAAGTCTTCCAGATCTGAAAGACTTCCAGATTCCTTTGCTCACGCACAGTTAAATATAAAAGTCTGTCAGAGGCTGTAATAGAATAATAGGATACTAGAAAAATCGTGGGAGTTAATGGTGATATATAATTATAATCAGTAAGGTTCTTATGATTCACTGCCAGCAAAATAAAATCGTGTGTCCTCAGCTGTTCTAGAATACTGGAGTTGTTCCCACCATGAGGGGGTTAAAGCCGTGAAGAATGCATACAATGCGTCTTCGTTAACGCCAGGGGAGCGACAAATTTCTCTGACATTTCTCTCTCGTTGACAACACAAATCTTGGGACGAGAGAGAGAGAAAGAGAGAGTCGGGGTAGAGGTACAGAGAAGGGCGTGGGAGAAAGATATGGGTGGAATATAGGTGAAGGGAGGAGCCATGAGACTACATTCTAAGAAATTGGCCATGTGTTAATAATAGTTTGAATTCACTAATGGTTTATTTCAAAGTTATCTCCAAGAACAGCAACAAGAAAAAGAACAAGAACAGGACAAGCTCGCATTACCTACATATCCATGGCATCTTTCAAAAAAAAAAAAAAAAATCACCCAAGAGACTAATCTAACCCAGCTTAACCTAACCTAATTTAACCCAGCCTAACATAGCATAATCTGAACTAGCATATGCACATAACCTCATCTAACATAGCAGTAAATCTAAACAGACATACCACCAGCTTAATGTAACATAATCAGACATAAACTGTATCAGCTTAACCTAACCTAACCTAATATAAGCTATCATATGCGGGGGACGATATATAAGAATTTGACTTCAGGACTAAGAATCTGGATGGAGAGGCTGCTAGAGATCGAACAGCGTGGGGAGCCGACATTAGATCATCAGGGTCATCGCCTGTAAGGATGTTGTAAGCTTTCTAAACGAACGAACGAACGAAAAATCCTCCTGAACTAACCAATTTTAAAACCTCCCTTTCCTCCCCTTCCTCAGTGTTTATATGGCAATAATGCGCTAAATATTCTCATTCTCTCGTCAAAGTGCCAGATAAGTGCAAGAGGATTCTGTTTGTCTGTCTGTTTGTCTATCTGTCTCCATTCCTCTTCCTACCACTCACCACTACCCCACAACTCTTCTCCATCTTTCCTGCCCCCTACCCATCCTCTCGTCTATACTAATCCCCTTTCCCTTCCCAGTGTTCTATCCCCACCTTCTCTCACCCTTCCCACTGGTTCCTACCCCCTCCCCTTTCTGTCGTCTGTCCTAGTCCCCTATCCTTTCTCATTCTTTCCCTCCCTCTCATCTACTCCCTTCTCCCCCCCTTTGCTATTCTCCCTCATCTTTCCTCCTCCACTATCCCTCTCTTCTGTCTCTTCCTCTGGCTCATTCCACCCTCTGTCTGTCTGTCTCCATCTCTCATCGCTGTCTCCACATTATAACTTTGGACAAAACTGCCAGCCAATTACATTTTCTGATTTATCTCGTTTGATAATAGATTTCGAGAACTTGTAGGAGGCGGTGATGGTTGTGGTGGTATAGTAGTGGTGATCGTGAAGGTAGTGATGGTAGTTGTGGTGGTACAAAGAGTACAAAGGAAAGCAAACAGCAACTGATCTTATGATCCATTCGAGGCTGTTTGTTGCAGAGTAGACAATGACTACGAGATCTAACTCTACATGCTGAACGATAAGTATAGTAAAGTAAGAAGGCTCCCTCCGCCTCCAAACCCTCCAGTTAAAACTGGCAAGAAAAAGTGAGCAAAACCACCATGCAGCATGGAAAAACTGACATGGAAATTTCTTAGGAAAGACTGAAAAGGAAAAGTTATATTCTATAATACTTCATCTATAAGTTACCAGTATGAATAACCTGAAAAAGAAAGTAGTGAAGCAAAATGAACATGCGAATGAATAACTAACGCATGACACTATGGTACGTTGAGGAAGAGAGGAGGGGGGAAGAGAAGGGTTGGAGCGAAAGAAAAGATTAAGAGAGGAAGAAGAGGATGAAGGGAAAGAGGAAGAGAGGAAGGGGCAAGAGAAGAGATGGAGGGACGGGAGAGGATAAGAGACGAAGTGTGAGGGGGGTGGGAAGGTGTGTGAGTGACTTTGTTGCAGCAAAAACTATGTTAAAGCGGAAGGAATAAAATATGAAAAAGTGTGAGAAACAAGTTTACAGAGTGACAAACACACCGCTAAAGCACATGCCAGGGTCCATAGAGGTGAGCGAGAACACACACACACACGCACACACACACACAGTTGCATACATATGGACAGATGTATAGGGATATATAGAGGTAGAGGGATGCAGGTACAAAGGGATAGAGAGAGAGAGAGAGAGAGAGAGAGAGAGAGAGAGAGAGAGAGAGAGAGAGAATAAACGACATAGAAGGGAGCAAAAGGTAAAGAAAATCAATTGAAGTTCGAAAATAATATAAAAAAAAAAAAGCAATCTCTTTTCTTCCATCCCTCCATCCTTTCTCCTAATTGTCCCTTTCTCTTCCCTCCCTCCCTCCTTCCTCCAACCATCCTACCATTGCTTACGTTTTTTTTTTTTTTTTCAATATTCAATGCTCAGTGGATATAGAATGGTAGATCAGTAGTCGAAATACGTTTCTGTTGGCAATTATGGAATATTACGTGGTGCGGTACTACTTTCTTTCGCAGATTCTAGTGTTTTTATTATCTGATAGTTTTTCACACGAATCTTATGGACTTCTAGCCGTTAGTTCCTTCTTCCTTGCATTAAAAGAAAAGGCATTCTTTATTAAACCTCTGTGCTCAGTGGATATTATTTTGCAAACTAATACCCGCAAGACACGATGAAAGAGGTAAACATGGGAAAAATGTGTGGGAACTAGTTTTTTGGGGCGATTGAGACGTGACCGCCTGAGTTCTGCGTCCTGGCACGTTTTCTACAGTAGTAGGCCAAAGCGTCGCTCAAGTACCACATCCTAACTGCTTCATTTCTTCCCAAGGGGCATTTATATTCCTTTATATATTCTTAATGCAGTCTAAGTTGATATTAAGGAGACATAAACAGCATACATCAGACTAGTAAAGCGTTGTACTCATAGTAAATATCTAATAGGAGTACCAGAGATTCCTTAGTAGACAGGTGTTATAAAATTGCCTCTCCCTTGTAAGACGCTCCTCTCCTTATCTTCCATTTCAGGTGATTTTTCTATAAATATTGCTTTTGTGACATTTTTCATTAAACATCTATGTGTAACTGATACATCATTGCTGACTGATAGCAGGAATACTCCAGAAAAAGGTTACTGGGGGCCATAAAATGTATGGGAACTAGCTTTTTGGGAGACTGCGACGTGACCGCCTGAGTGATCATGTATTCCTCCGCGTCATTATCGGCGAGAAAAAGTGTTAATGTGTGGCGCGCGTTACGCTGGCTCGTATTTTTCACCAATATCTTGGGACATTTGCGTTGGATACGTGACAACTATATATAATATGTGAACATATAGTGCCCTGAAAAGAATAAAAAAGGTAGAGATGAGGAAACAGCGTGAAACTGGAGATACCGTGGCATATAAGGTAAGAAATTTCTGTTTTGATTCAGTGTTCTCGTTGGCAGTGGGGGACGCCAAGCACTTCATCCTTAGTGGTTTTTACCTGTTTTATCATACCGTATATGTTATTTATGTACCATATGTCGATATTTAAACGAGGTAACATACAGAGTACTTACATATATTCATTAAAACTAAATC